>NC_139978.1:2872706-3370206 GCF_963993115.1 Abramis brama
AGCCAGGTTTGAATTGGAATTTCATGTCGAATAGTATTTTTAATGATGTAGAAGATTCTCATTGCTTTTGCTTTCAGTTCATTCACAGCCAGATTAAAGTTCCCTGTTGAACTCAGTTTTAGTCCCAGATGTGTGTATTCGTGGGTGTGTTGGAGGACTTGGTTTCCTGCTCTGAAGACGTATTTATTTTCCCTACATCTGGATCTATTTTGAAAAATCATTATTTTTGTTTTAGCTAAGTTAATTGTGAGAGCCCACGTTTGACTGAATGTCTCTACGACGTCGAGGAGCTGTTGTAGTCCCTCTTTTGTGTTTGACAGAATGACTAAATCATCTGCAAAGAGGAGACATCTGACCTCTGAGTCCGTCAGGGTTGGGCCGGGGGCAGTGGAGTTATTTAAGGCTTTGGCTAATTCATTTATATAGATGTTAAATAGAGTGGGGCTCAATGGGCAACCTTGTCTGACTCCTTGAGTTTGGGGGAAAAATTCTGTTCGTTTATTTCCTATTTTTACAGCACATGTATTGTTTTTATACATGGTGTTTATCAGATCAAATGTTTTCCCTCCAATCCCATTTTCCAGTAGTTTTAGGAAGAGTCCTTCGTGCCAGATCGAATCGAAAGCTTTGTCAAAGTCAATAAAACAAGCGAAGACTTTAGACTTATTTTGGTAAACATGTTTATCGATGATCGTGTGGAGGGTGTAGATGTGGTCAGATGTTCTGTGTTTGGGCAGAAAACCAATCTGACTTTTGTCCAGAATTTTGTGGGTTTTGAGAAAGTTTTGCAATCTTACATTAATAATCGAACAGAATATTAATCTCTCTGTCTCTCTAAAAATGTCCAAAATCTGCACCACACCAAAGTTCAGCATTTCTATCTGCTGTTTTTAACCAGATTATGAAGCCAGTGTCTCTGTGGACGACCATGATAAACGCAGTGATGACAAGCCCACAGGTCTCTCTCTCCCTCTCTCTCTCCTTCTCGCGCGCTCTCTCTCTCTCTCTCTCTCTCTCTCTCTCCCTCTCTCTCTCCCCTCTCTCTCTCCTTCTCGCGCTCTCTCTCTCTCTCTCTCTCTCTCCTCTCTCTCCCCCTCTTGCTCTCTCTCTCTCCCTCTCTCTCCTTCTCGCGCTCTCTCTCTCTCTCTCTCTCCCTCTCTCTCTCCCTCTTGCTCTCTCTCTCTCCCTCTCTCTCCTTCTCGCGCTCTCTCTCTCTCTCTCCTTCTCGCGCTCTCTCTGTCTCTCTCCCTCTCTCTCTCTCTCCCTCTCTCTCCTTCTCGCGCTCTCTCTCTCTCTCTCTCCCTCTCTCTCTCCCTCTTGCTCTCTCTCTCCCTCTCTCTCCTTCTCGCGCTCTCTCTCTCTCCCTCTCTCTCCTTCTCGCGCTCTCTCTCTCTCTCTCCCTCTCTCTCTCTCTCCCTCTCTCTCCTTCTCGCGCTCTCTCTCTCTCTCTCTCCCTCTCTCTCCTTCTCGCGCTCTCTCTCTCTCTCTCTCCCTCTTGCTCTCTCTCTCTCCCTCTCTCTCCTTCTCGCGCTCTCTCTCTCTCTCTCTCTCTCTCTCTCTCTCTCTCTCTCTCCCTCTCTCTCTCTTTTATAATATAAATGTCCAAAGTTTCTTGAAGTTTATGCTTAACTGACTGCATTGACTTGTGTTTCCCAGATGATGAGGATCCAGTGCCTAAAGCCCGTGTCACTGCGGACGAACATCATAAACGCTTCACTGTGCGACTGGACACAGATCGAATGGTGAAGATCAGCCTGTGCTACAAACATTTGTACCGGGAGTGTGAGGTGTTTCATTCTGGTGTTTCAAAGGTGAGTGAAATAAAAGAAATGAACCAAACCAAGAAGTAATTGCAACATGTGAAGGATCTGAATCCCTGTTTCGGAGCGAACGATCTCTGCCTCCTTCTTCCGTCATGGAAGAGTCGTGTTTGTGTTGCAGATCGATCCGGCTGTCAATCAAAGCGTCAATCTGAGCTTCCCGTACCTGGTTCCGTGTGTGTGTGTGCAGGTGTGCTGCTCTTACACACTCTTCAAACTCTTTTTTTCTAACATTAGTAATGTGTAACATCTGCATTATACTGTATTCACAGCTGTGGTTTACAAGCCCTGATGCCAGAAGAGTCACACACTGTCCTTTAAAAGAGAGAATACTGCCACGTGAGTCCTTTAGTGTGTGTGTGTGTGTGTGTGTGTGTGTGTGTGTACTTGTACAACTATCTTTGTGAGGACCAGTTTGAGTTTTAGACCACTGTAGTGAGGTCAGAGAGAGTAAAGTGAGGACATGTTGGCCGGTCCTCAGTTCCTGAGAGCCTTTAAAGGCCTGTTTGAGGGTCAAGACTTGGTTTTAGGGATAAGGTTATAATGAGGTCAAGGGTCGGTTTAATTAGTGCAATTCAACAAGCTTTTTTGTTTCAAAAACATTTGTCATTATTTTACTTCCATAACTATAATAACCCAGCAACAAGCTCAGTGAAACTTTTTCAAGATGACAGATGAAATGACCATTATGAAATAATATAAGGGAACTACTATATTTTTATGTTTGTGCGCATGAGAAGCTCTATTTGCTGCATTGTGGAGTTTGGAATCAGTCACTTTTAAGGATAGGGATCACGATAGGGAGTAAAAGGCTCGCGCTTCATGCCGACTGTGATGTTGTGTTTGACAGTCTGATCTCAGTGTGTGTAGGTCGTGTTTGACAGTCTGATCTCAGTGTGTGTAGGTCATGTTTGACAGTCTGATCTCAGTGTGTGTAGGTCGTGTTTGACAGTCTGATCTCAGTGTGTGTAGGTCGTGTTTGACAGTCTGATCTCAGTGTGTGTAGGTCATGTTTGACAGTCTGATCTCAGTGTGTGTAGGTCATGTTTGACAGTCTGATCTCAGTGTGTGTAGGTCGCTGATCTCAGTGTGTGTAGGTCGTGTTTGACAGTCTGATCTCAGTGTGTGTAGGTCTGATCTCAGTGTGTGTAGGTCTGATCTCAGTGTGTGTAGGTCTGATCTCAGTGTGTGTAGGTCTGATCTCAGTGTGTGTAGGTCTGATCTCAGTGTGTGTAGGTCTGATCTCAGTGTGTGTAGGTCGTGTTTGACAGTCTGATCTCAGTGTGTGTAGGTCATGTTTGACAGTCTGATCTCAGTGTGTGTAGGTCATGTTTGACAGTCTGATCTCAGTGTGTGTAGGTCGTGTTTGACAGTCTGATCTCAGTGTGTGTAGGTCGTGTTTGACAGTCTGATCTCAGTGTGTGTAGGTCGCTGATCTCAGTGTGTGTAGGTCGTGTTTGACAGTCTTATCTCAGTGTGTGTAGGTCGTGTTTGACAGTCTGATCTCAGTGTGTGTAGGTCTGATCTCAGTGTGTGTAGGTCATGTTTGACAGTCTGATCTCAGTGTGTGTAGGTCGTGTTTGACAGTCTGATCTCAGTGTGTGTAGGTCGTGTTTGACAGTCTGATCTCAGTGTGTGTAGGTCGTGTTTGACAGTCTGATCTCAGTGTGTGTAGGTCTGATCTCAGTGTGTGTAGGTCGTGTTTGACAGTCTGATTTCAGTGTGTGTAGGTCATGTTTGACAGTCTGATCTCAGTGTGTGTAGGTCGTGTTTGACAGTCTGATCTCAGTGTGTGTAGGTCGTGTTTGACAGTCTGATCTCAGTGTGTGTAGGTCGTGTTTGACAGTCTGATCTCAGTGTGTGTAGGTCGTGTTTGACAGTCTGATCTCAGTGTGTGTAGGTCTGATCTCAGTGTGTGTAGGTCGCTGATCTCAGTGTGTGTAGGTCGTGTTTGACAGTCTGATCTCAGTGTGTGTAGGTCGTGTTTGACAGTCTGATCTCAGTGTGTGTAGGTCGTGTTTGACAGTCTGATCTCAGTGTGTGTAGGTCGCTGATCTCAGTGTGTGTAGGTCGTGTTTGACAGTCTGATCTCAGTGTGTAGGTCGTGTTTGACAGTCTGATCTCAGTGTGTGTAGGTCATGTTTGACAGTCTGATCTCAGTGTGTGTAGGTCGTGTTTGACAGTCTGATCTCAGTGTGTGTAGGTCATGTTTGACAGTCTGATCTCAGTGTGTGTAGGTCGCTGATCTCAGTGTGTGTAGGTCGTGTTTGACAGTCTGATCTCAGTGTGTGTAGGTCGTGTTTGACAGTCTGATCTCAGTGTGTGTAGGTCTGATCTCAGTGTGTGTAGGTCTGATCTCAGTGTGTGTAGGTCTGATCTCAGTGTGTGTAGGTCTGATCTCAGTGTGTGTAGGTCTGATCTCAGTGTGTGTAGGTCGTGTTTGACAGTCTGATCTCAGTGTGTGTAGGTCATGTTTGACAGTCTGATCTCAGTGTGTGTAGGTCGTGTTTGACAGTCTGATCTCAGTGTGTGTAGGTCGTGTTTGACAGTCTGATCTCAGTGTGTGTAGGTCATGTTTGACAGTCTGATCTCAGTGTGTGTAGGTCATGTTTGACAGTCTGATCTCAGTGTGTGTAGGTCGCTGATCTCAGTGTGTGTAGGTCGTGTTTGACAGTCTGATCTCAGTGTGTGTAGGTCTGATCTCAGTGTGTGTAGGTCTGATCTCAGTGTGTGTAGGTCTGATCTCAGTGTGTGTAGGTCTGATCTCAGTGTGTGTAGGTCTGATCTCAGTGTGTGTAGGTCTGATCTCAGTGTGTGTAGGTCGTGTTTGACAGTCTGATCTCAGTGTGTGTAGGTCATGTTTGACAGTCTGATCTCAGTGTGTGTAGGTCGTGTTTGACAGTCTGATCTCAGTGTGTGTAGGTCGTGTTTGACAGTCTGATCTCAGTGTGTGTAGGTCATGTTTGACAGTCTGATCTCAGTGTGTGTAGGTCGTGTTTGACAGTCTGATCTCAGTGTGTGTAGGTCGTGTTTGACAGTCTGATCTCAGTGTGTGTAGGTCATGTTTGACAGTCTGATCTCAGTGTGTGTAGGTCGTGTTTGACAGTCTGATCTCAGTGTGTGTAGGTCGTGTTTGACAGTCTGATCTCAGTGTGTGTAGGTCATGTTTGACAGTCTGATCTCAGTGTGTGTAGGTCATGTTTGACAGTCTGATCTCAGTGTGTGTAGGTCGTGTTTGACAGTCTGATCTCAGTGTGTGTAGGTCGCTGATCTCAGTGTGTGTAGGTCGTGTTTGACAGTCTGATCTCAGTGTGTGTAGGTCGTGTTTGACAGTCTGATCTCAGTGTGTGTAGGTCTGATCTCAGTGTGTGTAGGTCTGATCTCAGTGTGTGTAGGTCTGATCTCAGTGTGTGTAGGTCATGTTTGACAGTCTGATCTCAGTGTGTGTAGGTCGTGTTTGACAGTCTGATCTCAGTGTGTGTAGGTCGTGTTTGACAGTCTGATCTCAGTGTGTGTAGGTCATGTTTGACAGTCTGATCTCAGTGTGTGTAGGTCTGATCTCAGTGTGTGTAGGTCGTGTTTGACAGTCTGATCTCAGTGTGTGTAGGTCATGTTTGACAGTCTGATCTCAGTGTGTGTAGGTCGTGTTTGACAGTCTGATCTCAGTGTGTGTAGGTCGTGTTTGACAGTCTGATCTCAGTGTGTGTAGGTCGTGTTTGACAGTCTGATCTCAGTGTGTGTAGGTCGTGTTTGACAGTCTGATCTCAGTGTGTGTAGGTCTGATCTCAGTGTGTGTAGGTCGCTGATCTCAGTGTGTGTAGGTTGTGTTTGACAGTCTGATCTCAGTGTGTGTAGGTCGTGTTTGACAGTCTGATCTCAGTGTGTGTAGGTCGCTGATCTCAGTGTGTGTAGGTCGTGTTTGACAGTCTGATCTCAGTGTGTAGGTCGTGTTTGACAGTCTGATCTCAGTGTGTGTAGGTCGTGTTTGCGTGTGTTTGACGGCATGAACTCCTCCTCCAGATGCCGGGGAGATCTTGTCCTCCAGCTCAGCAAGAGTCCTCGGCTCTGTTCTGCATTGGGAGCCTCTCTGTCCTGACGACCAATCAGAATCAGATCTCTCAGTCTCTCTGTGCTGGCGAATCGGCATGCAGATCTCTGACTGTGTCCCCGCCCCCAACGCCACGCTCTACGGGACTAAACTGGTACGTGATGAAACCATGAATATCTCGAGCAGTGTGTGTACTGTCTGTGTATAATTATTTTGTATATATAAATACACACACATGCATGTATATATTTAAGAAAAAATTATTTATATATAAAATATTTCTATTTCTATATAATATAAATTATATATAAATATATTATATGCAATCGTTTCACAGCCCTAATATTTTTATATAATGCCTTTCATGACCTCAAGGTCGCTTAACAAAGACATAATACATAATCCAAGCGGAGCAAACAATACCTACATAAACAAGTGAAATGCCAAACCTGACATAATAATAAAATAAATACATAAATAAATAAATATATGAAGAAATATAAAAAAACATAAATAAATAAACAAAGAAATATTGCTGTGTCTGAAGTGAAACGCCCCCCTCATTAGCATACAGAGGAAGAAATGTGGAAATAAATAAATGTAGACATAAATACATATATACATTAAATAAATGTGAAAATAAATAAAAGTGGACAGAAATAAATGCATAAATAAATAAATGAAAAAAAATGTGGAAAAAATATAATTATACATGAATAAGAAAATAAAGTTATAAATACTAATTTATTTATTTATTTACATTTATTCGTATATTTATGTATTTATTTATTTATTATAATGTCAGGTTTGGCATTCCATAAACAGAGACAAATAGAAGTGGGAAACACGACATATAAATTCTGAATGCATTTTGCTTTTTCAACAGAAATATAATGTGTCTGCTGTAGATGAGCATCCTCAGATGTGTGTGAAGGTAATGCACGCTCGACCACACATTAAAGCATGATTAAAAGTGTGTGTGTTTCTCAAGTGTGCATACTTTGTGTTGTAGTTTTCTCTGAACGGCAGTCAGCGAGTCTTCTGTCCCTTCGAGTCGGGTGAGAACCGCTCATGTTTCAGCACGTGTCTGCTGTGTGTACGTCTGACTGCTGTGTGTACGTCTGACTGATGTGTGTACGTCTGACTGCTGTGTGTACGTCTGACTGATGTGTGTACGTCTGACTGCTGTGTGTACGTCTGACTGATGTGTGCTGATGTTCCTCAGAGAGTCGGTGTGACTGGAGTGTGACTGTGGTGTTTCAGCACGTGTCTGCTGTGTGTACGTCTGACTGATGTGTGCTGATGTTCCTCAGAGAGCCGGTGTGACTGGAGTGTGACTGTGGTTCCTGGATCTCTGCATCTGCATGTGTTCCTGACGTCTAACGTCGCCGCTTCGTTTGCGGCTCAGCTCTGCGTCAGAGATAAAGACACGTGTGCATCTCGAGGACACGTCGTCTCTCGTCAGCTGGTCAGTGAGAGTCTTCCTGTCCTGTGTGCTTTCTTATGAGCAAAGACATTGATTACTTTATATATTACAAGTCATATATTTGCCAAAATTTGGCTTTTATTTTTAAAGTCCCCCTGTAGTCAATCATTTTATCCCTTAAAACTCATCTTTGATCACCAAAATTACATATTTAAAAGTTTTTTCCTTGAAAACAAATGTCTTCATGCCTTAAAATATCTTGACTGTAACTCGACACCCTTGCCTCATTTAGTATGCGTGGTTCTATGAATATGCAAATGAGCCCCGCCTCCACTCACTCAGCTCAGAGATCCACTGGTTGACGATCACACGTTGATCTGATTGGTTACAAGGTAGTTTGTGACGTCAGAAACACCAGCGATTTCAAAGCGTGTTTTTGAGACTGTCTTTGGTTCACTGCAGTTTTAAGGAGAAAATACTCAGCAATGGAGTCGACTTATGAATTTACACATGGTTTGTCTTAAAGCGTATTAAAAACACCACATAGACACATAAACAACATTAAAAGCTGGATTTACACCACAGGGGGGCTTTAAAAAAAAAAGCATGTATCTGAAATGGAAAGCTTTTGTAACATTAAACACTACCGTTCAAAAGTTTGGGGACAGTAAGAATTTTTAGTTTATTTTTTGTGGGAAATAAATAAAAGAAATCAATACTTGTATTCATCAAGCATGAATTAAATTGATCAAAAGTTACAGTAAAGACATTTAAAATGTTACAAAAGATTATATTTCAGATAAATACTGTTCTTTCTATTCATCAAAGAATCCTGAAATAAAAATGTATCACAACTGTTTTACACATTGATAATAATAATCCTAAACGTTTCTTAATCATCATATTAGAGTGATTTCTGAAGGATCATGTGACACTGAAGACTGGAGTAATGATGCTGAAAATTCAGCTTTGAATAAATTACACTTTACTGTATATTCACATAGAAAACAGCTGATTTACATTGGAACAATATTTCACAATATTATTATTATTATTTTTTTAAATAAATACAGCCTTGGTGAGCAGAAGAGACTTCTTTTAAAAACATTAAAAATCTTACAGATCAAAGCTTTTGACTGGTAGTGTGTATAATCCTCTATATATATGTATATAGCCTAACCTGTATAATCCTCACTGGTGTAATGCTGGTGTCCGCAGGACGGGGGCGCCGCCGAGATGAGCCTGCGCTTCCCCTTCCTCTCCTCAGGACTGTGTGTGCAGGTGATCATATTAAACTCTGTTCATCTCTACATGTGGCGCACTAGCACAGCACTCGAACTGTTTCTGAAGTATTCAGTGTGTGTCCTGCGAAGAACACTGCAGTGTGTGTGAGCTGGGCTGTGACGAGACCTCGTGTCACGGTTCCATACGCATCACGATACTGAACTGTTATGTTATTGCCATACTCCAAGACATATGGTAAAAGGTTTACAAAACATTTACTGTTGATTAAAATGCTAAATGTGGTATTACTGGGTGGATATGAATAGGCTAATTCTGAAACCCAAAGCACAGGACAATAGAGACACCAGAATAAACATATTCATGATTCTGAAGCTGAAAATACAGAATTATTTTAGAGGAATATGCTTGAACTCTGACTAGATATATTCCCACATTGCATTATTATACATTATATTCAACATTATATATAGTACAGTAGTCAACATTTGAAGTGGATCAAAACCTTTCATCAAAGTCATGCCCGTTCTAGTCTGAGGACATCTCTGAGGAACGTCTCTGATCCACTTCAGATGTTGACGGCTGTAGTTTAATAGACGGCTGTAGTAATTTTTATTTTAGCTGAACTATACATGATACAGATGAATTTTAGAATTTTTGTAATGTGATATATTATTACACCCCTAGTCTGAACGAATCAGAAGTGAAAATATAAATGCGAAATAACAGTAGTGTAAATTGTACAGTATGTGGTAAACAATATTCTAGTAATCTGTTACTTAATCCGTGTGTGTGTGTGTGTGTGTGTGTGTGTAGGTGTGGCGCTTGGATCTCCATGGAAGAAGAATAATCTGCCCTGACTGTAAGTACAAACTAAACCTGCGCGATATTGAAGAATAATGCGATATTTGGTACGATAATGCTTAAAGTGTGTAAAATAAACTTAAATTATCTTAAAAATATATTTAAAATAATATAACCTACATGCGCGTTTCACATTCTTTTTGTGACGAGAAAACACCCCTAAACTTCTGACAGTGAACATCAGTGTTTTACTGTATATGAGAAGTGTTATTTTAGCATCAGTGTAAACCTCGGGGTCAGGGTTCAGGTTATCCTACATTAGGGTTATTAAACAACACAAACTCAATAATCAAATGTAGAAATAAACACTGCTTAGTTTTCACTGTATGAATTACATATATCCTGATTCTCATTAAAGCTACAGAAGTTATTCAGCCGAGAGTGAGTGATTTTCTCTCTGTCTTTAGTTCATGACCCGTTATTGCAAGCCGTTGTGATATGCATATAGCGATATATACATCTGCGATATATGTGACCCTGGATCACGTCTCCAGTCTCGAGTCGCACGGGTATATCTGTGGCAATAGCCAACAATACATTATATGGGTCAAAATTATTGATTTTTCTTTTATGCCAAAAATCATTAGGATATTAAGCAAAGATCATGTTCCATGAAGATATTTTGTAAATTTCCTTCCATAAATATATAAAACATGTATTTTTGTGAGTGAATGCAGCACAATCGCCAACATAAATGCACAACTTTAAAGGAGATTTTCTCAATGTTTCGATTGTTTTGCACCCTCAGATTCCAGATTTTCAATAGTTGAATCTCGGCCAAATATTGTCCTATCCTAACAAACCAATCAATGGAAAGCTTATTTATTCAGCTTTCAGATGATGAATACATCTCAAATTAAAATAAATTGACCCATGTGACTGGTTTTGTGGTCCAGGGTCCCATATTTGGATATGTTGTGCAGCTCTGGTACAAACACTCATCATGATGTTGGTTCTCAGTCACACACAGGCGATGGGGTCTCGTGATCGGCGCGTCTCTGACTCTTCTGACTCTGCTGACTCTTCTGGTGTTCTTCACACGCTGGCTGATCAGAAGAAGCACATCAGGTCAGTCTGACGCTCCTGCATCAGGAACATGTTCTGTGCAACTAGCAACTCTACATGAGTTATATTAAAATACTTGGTAACACTTTACAATAAGGTTTATTAGTTAAATACCGTAGTTAACATGATCTAAGAATGAACAATACTTCTACAGCATTTATATATCTTAGTTAATATTAATATCAACATTTATTAATACGTTATTAAAATCAAAGTTTGTATTTGTTAACATTAGTTAATGAACTAACATGAACTAACACTGAACAGCTGTATATTTATAAACTAACATTAACAAAGATTAACTAATACTGTAACAAATGTATTGCTCATGGTTAGTTCATGTTAGGTATTACATTAACTAATGAACCTTATTGTAAAGTGTTGGCGAATCCGTGAACCAGGTGTGTTATTCAGGGAGTTAGCGATGAATCTGTCAACAGTTTAACGGTTTCTCCAGCATGTAGAGCTGAAGAGGAAACACTCATCGTTTAACTCCTCTTAAAGCGTCAATGCTGAGAGTAAAACCAGGAAAATAATCCCATACATTTACATGTCTTTGGTCTGTGTTGCGTTGGATCCGCTCCAGAGTTCATTTTAATCCGACCAAACCTGCCGAGTGTGAACACACACCCTCAGTAGCTAACCCTCTATGGTATGCATTATGCTCTAACCATGAAATATATATTTTTATTACATTTTTATTACATGCTTTAATCATACAAATCAAAAAGATTTTTGAAAATAAAAAAGTTTTTTGGGGTGTACTTAGGGAAACGTTGCTATATGGCGATGCTGTACCACAATGAAAATGGTCAAAGTCGTTTTTTCTATAAAATTATGATTTTCTTTTCTATTTAAATGCACATTTCTTTTAGAAATTTATAGATTTATATACTTGGAACTCATGCAAACCAAAAATAAGTAGATCCCTGTCATTCAATTCCTATCATTTGGCTAACTCATCTTTAAGGTGATGGTACACAGGGCAACTTCTTTTGGGCAGTCTTTCCAATAATATATCTAAATATATCTAAATATATATATATATATATATATATATATATATATATATAAATATCTAAATATATATCTGGATAATTCAGATGGGTCGTGGGCCTGTGTCTCATCTGGTTGCCCGTTGACGGCAACATTGCTCAAGAAGTTGCCCTGTGTATCATCACCTTTACTTCATCACATGGAAGAGCAACTATTGCTTTTTCTGTAAAATATTTCTGAATTCATTTTCTGAAATGAAGAAATCAGTTTGTTATTTATACATGCATACAACCAGGGGTTAAATTGGGATTTATTATGTGGGGGGGCTCTCCCTAGGGGGGTCCGGGGGTTCACTCGCCGGCGCGTCCGTAGCCGCGTTTCCATTACAGATTTGCGCAAATGTTTTGCGCTATTATCTAAATATCGATAAAAAAAACTATTGTGAAATGACGGCGTTTCCATTAACCGATGTTATGCGACTAAAACGTCCTTTTTTCTCTCGCGATAAGTCATTCCAAAAATCACGGCAACGGACGTTGGTTTATATAATATCACAGCCACCGCATTAGACATTATTATTATTAATGGAAGGAGACGTGGCATGTTATCCAAGCATTAATGGCAGGGAAAGACCCTTATACTGCGAACGACACATAAAGCCTAAGGAGTTTCTGGGTGTTTCGCCCTCATTTCTGCTCCGAGGTTTTTATTGTGGCATTTATTTGAGATTTAGAATCCAGTATTCCTATAGAGCTCGGGCGTAGACGTTATGGAATGATGCATTGTGGGTAACGGCGGCCATTTTAGAGGCAACGCAGAAGCGTTCAGAATAAAGTAGTAGCGTAGCCGACCGGTCTCCACCGGCACCGAGAAAGAAAGAGAAAAAGTTATGGGCCGTGACAAAAAAAGTTGGCTATACCGTGTACTTACAAACTTAATAATGAAGCCAAACAACGCTACTTAAAAAACAAATTAGATTATAGGCGAATCGATCCCTATGAATAAAGTCTGGAGTAGGCTAATACCAAGCCTCAGTTTCCCTGATATTTTCCTACCTGGTCTGTGGAGTGAGCGCTTACACCTCCGATCCAGAGCCGGATTTACAATTTCCTGTGCCCTCGGCAACAACATTCACACACACATTTTAATTGTTTAATAAACAAATGGGTTTTTTTTTGTCACAGTCGGCTGCAAAGATGAGGTTGACGATGCTGATTGGCGATCTTCGCTGTAAGTTAAGTGAACGCGCCAGAGAGAAATGCAAATTGATTAACTTACATAAGCAGAGAGCTGTCTGTTTTCTTTCATTTTGAATTGTTTGTTTAAAAGTAGACACTTTTAGAAAAGTAGAACCTGTCACTGGAGGCTCACTTGCAGTTCACAAATGGATGAGTGCAAGATCTGCAGATCTACAAAGTAAACGCGGAGAAAACAATCGTTCGCACCGTGAACCAAGCATCAGTGGTGACACACACACACACACACACAATGTGCCAAATATATTTTCCTTACCTTGTCATTCAAGGCAGGGCACTGTTTATACAACCAACGTTGTGCTGAACTTGACAAAATTGATCTGCTGCTGCAGCGGCGGCCAGCAGCTCGTGGGATTTTTTTTCTTTTTTTTTTTCAAGGCAATAGAAGGTTCTGGAACTTTTGCGTGCTTCCACATCCCGCGCAACTACGGATCTCCCAGGAACATTCATTATTGCTGCGTACATTTATCCGTGTCGGAGTTCTGAGAAGTAGCCTACCTAGATGTGCATGGCATGCGCGAGCGGTGCGCGATCATGGTCGACTGACAACGAGATTAAGCAACTGAACAAGAATACGGCCGTGTCCCGATTGTTCTCATCTCAGCTCCGCCGAGACTAAATAGACATGCCATTTCAAAATCTTTCATTTATAATCAGAAATATGTTTTCAAAAGCATCACTTTGATCAAATTTTATGTGACATAATTTCCAGTAAGCAACTGACTGCAAACGAGCAGGCTTATGTGCCGGGGCTGAGCCCCGGAGAGCCCCGGCCCAATTTAACCACTGCATACAACTATACTACAATAAACACTTCAAATAAATAAATAACTGCAATCATATTGTTGATGCCACTACCTATGAAAAAATCCCAGTGGGGAAATACATTACAGCAGTTCCACTGTGGTACAGCGTTGCCATGTGGAAACATGCATATTTTCTCAATTTACAGTAAAACTATGTTAGACAAAGTGGATTTGTGAATAAAAATGTACTTATCAAAGATGCTGCAAAAAAATCTCCCGTGAGAAGAGATGATCAGAAACGAGGTTAATAGAGTAATGACTGGAGCACCTCAACTGGTGTCTGTGTGAGGGTGATTGAGACGTCATGTGACTTAAAAACAGCAGATCATTGGCTACCTTAAGGCCTGCCCTTTTATTTCCCATAGTGGAATATATATACAGTGAGGAAAATAAGTATTTGAACACCCTGCTATTTTGCAAGTTCTCCCACTTGGAAATCATGGAGGGGTCTGAAATTGTCATCTAGGTGCATGTCCACTGTGAGAGACATAATCTAAAAAAAAAAATCCAGAAATCACAATGTATGATTTTTTAACTATTTATTTGTATGATACAGCTGCAAATAAGTATTTGAACACCTGAGAAAATCAATGTTAATATTTGGTACAGTAGCCTTTGTTTGCAATTACAGAGGTCAAACGTTTCCTGTAGTTTTTCACCAGGTTTGCACACACTGCAGGAGGGATTTTGGCCCACTCCTCCACACAGATCTTCTCTAGATCAGTCAGGTTCTGGGCTGTCGCTGAGAAACACGGAGTTTGAGCTCCCTCCAAAGATTCTCTATTGGGTTTAGGTCTGGAGACTGGCTAGGCCACGCCAGAACCTTGATATGCTTCTTACAGAGCCACTCCTTGGTTATCCTGGCTGTGTGCTTCGGGTCATTGTCATGTTGGAAGACCCAGCCTCGACCCATCTTCAATGCTCTAACTGAGGGAAGGAGGTTGTTTCCCAAAATCTCGCAATACATGGCCCCGGTCATCCTCTCCTTAATACAGTGCAGTCGCCCTGTCCCATGTGCAGAAAAACACCCCCAAAGCATGATGCTACCACCCCCATGTTTCACAGTAGGGATGGTGTTCTTGGGATGGTACTCATCATTCTTCTTCCTCCAAACACGTTTAGTGGAATTATGACCAAAAAGTTCTATTTTGGTCTCATCTGACCACATGACTTTCTCCCATGACTCCTCTGGATCATCCAAATGGTCATTGGCAAACTTAAGACGGGTCTTGACATGTGCTGGTTTAAGCAGGGGAACCTTCCGTGCCATGCATGATTTCAAACCATGACGTCTTAGTGTATTACCAACAGTAACCTTGGAAACGGTGGTCCCAGCTCTTTTCAGGTCATTGACCAGCTCCTCCCGTGTAGTTCTGGGCTGATTTCTCACCTTTCTTAGGATCATTGAGACCCCACGAGGTGAGATCTTGCATGGAGCCCCAGTCCGAGGGAGATTGACAGTCATGTTTAGCTTCTTCCATTTTCTAATGATTGCTCCAACAGTGGACCTTTTTTCACCAAGCTGCTTGGCAATTTCCCCGTAGCCCTTTCCAGCCTTGTGGAGGTGTACAATTTTGTCTCTAGTGTCTTTGGACAGCTCTTTGGTCTTGGCCATGTTAGTAGTTGGATTCTTACTGATTGTATGGGGTGGACAGGTGTCTTTATGCAGCTAACGACCTCAAACAGGTGCATCTAATTTAGGATAATAAATGGAGTGGAGGTGGACATTTTAAAGGCAGACTAACAGGTCTTTGAGGGTCAGAATTCTAGCTGATAGACAGGTGTTCAAATACTTATTTGCAGCTGTATCATACAAATAAATAGTTAAAAAATCATATATTGTGATTTCTGGATTTTTTTTTTTAGATTATGTCTCTCACAGTGGACATGCACCTACAATGACAATTTCAGACCCCTCCATGAATTCCAAGTGGGAGAACTTGCAAAATAGCAGGGTGTTCAAATACTTATTTTCCTCACTGTATATATATATATATATATATATATATATATATATATATATATATATATATATATATATATATATAATATATATATATATTTTTATATTTATATATTTATTATTATTATTATTATTATTATTATTATTATGTTTTCTTTTTCCTGAATAAAAAGGAAATGAGTAGAAATTAATTGTTGCCATATGGCAACGCCGTACCATAAAGGTTTAGAAGCGCCTGTGTTCACACACACTACCAGTCAAAAGCTTTGATCGGTAAGATTTTTAATATTTTTAAAAGAGTCTCTTCTGCTCACCAAGGCTGCATTTATTTGATTAAAAATACAAAAAAATCCGTAATATTCTTAAATATTATGACATATTAGAATAGAACTGTTTTCTATTTTAATATATTTTAAAATGTAATTTATTCCTGTGATCAAAGCTGAATTTTCCTTCAGATCCTTCAGAAATCACTCTAATATGATGATTTGATGCTCAAGAAACATTCATTATTATTATCAATGTGTAAAACAGTTGTGTACAGTTTTTTCTCTGGATTCTCTGATGAATAGAAAGCTCAAAAGAACAGCATCTATCTGAAATAGAATCTTTTGTAACATTATAAATGTCTTTACTGTAACTTTTGATCAATTTAACTCATCCTTGATGAATAAAAATATTGATTCTTACTGACACCAAACTTTTGACCGGTAGTGTTTAATGTTACAAACGCTTTCCATTTCAGATAAATGCTGTTCTTTTGAACTTTCTATTCATCAAAGAATCCTGAAATAAAAATGTACACAACTGTCTTCAACATTGATAATAATCATAAATGTTTCTTGATCATCAAATCATCATATTAGAGTGATTTCTGAAGGATCATGTGACACTGAAGACTGGAGTAATGATGCTGGAAATTCAGCTTTGATCACAGGAATAAATTACACTTTACTGTATATTCACATAGAAAACAGATGATTTACACTGTAGTTATATTACTGTTTTTTTGTTGTTGTATTTTTAATCAAATAAATGCAGCCTTGGAGACTAATCGATCCAAAACGTTTGACTGGGAGTGTATGTTTCTGGCCGTAGAGAGCAGTGTCAGAAACTAACTTATACAGTATTCAACATTTGAAGTGGATCAAAACCTTTCATCAAAGTTATACATGAATTTTGAACAATACTCGTTCTAGTCTTAGGACAACTCTGATGAACTTCTTTGATCCACTTCAGATGTTGACTACTGTACACCTTGTGCCAATGTTTTAAAGGGGACATATTATGAAAATCTGACTTTAAGTGCTATAATCGGTGCTTCTACAGACACAGAAAACGTGAAAAGTGAAACCCAGTAACTTTGTTTTGGTGAGCCTTTCTCATGCATGTCATGTCAAAAAAGCATGTCAAAAAATAAGCCGATCAGATTTCGCTCTCCTTCTGGCGTATGAAGAGGATCTTATTATAATATTACCGGCCCTTAATCTGCACGTTTACACACACCAGCCGACATTTGGTTTCACACGCGTCAACATAGACCAGTTCTAACGCACTGATGAAGATCCAGCAAAGCCTGAAGCTGTTCTGTGGTTGAGCTCAGACGAGCACTGAACACTATTGACCAGAACATGTCACCGCTGTCTTATAAAGACCTCAGGAACTGTGGACACTTGTGGAGAAGTTAAACATGATGATGAGATGATCAGTGTAACTCCACAACAACTGCAGAAATGTCTCCACTAACATCCAGAAGCTCTTCCTGAGTCTCTCCGTAAGGCTGCACTCGCTCCTGGTGATTCTGGGATTCTGGATGAGGGAGATTGGCCTGTTTTGTTATTGCCGGAGTTTCTGAAGCTCGTGTAAAGGCTCCACCCTCTTCTGAATGGAGGGGGAGCTAAAACTCATTTGCATTTAAAGGGACACACACAAAAACTGCATGTTTTTGCTCACACCCAAAAGGGGCAAATTTGACAAGCTATAATAAATGATCTAGTATTTTGAGCTGAAATTTCACACACACATTCTGGGGACACCAGAGATTAATATTACATCTTGTGATCTTGTGAAAAGGGGCATAATATGTCACCTTTAAAATGCTTTAATGCTGTGTTAGAAAGGATAATTACATGTCTTTCTTTCCTCAGTGTGGCGTAGCGCTGACCGACGCCCCGTGCTGCTTGTGTGCTCGTCGAACGGCTCGCCACACGTCTCTGCAGTGTGCAGTTTGGCCTCCGGCCTGCAGGGGGAGCTGTGTATGGACGTCAGGCTGGCGCAGTGGATGCAGTGCCACCCACAATCCTCACTGGCTCAGCTGGGACCCGTGCCGTGGCTGTACGGTCAGTGTCGGGCCGTTCAAAATGCCGGGGGGCTCGTCCTGATCGCCTGGAGCCCTGACGCACATCGGGCTTATCTAAGATGGAGGAACAGCGAAGGAAAGGCTAAGGTCAGTGCTGTTGAAGAAGAAGAAGAAGAGGAAGAAGCAGAAGAGGAAGAATGCATGGAGAAACCAATCGAGATGTCGTGTATCACAGCTCCTGTGTTTAACGCTGCGCTGTCCTGTCTGTGGATGGGAATACGCAGCGATGGCTACGCTCGGGGATTCAGGCTAATTAGTTTCCAGAACAACAACAATAACACTTTCATCCCGAAACGGCTCCGGTGTGTCCGGAAGTACTGCCTCCCGAAGGACCTTTCATCTTTAATACAAGACCTGACCGGCTCAAACACGAGATGGCGATGTTGGCCACGTCTTCTGTCCAAAGCACTGTCGTTCTTCGTGTCTCGGCAGCTCGCGCCGACGCTAGCGGCGAAGCTTCCTGTGCCGACCGACAGCCCTAAACTCGTTCCTGGCTTCTCACGGAAAGTAACGAGTGGGACGAAGCGAAAGACGTGGAGGCAAAAGAAGCGCAGAAGTAAAGTCGTAACATCGTGCTTGTCCAGAAAAGAGAGTCGGAAGAAAAAGACTGCGCCAGAGCCAATAAATTCGTAGCATGCATTCGTTGGTTCCTGAAGAGCATTTTTGAAGCCTAAAGTGGGCGGAGCCGGCCGTCGCCATCTTGGCAGCGCGTCACTCCCGGATAACCGAAAATGTGCAGCGAGGCGGATTAGCTGAGGTGATGTGACGCTAACAAACAGCAGACAAACGCTAGTAGTGACATCAACGGCAATCCACCTGTCACTCAAGTGGCCACGCCCTTAATTATGCAGAACTTTAAGGCTTAATATTATTGTGTTACCCCCTCATTGGTCATGAAGGGCAAAATTAGCTATATAGACCAAAACCACTTTTTGCACCAGGCTGTAAACATATTTTTCCTGCTGTTAAGTTGGGCATTTTAACATGGGGGTCTATGGGATTGAGTCTCTTTTGGAGCCTGTCTCTAGTGGCCAGTCGATGAACTGCAGTTTAAATCACTTCAGTGTTGGATTCAAGAGAGAGACTGGAAGGTTGCTGCTTGGTCGGCACACAGAAGGAATGAGAAACTGTCAGACTGATCAAAGCAGAGGTGATTCAGACAGAGAGTTACCTGCAGATTTCAGTGCAACATCACAGTCCGTCCAGCAGGCGGCAGAGACATTAAACATTCTCACAGCGAAGTACGGTTTTCGTTCTTCGCTTAGGAGTGAAAAGAAGTTTGAAATACCTTTGCATCTGATCATAGTGATGTGGATATGTTTGCACCTGCTCTGCAATTCAGTCACGTCACGTTTATTCATACAGAACTTTATACAATAGATTGCTTTAAAGCAGCAGCTTTACAGTATTAAACATGAAACAGTGTCAATGTCGCTTTCAATTAGAATTACAACTTCAGTTTCTTCTATAAAGCAGCTTTCAGTGTGCATGCTTTCACTCACATCTGACTTCAATGGACTGAATGGAAGAAATTAATCTGAGACAATTTACACCTCAAAGAAGGCGGAGCCTCAGAGCCACGCCCACCTATTACATCATCACCACTGACCAATGGGAGTTCAAAGGTGTTTACCAGCTGGAGTGAATTTTTCACTTTACCAAGCTGTTTCACACTTCAAACGAACTTCATTTTGGTCTGATTTTTTTTTCCAACGAAACACCAGTTCGTTCTTCAATCTCACTTGAAGAATATCAGGGCCTTCACATGCAAAACCTGTGCTGATTGAAAGAAAACAAGTTGAACAAAAGATTGAATCCAATAGTTGGTGATAATAATAGCACAAGGAGAGATTTACAAGCAATTCAATTGATCGGTCATTTTTGACTGGGAATATCAAATGAGTTAAATATTTCAGCCTAATGTATTGTTACTCCTTCTCATGTTATTAAGATGAACCGCTTGTTGAATTTCCTCATTTGTAAGTCACTTTGGATAAAAGCATCTGTTAAATGAATGCATGTGAAGAATTTATCTTCTGATGTGTGTTTTTTTTATTAATGAAAAGCCCCCAACCTGTAAATTCTGGTCTCAAAGAAAATCTAGAGTTTCCTATTGGTAATTATGACATTATGATGATGCTGTCCACACATGCACTCATGTTGTAAATATGATCATTTCTGACATCTGAAGCGTTCAGTATAAGCACTCTCTCAAGGAAAGAACAGTGACCTCATCCTATACAAATAAACCTGAAAATCTCTATTTTTGTATAAAAACCTGCATGTAGACTTTTATTTGTTCATCAGTATAAATAAATGCACCAAACATCCATACTCCAATTTATCTGATTATTATTTCACCACAGCCCTGTATAATTATCTCTCTGTCTGTAAAACAAACAAATCAACCTGAAGAAGATGTAAAGCAGTTTTCGGGTGGTCACAATGATGTTATCTTTATTTTGACAGAATCAGGAACCATCTTGGACCCATTTGACCAACAGTAAAATCTATGCAAATGTGTCTGTATAGCGGGAAGAGCGCATGTTTATGTTTCATAAAATGCATATAAATTCATTAAATGCAAGTTACATGGACCTGAAGCCACAGGATCTATACATCCTGTCAGAAAGCTATTTCCCCTCGAGCTATTATCATAAATGTTCAGTGTACAACTGTTATGTTCGTGAAATGCTACCGAACAGGTTTTCTCAACGGTCCGATGCTTCAGACGAGTCACGTGTGTCCCGCCGTCAGAGAGATTATCATACCAATTATGCAAAGTTTATGCAAAATAGCGCAAAACTCTCGTTTAACATGCGTTAGGTTTGGACAACTGCTGACAGACTTTTGACAGAGGTCAGTTTTGGAGTGATAGAGTAAGTGCGCTTCATTCCGGCTTTTCAGTCATCAATTTGCTCCCCACAGTTTTGAATATAATTTCCTCAGTTCCCAGACAGCAAACTGACTACGAAACGCATCCGCCGCGGAGGTACAGTGAACTCCGGAACGGATCCAGAAAGCGGATCCGAAACTGCGTTAAAAAAATAACTTTTTATATGTTTGGTTGATTGTGTTTCATTTTAATAATGAGCAGTCTGCGATATGAAGCAACGCCAGAACTGATACTATGTTGTGTGAGAGCGCGATGCGCGAGCGCCATCTCTTGGATTTGTTCCACTGCTGGGAAATAACTTAATACTCTGTTATTTATAGTCATACAGATAATATGACATCATTCGAAACAGTAAAATGTATATTTTTATTTGTGTACATTCAAAATGACTACAAAATATCATGCCATTGAAAAATAAATAAAACAACATGATGCGCTGCTTTAGCACTTCTCTTTAGATCTTTCTGGCGCTCACCAAAAATGAACCAAAATACAGAGAATAGCCTTCTTCGCGCGCCTACTTTTGAAAGTCAACATTTAGATTATTTAACGTTATAACGATTACAATTTATTTATTGGAATAAATCACAGCGTGTTTCATGATAAAACGTGACTTAGCCTATACAGTCCAGAAAATAGGCTATAGGTTATAGCAAATTCAGACCAACTGCTGGTCTACACAGAGAAAAAGCCCTTTCTAGGCTCTTGTACCGAGCCATTCGTTAGTCTAGTTGTTTGATGAGAAAATTAAATGTAGCCTATAGTTGCAATACACGCGTTTTGTAAGCTCCGTGCAACTGCTGCAGCGGACTATACTAGAATATTAGAAATCTAATACTCAAGCTGTTTTCTCATTTTTCTACTCTTAATATTAAATAAAAAACGACTGAACGAAAGATACACGGATTCTCTTGAACCACCACCGCGTTTGCGGCAGAAAACTACTGCAGTGCAGCCAAAATGCTCTGTTCGACTTATCTGAGATCCTTTACTCTTCCCTGTGGATGACCTGTGACCTACTTTCTGTAAGATCTGAATTTTTGAACTTGAATTTTTGAACTTGAATTTTAGAAAACTGAATTTGAAGTTCTGAATTTCTTCATCTTGAAAACTTGAATCTGTATTTTTTTAAACTGAATATTTGCAGTATATGAATTCAGAACAAAAAAACTAGCTGTTTGAAAATACATGTCTATAAAATTCAGCCATAAAAACATTTCAATTTGTTAAATTTCAAATGTTCAATATTCGTTTAAAAAAAAACAAATTCAGAACTATTTAAACTACCACCTAAAATTCAATTTTGTTAGATTACACTTGCAAATAATTCAAATTTACACAATTCAAATTCAAATCGTTTTGTCATATTATGAGCTCCATAAGACAACTGTTTCATTGGGATGGCCCCATTGACTCCCTGTGATGAACGCTGAGCAGAACCAGAACATATGAACATATCACACCAGTCCTCAGATCTTTACACTGGCTCCCAGTTACATTTAGGATTGATTTTAAAGTATTATTACTGGTATATAAATCATTCAATGGCCTAGGACCTCAATACATTGCAGATATGCTCACTGAATATAAACCCAACAGATCACTCAGATCACTAGGATCATATCAGCTAGAAATACCAAGGGTTCACTCTAAGCATGGCGAATCTGCTTTTAGCTATTATGCCAGCCGTAGCTGGAACCAGCTTCCAGAGGAGATCAGATGTGCTCCTACAGTAATCACATTCAAATCCAGACTCAAAACACTTTCTGAATGAGCACTGTGCCGCTGTTCGTCCGACTGTTTGTACTGTACTGTATTTTATTTTATTTTTCTAAAATGTTTTAAAGTCCCCGTGAACCGGAAGTTGCAAACGACTTTACTCCAGTTTTGTGACGTATTTCCAAGTGAAACGGAATATTGAACAGAGGGCAGGGTTTTACTCTAGCGCTCCTCCTCTCCATCTCTGCTCATAGCAGACTAACGGTTTGAGGAGTGGTTAAGCGTTTTCAACCCAAGCCGTCAAACTGACATCATCAGAGAAGGAACGCCATTCCAGACCGGAAGAAACTTTTCAGACTTTGATTAAAGATTACCACGGCAAACAATTTTTTTTCTGTGTATTAACTTGCACAGATTAATTGTTCACCACAAGACTAGTAATATGCGCTACCAAAGTAAATGGGGTCAATTTTGATTTCATGTCGACTTTAATTATTCTTATTTCTTTTTATTATTTTAACTTCTTCTATGTAAAGCACTTTGAATTGCCATTGTGTATGAAATGTGCTATATAAATAAACTTGCCTTGCCTAAGCCAGTTTTAAGGGATAAAATGATTGACTACAGGGGGATTTTAATAAATTCTTCAATGAAAGCTTATTAACACCTGTCATTAATTTTTAGATCACTTTATTAAAACAAGCTGGACTGTCACAAGAAGATCTTAACATCCAGATTCATGTTGCAACCATATGTGCAGTGACTGGGAGTGTCCAACTCTATTCTGTCTTCTCTTCTATTCCCAAAACTTGTGTTTCTCTTTCAGAAGGTCCTCCTTTGCCCACTTCTACCCAACAGTCAAAGCGGTATTACATCACAAAAGTGTGGACTCGTCTCAGAGGAAGATCACGAGGGATTATGGGGGCATTTGAAATGGAGCCTATTTGTCACAGAATTATTTATTGCTCTTGAAAATCATATTCAGTGTTAAAGACAAGATATCAAAATTTGTCTGGCCCACCTCTGGGCCTCATCCTTGCTTCAATTCTGGCCCAGTTCTGGCTGGGTCCCCGGCCCAACACACTGAAAACAGACTCAAACAACTTCCTCTGGCCCAGATGTGGCCCACACCCTGTAAAATGACTCTTATTTATTGATATGGCCCAGAAACTGGCAGTGAAACACAAAAATCAACCATTTAAAAAGATTAAAGGTTTATTATAAACTAACAAATACACTTCAATATAAACATAACAATGAACAAATATACACTATATTAACATTTATTAACAACACAATTTTTAAACCACAAAATAACAAGTAAATTAGATTTACTGTATATGATTAAAAGAAAAACATCATTCTCTTTCACACACAAACTCTTTCACTCTCTTTAACACTAAATAAATTCCTTTTGCAAATGTCAAGTCACCATTAAATATCTAGCGCTATATACAGTAATGACTGTTTCAAAGCAGCTTTACAGGGATAAACAGGACAATGATTCAATTTGGCTGTAAAGCTGCTCTTGTCATGATCGGACAAAACTGGAAACAGTTGCAGGTTCTCAAAAGTGTTTATTAAGCTCAAAAGGGTCAGACAAACAGTTCAGAACAACGGAGGGCGGCGACTCAGGCTCGTGCAGGGACTTGATGGTCCGTGGTGCGCTGGTGCTGTGACTGTGATGAATCCCGATCCCGGTGCTGGAGTGCGGTGAGTCCAAAGACAAAGAACAGGAACGGCAGGAAGACACGGCAGGCGAACAAAGACACGGCAACTCCACGGGAAACACAGACACGGCAAACACAGGACCTCAACAAACAATCCGACACTGGAACAGAGAATGGTGTGAGTATATATAGGGAATGGAAATGAATAGCAGCTGTGAACAGTGATTGATGATGATGATGATCAGCTGGAGCGCTGACAGACACGTGAGCGGGACAACGCCCACTCACACATAAACAACAACGACACGAGGCAAGAAGGAAACAATGCATTCAACAACCGTGACAGTACCCCCTCCTCTAGGAACGCCTCACGGCGTTCCCAGACTCCCTTACCTGTCGATTGTAATCATCGATAAGAGAGTGATGCAGGATGTCACGAGCCGGAACCCAACTTCTCTCCTCCGGACCGTAACCTTCCCAGTCCACCAGGTACTGGAATCCGCGTCCCCTCCGCCTAGAGTCCATAATGCGACGGACCGAATAGGATGGTTCCCCATCTACGAGTCGCGGCGGTGGGGGAACCGGGGCAGGCGGATTAATGCGGGAAAAAAAAACGGGTTTAATTTTGGACACGTGGAATACCGGATGAATTCTCCTGTACACTGGAGGGAGGTTGAGGCGGACTGCCACCGGACTAACAATTTTGGTGACAGAAAACGGGCCAATGAATTTAGGAGCCAGTTTATTGGATACGGAGCGGAGCGGAATGTTCTTAGTAGAAAGCCACACTTTGGAACCGACGACGTATACGGGAGGCCTAGACCGGTGGCGATCGGCCTTGGCCTTGATGCGCGCCCGCACACGGAGGAGAGTCTCACGGGCTCTTGTCCATGTGCGGTGACACCTCTGGACAAAGGCGTGAGCGGAGGGGACCGCGACTTCGGATTCCAGACTGGGAAAGACCGGTGGCTGGTATCCTATACTACACTCAAAAGGAGATAGGCCCGTAGCTGACACTGGCAACGAATTGTGGGCGTACTCCACCATAGGCAGTTGCTGACTCCAGGAGGAAGGATTCCTGGCAGCCGTACATCGCAAGGTTCTCTCCAGATCTTGGTTGGCTCTCTCAGTTTGACCATTGCTCTGAGGGTGAAACCCGGAAGACAGACTAACCGTCGCCCCCAGTAACTTACAAAACTCTCGCCAAAATTTGGACACAAATTGGGGACCCCTGTCGGAAACCACGTCTGTCGGGAGGCCATGTAACCGAAAGACGTGATTAACGACTGCAACCGCTGTCTCCTTGGCTGAGGGTAATTTGGGCAAGGGAACAAAGTGGGCTGCCTTCGAGAATCGGTCCACCACGGTTAAAACTACCGTGTTACCCTGGGAGGGTGGGAGGGCGGTAACAAAATCTAGAGCGATATGGGACCAGGGTCTCGAAGGCACCGACAGCGGTTGGAGTAACCCATCTGGGGGTCGATTAGACGACTTACCAATAGCACAAACTGAGCAAGCCAAAACAAAATCGTGAACGTCGCGAGCCATAAGCGGCCACCAGAATCGTTGTTTGACCAAATAGAGGGTGCGACTAACTCCTGGATGACAGGCTAGACTAGAACAATGGCCCCACCGAATAACGTCTGGACGTAGTTCCTCCGGCACAAATAAGCGGTTCGGTGGGCACCGGATCGGAGGCGTTACCCCTTCTAGAGCCTTCTTGACTCTCGATTCGACCTCCCAAGTGAGCGTAGAGATAATTAGGGTCTCAGGAAAAATACGCTCGGGAGTAGGTGCGTGTTCGGATCGATCAAAAATACGCGACAAAGAATCGGGTTTGATGTTTTTGGAACCCGGACGATACGAGAGGGTAAAATCAAAACGGCCGAAAAAAAGTGCCCACCGCGCCTGCCTGGAGTTCAACCTTTTAGCGGATCTAATGTACTCCAGATTCTTATGATCCGTCCAGACAATAAAGGGTACCCCGGACCCCTCTAACCAATGACGCCATTCTTCCAAGGCTAACTTGACCGCCAACAACTCCCTGTTGCCAATGTCGTAATTTTGTTCAGCTGGTGATAAGCGATGGGATAAAAACGCGCATGGATGCATCTTGTTGTCTGAAGGTGAGCGTTGTGAAAGAACTGCGCCTACCCCCACCTCTGACGCGTCGACCTCCACCACAAACTGACGTGAGGAATCAGGGGCGATTAAGATGGGAGCCGAAACAAAGCGGCTCTTGAGGTTGGAAAAAGCAGTCTCGGCTGCTTCCGACCACCTGAACGCAGTTCTGGGGGAGGTCAAGGCAGTCAGAGGTGCGGCTAGTTGGCTAAAGTTGCGAATAAAACGCCGGTAGAAATTGGCGAACCCCAGAAACCTCTGTAGGGCCTTACTGGAATCTGGGTTTGGCCACTCTACCACAGCCTTAACTTTGTCAGGATCCATACGCATACCCTCAGCCGACACGATGTGTCCTAAGAAAGGAACCGACTGTGCATGAAAAGCGCATTTCTCCGCCTTGACAAAAAGCCCATTCTCTAGCAACCTCTGGAGTACTCGTCGGACGTGCTGCACGTGTTCCTGGAGAGACGAGGAAAAAATCAGAATGTCATCCAGGTAAACATAAATAAACTGATCGATCATGTCTCGCAGCACGTCATTGACGAGTGCCTGGAAGACTGCGGGACTGTTGGACAAACCGAAGGGCATGACCAAGTATTCAAAGTGCCCCCTAGGGGTGTTAAAGGCAGTCTTCCATTCATCCCCCTTCCTGATACGGACCAAATGATAAGCATTACGTAAGTCCAGCTTTGTGAAGATGGATGCTCCCTGCAACCTCTCGAAGGCTGAAGACATCAGCGGCAAAGGATAAGTATTCTTTACCGTGATGTTGTTCAGCCCCCGGTAATCAATACAAGGTCGCAGCGACCCATCCTTCTTCCCCACAAAAAAGAACCCCGCCCCCGCTGGAGATGAGGAAGGTTGGATGAACCCGGATGCTAGAGAATCAGAAATATATTTCTCCATAGCCTCCCTCTCCGGAACCGAGAGTGAATAAATCTTGCCCTTAGGCGGAGACTTACCTGACAGTAAATCTATAGCACAGTCGTAGGGACGGTGCGGAGGGAGAGAAGCAGCCCTTGACTTACTGAACACTTCCCTCAGGTCACGGTACTCCGCGGGCACGTTTGATAAATCCACTGCTTCCTCCTGCAATACAGGAACAGAGACAACAGAACAGGCAGACACAAGACAAGAACTATGACATTCAGCGCTCCAGGCTGATATGGTTCTCTGTTTCCAGTCAATGCGGGGGTTGTGTTGATGGAGCCAGGGGTGACCCAAGACAATGGGGGTGTGATGGGAGTCCGTGATGTAGAATGATATTGTCTCTGCATGGTTCCCTGAGGTGATGAGTGTAATGTTCTCGGTGGCCTGGGAGATGGTTGGTAGTGACTGTCCATTGAGTGCATGTACAGTGATTCTCTGGGGAAGTGTTCTGAGTGGGACTTGAAACTGTAGTGCAAAGGTGCGATCCATAAAATTACCTTCGGCCCCAGAGTCCACCAGTGCGGTGCAGTGATGATCGTGGACAGACCATCTAAGTCTTCCCGGGAGGATGGTGGATGTAGATGAGGACTTTTCGGCGGAGATCCCACCCGATAGTAGCCTCATACTTACTATCGGGCTTGACCTTTTACCGGGCAGTTGTTAGCAAAGTGTCCCGCTCTCCCGCAGTACAGGCAAAGGCCAAGGGATCTCCGCCTCTCCCTTTCCTCCCGGGAAAGTCGAGCTCGACCCACCTGCATGGGCTCGGGATCGTAGGGACCGGCCGTGTCCATGCCACTGGACCACTGATGTTCCACCCCCCCACGAGGCAGGCTGGGTGGAGCGCGTGGTCCGACCCGGGCTAGTCGGGCGTCCACCCTCAGCGCCAGATCGATGAGTCCATTCAGTGAGGGGGGTAGGTCCAGGGCGTAGATCTCCCTCTGGACGCGGTCGGCCAGCCCATGCAGGAACCTATCCCACTGCGCTTCCTCGTTCCAGCGACACTCGGCCGCCAGGGTCTTGAACTCAATGGCGTAATCTGAAACAGATCGTTCTCCCTGGCGTAGATCAGACAAGACCCTGGCAGCCTCTCTTCCCGCGACCGCGCGGTCGAAAACTCTTCTCATCTCCGAAGAGAGCGCCTGGAACGAGGAACAGCATGGTTCTTGATTCTCCCACACCGCCGTCCCCCATAGTGCCGCTCTCCCAGTCAGTAAAGTGAGTACGAATGCCACCTTCGTCTCCTCTCTCTCAAATGTCCGGGGCTGGAGTGCAAAATGCATGCCGCATCGAGTCAAAAACGGCCGGCAAAAGTTAGGCTCACCAGAGTATGGCTCAGGAGTCGGAAGGCGAGGTTCCGACTGGGAGGCGGGCATCGGTGGTGTGGGAGGGACGGGCGGTGCGGCTGGCGCAGCGGGAGGTTGCAGCTGTTGAAAACGCTGGGTCAGCTCGGACACCTGCGTGACGAGAGCCTGAATCGCGCGCGCCGCCTCCCCTTGATGACGGTCCTGAGCGTCCATCCTTTGAATACTTGCACGAACAAAGTCATCCATTGTTGCGGCGGCGGCACCTGCTGCTTCCATGGATTGGTCGGATTGTTCTGTCATGATCGGACAAAACTGGAAACAGTTGCAGGTTCTCAAAAGTGTTTATTAAGCTCAAAAGGGTCAGACAAACAGTTCAGAACAACGGAGGGCGGCGACTCAGGCTCGTGCAGGGACTTGATGGTCTGTGGTGCGCTGGTGCTGTGACTGTGATGAATCCCGATCCCGGTGCTGGAGTGCGGTGAGTCCAAAGACAAAGAACAGGAACGGCAGGAAGACACGGCAGGCGAACAAAGACACGGCAACTCCACGGGAAACACAGACACGGCAAACACAGGACCTCAACAAACAATCCGACACTGGAACAGAGAATGGTGTGAGTATATATAGGGAATGGAAATGAATAGCAGCTGTGAACAGTGATTGATGATGATGATGATCAGCTGGAGCGCTGACAGACACGTGAGTGGGACAACGCCCACTCACACATAAACAACAACGACACGAGGCAAGAAGGAAACAATGCATTCAACAACCGTGACAGCTCTAAAATTCTAAAATAGTGTCATGTTCACTGAATTCAGTTCAGTGTTGATTCAGTTCTGTTCAATAACTGTATAAAGTATATCAATTATAAAAAGAGTTCATTTTCATTATTAAGCAGCTCTGCAGAAAACCGTGATGTCATCGTCCAGCTCAGTTCAGTTCTCATATAATGGTGTCAGTGCAGGAGATCAAATCAAATCAAATCAAGTATATTTGTATAGCGCTTTTCACAATACAGATTGTATCAAAGCAGCTTCACAGTATTAAAATAAAATAATGCAACAAAGTTTGTTTCTAGTGGAATTTATTGATTGATAGAATAAAATTAAATATCCCCAAAATATCCCCAACTGAGCAAGCCAAAGGCAACAGTGGCAAGGAACCGAAAAACTCCATCAAGTGACCTAATGGTGTCCTAAAACTCCATCAGGTGACCTAATGGAGAAAAAAAAACCTTGGGAGAACCCAGGCTCAGTCGGGGGCCAGTTCTCCTCTGGCATTTATGAACTAGAGGCCGGATTGTAGTTTGAAACTGTGAGATTAACAATATTATATGAATGCCTGGCTGAAAAGATGCGTCTTTAATCTAGTTTTAAACTGGGAGAGTGAGTCCGAGCAACGAACAGTATCAGGAAGACTATTCCAGAGTTTTGGAGCCAAATGTGAAAATGCTCTCCCTCCTTTGGTTGATCTGGATATCCTAGGTATGACCAAAAGCCTTGAATTTATTGATCTTAAAGAGCGCGATGGATTATAGGGTGATAGAAGATCCGCTAAATAGACTGGAGCTAAGCCGTTTAGGGCTTTATAAGTCAGTAGCAATACCTTATAATTAATACGGAACTTTATAGGTAGCCAATGTAGTGATGATAAAATCGGTGTTATATGATCATATTTTCTTGATCTAGTAAGAACTCTAGCGGCTGCATTTTGGACTAACTGTAGCTTGTTTATTGAGGATGCAGGACAACCGGCTAATAAAGCATTACAGTAATCTAGTCTCGAGGTCATGAATGCATGAACTAACTTTTCTGCATCAGAAACTGATAGCATATTACGTAGCTTAGCAATGTTTCTAAGGTGGAAAAAGGCTGTTTTTGTAACATACGAAATATGATTTTCAAAAGACAGGTTACAATCGAGTATAACACCCAGGTCTTTTACTGTAGAGGATAAAGTAACAGGACATCCTACGATGTCAAAGTTGTATTGTGAGAGGTTCTGTGGGCGGTTTTTTGAACCGATAAGTATTACCTCTGTCTTGTCTGGATTTAATAATAGAAAATTACGCGTCATCCAATCTTTTATATCTTTAACACACTCTGTCAATTTGGATAATTTAGCGTTTTCATCCGGCCGTGATGAAATATATATTTGAGTGTCATCAGCATAACAATGGAAACTAATTCCATGTTTCCTTATAATATTTCCAAGTGGCAGCATATATATTGAGAATAACAGAGGGCCTAACACAGATCCCTGCGGCACTCCATAGTTTACTGGAATTATGATCGATTTTTCTCCATTTAAATAGACAAAATGGTAGCGGTCTGATAAGTATGATCTAAACCAGCTTAATGCTTGTCCTTGAACACCAGTATAATTTTGTAGTCGATCTAAGAGTATTGTATGATATCGAACGCAGCACTTAGATCAAGTAAAACTAGTATTGAGAAACAGCCTTGGTCAGAAGCTAAGAGTAAATCATTTGTGATTTTAACGAGCGCAGTTTCAGTGCTATGATGCGGCCTGAATCCTGACTGAAACTTTTCATAGATATCATTTTCTTGCAAGAAAGAGCCCAGTTGAGTGGACACAACTTTTTCTAGTATTTTAGACATAAAAGGTAGATTTGAAATGGGTCTATAATTTGCTAGATTATGCGGGTCTAATTGTGGTTTCTTAATGAGAGGTTTTATAACTGCCAGTTTAAATGTTCTTGGAACATGACCTAAAGATAAAGACGAGTTAATAATATTGAGGAGAGGCTCTTCCACTACAGGTAACACTTCCTTCAGTAGTTTAGTTGGTATAGGATCTAATAAACATGTTGTTGTTTTAGATGAAGTGATAAGTTTATTTAACTCTTTTTGTTCTATAGTTGTAAAGCACTGTAATTGTTCTTGCGGGGGGATAATTGAGGCTGAATTATAAGGTGCAATTGAGGATTGAACGTTTACAATTGTGGTTCTGATGTTTTCTATTTTCTCAGTGAAGAAGTTCATGAAATCATTACTACTAAACTGTAACGGGATATTTTGTTCGGGTGACGTCTGTTTATTTGTTAGTCTAGCCACGGTGTTAAATAAAAACCTAGGATTGTTTTGGTTGTTTTCTATTAGTTTGCGGAGATGCTCAGCCCTGGCCGCTTTTAGGGCCTTTTTATAACGTGACATACTGTCTTTCCACGCGATTCTAAAGACCTCTAAATTAGTTTGTTTCCATTTACGCTCTAAATTACGGGTTTCTCTCTTTAGAACATGCGTAGTATTATTGTACCATGGTGCTTTAATTTTCTCTGTGACCTTTTTTAATCTAATGGGTGCAACAACATCCAATGTTCTAGAGAGAATGGTGCTCATAGTGCTAGTTAGTTCTTCTAGTTCATCTGTTTGTTTGGGTTCAGGCAGCAGCTGAGACAGATCAGACAAGCAACTCGAGAAATTATCTATGGTGGATGGAAGGATTGATCTGCCTGGTCGAAAACGCGGCGCCGCATGACATATTACAGCAGTACGTAATATGCAAGTTACCAAGTAATGGTCAGTGACATCATCACTTTGTGGAATGATATCTATATCGGTTGGATCGGTTCCATATGATATAATTAAATCGAGTGTGTGATTAAGACGATGAGTTGGTCCGGTGACGTTTTGTTTGACCCCAAAGGAATTTAATAAATCTATAAACGCAGCCCCTAACGCATCATTTGGATTATCTACGTGTATGTTAAAATCTCCAACAATTAATGCTTTATCTACATTGACCAATAGATCTGAGAGAAAATCTGCAAACTCTTTTAGGAAATCAGCGTAAGGCCCAGGCGGTCTATATACGGTAGCCAAGGCTAGAGATAATATGTATTTTTTTCTAACATCTAAGAGCGTAACATTTAGTACAAGTATTTCAAACGAAATAAACTTATAACCCGTTTTCTGAGTAACATTGAGAATATCTCTATAGACCGCTGCAACACCGCCGCCACGACCAATCAGACGGGGTTCGTGATCAATAATGTTAAGATTAATAAGTGTCCGCAACTAAGCAAGCCAGAGGCGACCGAACCCAAACTCAAACAGACAGAATGAAGAGAGAAAAACAGGCTCAGTCGGGGGGGCAGTTCTCCTCTGGCCAAACATGATCATGGTGTGTGTGTTAGAATTCCTGGCCAAACATGATCATGGTGTGTGTTAGGAGTCAGGCTGCTTCACAAGTCAGATTGTGGATTGATATCATTCAGAGTATTTTATTCAGCTCCTTTTGCTCGAAGATTGGAGAAGATTACATCAAGGTGAAAGAGTAGCAAAACTCCAGAGCATGTAGATGTGAATTTGAGAACTTGTACAATAAATATTTGTACTTGTACAATAATATTTACAGAATGCAGGTCTGCGACTGTTGTCTTCGAGTGAAAATCTCACATTTCAAAAGGTTTTCAAGTACAAATATTTATTGTACAAGTTCTCAAACTCACATCTGCACGCTCTGGAGTTTTGCTCCTCTTTTTGTCATGAAATGATGGAAGGAAGCAAGATGCAAGTAAACTCTTTTATTGTGATATAAATGACGTAACGTCCAGAGAACAGGCTAGCGGCGCAGGGACCCCGATGGCCGGATGAACCTGGTGATGAAGGTGCAGCAGTGCGATGAGGTGAGTCCAGAGGTGAGATAATCCAAAGTAAATCCACAGGAACACGAACAGGAACACGGAAGGCACAAGACTCGAACGCAGACTGGAAAACACACCGGGACACCACAAACAACGATCTGACAAAGGAGATGAGAAAGTGGTGAGTATATATAGGGTGATGAGATGAGCTGCAGCTGGTGACGGGAATGATGAGCTGGATAGCTGATGAGCACTAATGAGCCGGCACGTCCACACAATCAGCACTCACACACACACAACAACAGAACACGAGACAAGAAAGAGACATAGGATTTATGAACCGTGACACTTTTACCTTCATAAGCTTACGCCACCGTTGGTGGGGGGGAGTTGAGGCTGGCCGTTGGGTCTGTGCGGAGGACTGGTCTGTGCGGAGGACTGGTCTGTGCGGAGGACTGGTCTGGTTCTCGTGGATCTGATCCGATGACTGTGTTGAGGACTGTTGTGTCAAGAGGTCTTCACGGCGTTTGTTTCTAGGTTTTGTCTAGTTGTGATGTTCTGGTCTGGCATTCAGGGCTGTTGTGGTTCTCTGAGGGTGCAGGTCCATCATCTGGTCTGGATACGGACTAGATCCGGCTGACTACAGTAACCTTGGGATAAGACTGAGACAGAGAGAATAACATTAGCGTAGATGCCATTCTTCTTACGATGTAACAAGTACATTCGGTGTTATGGGAAGTGTTCCCGGTTCTGGTTGACCTAATTTATGCAGCTTAACCTTTAACGGATGTGAATTACAGAAATGTGAGAGTGTGTTATGTTTATGCTAGGTTAAAGAAATGTGTTTTTAATATAGATTTAAACTTCTCTTGTGTCTGCTCCTCGATCTGCTGCCAGTCCACGATCCCTCGATCTCCATCTCGGCAGCATCAGCTGTGAGGGTTTCTCTGAACTGCATCTTTTAAATAAAGGAATAGATATTGTGAAGTCAATATTAAATCTTAAGCATTAGTTTTTTTAAGCACATAGGTTAGACAAATGTTGTTGCCAGAGTTCACGCAGCAGTTTAAAATATCAGTAAGGTCTTGTTCAAATTAGGCTAGTTAATGTTTTAAAGGAACAAGCCGACTTTTTGGGACTTCAGCTTATTCACTGTATCCCCCAGAGTTAGATAAGTCCACACACACCCTTCTCATCTCAGTGCATGCTGTAACTCTGTCTGACGCACCCACCGCTAGCCTAGCTTAGCACAAAGACTGGAGGTAAATGGCTCCAGCTAGCATACTGCTCCCAATAAGTGACAAAATAACGCCAACATTTTCCTATTTACATGTTGTGATTTGTATAGTCACAGCGTGTACGAATAACAAGGTCACATGAGACACAGCCATCTTCTAACCGTACACATACTGGGAACTATATTCTCAGAAGGCGAAGCACTGTGGTAAATACACACAGCTACACCGAGTATGGACCTGACACCAGTACAACTGCTTTCAGCCGATACTGGCCCATACAGAAAAAGCCTCAGTCAGCCAGATGTGTTCTGCACAGTCGGCACGGATCTGGCCCATTATCTGTTCACTGATGCCGACAGTGAGCCAACAGTGACGCATTTCAGCCGGAATCGGCCCAACTGTGCTTGCTATCTGGGCATGAAACGATGTTTGCAACCCATTTTAGTTCTGAAATTAAATGTGGAAAAAAAACAGGGATTGTTTCTTATTATTATTATTATAACCGTTATTTTACCAGGAAAAGAAGCACATTGACATTAAGAATCTCTTTTACAAGAGCGTCCTGGCCAAGACTGACAGACACAGCTTGTTTGAGTTTAACAGATAACAATACACTCACACACACAAACAAATCCAATCAAATTTCAATATCAATACATAACTAGTCAAAACATCTACAGCTCCAAATCGTTTAAAACTACTTTGAAAATGTCCAATTCTGGTGAAAAAATTGTTGGTTGGAGAAGAGGTTGATAAATCAGCTGAAAGTTATTACGATTGGATGAAAGATTACAAATAGATTTTTTGGGTACACTTTATTTTAAGGTGTCCTTGTTAAAGTGTACTTATACAATTAAGTACTGCGTAATATTAATATTATTACAACTAATATTTGTTTTAATCAGACTTTGATGCACTGATGAATCGCTCACAATAAGAGAGGAAAGTTGAAGTAAACAGACACATTTGACGTCAAATCTACTATCTCAAGATCTCAACATACCATTTCCAACCCATTGAGCTTCTAAAGGTTACGTGAGTTAAACAAGGTCCTATTCATCTGGAAGAAATGTGTCCGGTTAAAGGAGAATCGCAAACATTGTGAACTACAGCAAACATTGTGTTTGTAGGCCTACTCAGTTGGCGTAAACAAATGTTCCTTCATGCAGACACGAGTCCTTGAACAATACAAACACTGGAAAGACAAGTTCATTTTCAGGTCATTTGTGCTCAATATATCTCTCGGCAGCTTCTAAGATGTAATTTGAGTGCTTCGAGTTTATTTGGTAGCCTATATTTGCATAAGACCCATTTACTAACTCTGTGCGTGACAAACCAACACGCACATGCAAAGCACAGGACACACGATAAACAACATGATCTTCCTCACATGCGTGTTCAGAACAGTGCTTCGCTTCACTTGTGATGAAAGACAGCAGGAATATGTGTGTGTGTGTGTGTGTGTGTGTGTTTATATGTTCACTCGTTTTAAAGGTCATTCTGAGCAAAGCCTGGCCAAGTGACGGTGAATCCAAAATACCCAAATTATTCGTTAAATAGCCCGTGCTGTGAGACAAACATATTTTGAATGTATTATGATTTTGAACATCGACTTTGTAAAGCATTTGACCAGTGGTTTATTTTTACAATTAATCTGCAATCAAACTGCTAGAGTTGGGAATCGTTTGAATTTGAGCGATTCCAATTCCGATTCTGCTTATCGAACCCGATTCTTATAGATTCCTAGTTTTGATAATAAGTAAAATAAATAAATAAAATAATAATGATAATAATAATAATAATAATAATAATAATAAAATAATAATAAAAAAAAAAAAATATATATATAGCCTATATAGCATTCACCTCAAAAGTCTTTTTGCAAAGCATTTCATCGCAGCTGAATACCATGAACAACAATCTACAGGCTAAAAAACACTTGCAAGTAAACACTCAATAAGACTTAATAAAATAAATACAAATAAATACAACAAAAAGATACACGTGTTTTAAGGTTTTCAGTATAGAAATTGAAATCAAATGTTAAATAACACTGCACCTTAAAAATAAAATATACATTACAAATACAAAAGTTATTTTGTATATGATTCTATGATAATAGGAAATTAAATTTAAATTAGGCCTATTATTATTATTTTTTTTTACACATTTTTTCTTAAATGTGTATATTTTATTATATTTGTGTGTATATTTAGGATTTGTATTTAGATGTCTTGTACAGCACTTTGGTCAGTCTTGTGGCAAATGTGCCAAATGAATTAAACTTGAAACTTGAACTTGAAACTTTTATAACAAGTATCCGATTCCTGACCTTATGGATCCGATTCCAGAATTGGAATTGATTTTCGATTCCCAATCCTATAACAGTTCGAACTTTTAAAACATCAAAATGAAAGGTTCTTTATTTTTAATGGTTCTATTAAGAACTTTTAACGTCTAAAGGTTATATAATGGAAAAGGGTTATTTAGATGGTTCTTAGATGGTTAAAATGATTATTTTAATTACTGTTTACTGAAAAGGTTCTTTGGGGAACCAAGTTCTTCAATGGCATCGCTGAGAATTAACCTTTTATTTTTAAGAGTGTTAGAAACAATCTGTACTTTTACCTTACAGGACTCCCTTGTAAAAGAGACTGTGTCTCAATGGGACTTTTCCTGTTTTTAATAAAGGTTATATATACTTTTATAATAAATGTCTGGCAACCCTGCTACAAGAAATTAACTGTGATTAAAAGAGTAACTGCCTGAATTTAATAAAAAAAAAAAATTAATGATAGGAGTTTTTTTTTGTTAAACTGTTCATCAGCATCAATATAGTGTGTAATTTTAAATTAGAGTGTTTATAGACTATAGAGCAAGTGTTTTATGGAATTTCCTGGTCATTATATCGCTGTTATGAAGATGAAAGAGTGTGAGGTGTGTGTGCTGATCTGTTTAGCAGGCTTTGGGTGGAGTGTGTATGTGCGTGTGTGGGAGGATATTTGTTATTCCGCGAGTAGTTCCCAGTAAAACAGCTGTCCTGTTCCGTTCTGCCCACTCGCTCCTGGAACCGCTGGAGACTCACTTCACCTGCAGGTAAACCTCATATCCTCTTACTCATTTACAACTCGTGTAAATCATGCATCTATAGTGTTTCAGCCATCTTTGAGAGAATTTATCGCAATTTTCAAGAAACGTATTCATGATTTAAGTGGGATATTCTGTCAGGAAACATTATGATGCCACCGTTACCAGGAAACATTGATAGAACGTTATCGTTATCAAATGTAGGCTATCTTCTCTTTCATAACATTTATTTAAAACATTATTTTTACATCGTTGAAAGTTTTATTTTCCTCAAACGTTTTAGTTGGACATTCGTCTGACATGTTTTAAATGTAACTACTTGTTTCAGAACGTTCAGAGAACATTCAAAATTAACATTCCTAATGTTTGAAGAATGATAAAATGGAACGTTCATGTTCCTTTAATGTTCGCAGAACCATGAAAAAAGAAACATTAAAAAAAAAAAAAAAAAGCTGGACGTTTCAAAAGCTCAGAGAACATCCAACGTAACGTTTTAATAACTTAATTGGAACGTTCTTAGGACATATGTTTGTTAGCTGCAGTTCACACAGCTTCGTTTATTTTCAGTATAAGGTTTGTATATACATAATTATTTATATCGTTTTTATATTTCAGTAATATTAGTTACATACATTGTATTCATCCTGCAAATGCCAGTATTCTGATGCTAAATTGATGATACAAGTTAAAATTTACCAGAAGCCATAGATCAAAGTTTTTTTTTAAGATGATTAGAACCTTAAATTGTCTCTCTCTCTCTCTCTCTCTCTCTCTCTCTCTCTCTCTCTCTCTCTCTCTCTCTCTCTCTCTCTCAGTATGAATGAACTCTACACTGGGTTTCTGCCTGTGCTTTCAGACTCTTGTGAATCAATGAGTGGCAGTTGTTGAGTTTCAGAGTGAATCCAGACAGGGGTCCAGAGTGTGTGTGTGTGTGTGTGTGTGTGTCATGGGTGTGTGGGCTCTGCTGCTGGTCTCTCTCCTGCAGTGGATCTTCACACAGGCGCTGGACAGAATCGAGCTCCAGAAGGATCATCTGCTCACCTGTGGACAGGTACAGTACACCATCTCTGTCTGTTTACCGCGGTAACTCTTTAAAGTTACTAATACACTAGAATATCATGCCTAAAGTACTGAAAACACACTGTTTTAAACCTGGTTCAGACTTTTCAGACTTGTTTTCGAGTTGTTGGTTTAGTGCACTTGATTCGCTGAAGCTCAGAGTCAGACATGTTTCTACATGGATCCAGTTACTAGGAATGTAGCTGTTTGCAGAGGCGCAGTGTGTGTGTTTGTGTTATAGAGTGGTTGAGTGTGTGTGTGTGTTTGTGTGTGCGTGTGTTTGTGTTATAGTGTGGGTGAGTGTGTGTGTGTTTGTGTTATAGAGTGGGTGAGTGTGTGTGTGTTTGTGTGTGCGTGCGTGTGTTTGTGTTATAGAGTGGGTGAGTGTGTGTGTGTTTGTTTGTGGGCGTGTGTGTTTGTGTGTGCGTGTGTTTGTGTTATAGAGTGGGTGAGTGTGTGTGTGTTTGTTTGTGTGTGTGTGTGTGTGTGAGTTTGTGTGTGCATGTGTTTGTGTTATAGAGTGGGTGAGTGTGTGTGTGTTTGTTTGTGGGCGTGTGTTTGTGTTATAGAGTGGGTGAGTGCGTGTGTGTTTGTGTGTGTGTGTGTTTGTGTTATAGAGTGGGTGAGTGTGTGTGTGTTTGTTTGTGTGTGTGAGTTTGTGTGTGCATGTGTTTGTGTTATAGAGTGGGTGAGTGTGTGTGTGTTTGTGTTATAGAGTGGGTGAGTGTGTGTTTGTTTGTGTGTGTGTTTGTGTGTGCGTGCGTGCGTTTGTGTTATAGAGTGGGTGAGTGTGTGTTTGTTTGTGTGTGTGTGCGTGTGTTTGTGTTATAGAGTGGGTGTGTGTTTGTTTGTGTTTGTGTGTGCGTGTGTTTGTGTTATAGAGTGGGTGAGTGTGTGTTTGTTTGTGTGTGTGTGTGCGTGTTTGTGTTATAGAGTGGGTGAGTGTGTGTTTGTTTGTGTGTGTGTGTTTGTGTGTGCGTGTGTTTGTGTTATAGAGTGGGTGAGTGTGTGTGTGTTTGTTTGTGTGTGTGTGCGTGTGTTTGTGTTATAGAGTGGGTGAGTGTGTGTTTGTTTGTGTGTGTGTGTGTGTGTGCGTGTGTTTGTGTTATAGAGTGGGTGTGTGTTTGTGTGTGCGTTTGTTTGTGTTATAGAGTGGGTGAGTGTGTGTTTGTTTGTGTGTGTGCGTGTTTGTGTTATAGAGTGGGTGAGTGTGTGTTTGTTTGTGTGTGTGTGTTTGTGTGTGCGTGTGTTTGTGTTATAGAGTGGGTGAGTGTGTGTGTGTGCGTGTGTTTGTGTGTGTGTGTGTGTGTGTGTGTGTGTGTGTGCATGTGTTATAGAGTGGGTGTGAGTTTTATGAAGTCACACTTTTTCTTGTTTGCTGTGTGGAGTTGTGTGTGTGTGTGTGTGTTGTTTTTCTGGTCAGTCTGTGTTCTCATGCAAAACCATCAGAGATGAGCTGCTGTAATCAATGCATATCATCACTTATACGCCACTACATTTGCATACATATATAACTCTAATACAGTGTTGTTTTTTATTTTAACCAGTAGAAATTAAAGCCATCAGCTGTAATAAGTGCTACTGTGACATATAAGTACCTCGGGTAAAACATTTTTCATAACAATAAACGTAAAATTCTGTACAATTTTTAAGTTAACTTTTTAAAACTTTTTTTCACTTCAGCAATAATCCGCCAAGTGTCGTCTTTGAAAAGAGATCAAACTGAAGTCTGTCGCTCAAAAAGTAAATAAATGGATTATAAATACAGTGTAAATATAATTTAGTACCATAAAATCCCCTAAAAATACAAAATATTAAATAAAAAACATCAAATTAAAATATAGTACATTCATGTTATTTTCTCTTAATTTCTTGCTTTCCGTTTTGGGGTCAAAATATAACCTGTGCATGTTTTTTTTGAGAAAATCGTTGTATGATTAATATTAATTTTATAAATATTATTTGATATCTCCTATAGTGTTAATGTGATTGGATGTTTGATAATTGTTTTGTCTCTGTAGGGTATAATTCACTGTAAAGTCAAATTAGGTAAGAAAACTTTGACTAAAGTGTGTGACAGATATTTGGCCAGCTGAACTGTGCAGTGTCTTCATCTGTGTAACGGTCTCGTCTCAGGCGGCCCGGCGTGCATCAGTGATGACGAGCGTGTGCATGTGACCCGTCTCGACGCCTTCATCGTTGAGTGCCATAAGCAGAAGAACTGGAGCTTGTGCCTGAAGATCCTGGTGAACGTCTCAGTCAGAGGTACAGCACTCGTCGCAGGGGTTTGTGGGGCGAACGTCTCTCCAGGAGGTCTGATAGGATTGTTTCTGGTCTCTCAGATGCAGAGGAAGAGGAAGAGGAAGATCATGGAGTCAGTAATGGAGAAGATCCTGAGAACACGACAACTGCTGTCACTGTCCGCTTGTGTTACACGTTTCCTTCACAGCGGTTCTCCAGAACCATCCGCTTCACAGTCCCCAACTCAGCTTTAGAGGACAGCACTACACTACAGGTCATCTATCTATCTATCTATCTATCTATCTATCTATCTATCTATCTATCTATCTATCTATCTATCTATCTATCTATCTATCTATCTATCTATCTATCTATCTATCTATCCATCCTTCCATCTTTTTATGCGTTTTGGCCGTTCATTTAAACGACAATAGCTTTTTGCGTTGGCTGAAAATGCAAAATTTTGAAAACGGCTTTTAAAGTGCACTTTTTTGAAAACGTTCTCTGTGTACACAACAAAAAACGCAGATCTGTGAGAATGATGCACATGCGTATTACATGTTCAATCTACAGTCTTTCATCGCCATCTAATGGCCTGGCATCAGATTACAGTGTTTTTAGCTGTTTTTGTGGATCCGTGTGAATGTGGATCATGTTGACAATGGTGTCGTCTGTACGCGGAAAAACTCAAAGGAAAAACTTAGTCGTACCCTTTAAACGTACCCGTAGTCACACTTACGGTGATCAGTGTGTGCTTTAGTTGGACTCTTGACCCTTCACTTTATAATATTAAATTGTGTTTGGCTGCTGTAACCGACTTATAGCAGCCAGACAAGCTAAGAGAACATGTGATCAGGTGTTGTTGGTTCTGTTTTGCCTTAATCATCATGTTGCGATCTGAATCACTAAACTCATCTAGAGGCTAATCTCTGTTAGGTTTACCTCATTGATTACAGTAGCGATGTGATTCTTCAGCATAAGATCTGGCACTTTCAATATAATCAAAGGGATTTTTAAAAGTTGTTCTGATCAAAAAGGTTTGAATCTCTGTCATTTAGACACACACTGACATCAAGAATCAGCGTTTGAATCTCAACAATGACCATCCAAAAGCATGATGCAGTGCATTCTGGGTGCACCAATCAAAACTCATCCATGGCTCCCAGCATGCATTGCGGCATGAATAAATTGTGAGCTGAATTGTCTTAGTAATTTCTTTTATTTTTACTATTTTCTTTTATCTCTGCTGTTTTATGTGACTTTTTAGTAGTTTGTTTTGTGATGTTCAGAGTTGATCTGAATATGCTGTTTGTCACCGTTGTTGAGATTCATACGCTGATTCTTGATGTATGTGTGTGTCTCTGCAGAATCTCATGCTATAACATCACAGGGCTGCTGTAATTAATAATGTAAAATCAACACATCACCCATATAATCAGAGTTTGGGCTCAGAATGACATCAGTTCATCAGGTCACTACATGATGATTGTTACTATCAAAATATAATCAACACCTGAACACATTTTCTCTGTGCTTTCTTTGCCATAACATGTGTGGTTTATAAACACACAGTTAAAGCAGCCAGAAAAAAACTAATGTTTATAAAGTGAAGGGTTAAGAGCCCAACTAAAGCAAACACTGATCATCATAATGATGACTCTTTCCTTCAGTGATTCGGCTTGTGAACATCAGGTGTCTTCAGTCATCTCCCAATTAATCACTTAATTATCTCATTAACTTTAACACTGCTTCAGTGTTACATTTAACACCATTGAGTGTGGAATCCATAAACTCTGAGGAGTGTTAATTTAACACTTGGGTTGTTGCTGTGTCTGTCTGTGGCTGATTCTTCAGGTGTGTGTGTTGTAGGTGTGGATGTCTTTAGTGGTGGAGATCCCGAAGGCAGAGCTCGGCAGTGTTGTTGTAGTCCATTCTCCAAACACAAACTCCACTAAAGATGTCAGGATCCCATCAAAAGAGGAAGGTAAATATGCTGCAAAACACTCACACTTGTGCCTCTTTCACTTATCATAAATATCTGAGACAAATTAACATTAACTGATGGATGGCACCAACACATTTTTCTCTTTCAGTGTGTAAGGGTTTACATGCCGTCTTCTGTAAAGGTAAGTTAACCGTTATCCAGTTTACACGTCTAGTTTAGTTTACTGGTAAAGTGTGACAGTAGAAAGCTGCAGATCACGTGTATCCTGATGAAGACTAAGTTCACACTTTCAGTCCAAATCCGATTATTTTTGAATCCGATTGGAATCTGATCTAAAATTATTGACGTCCACACTGTGTATCGCAACTGTTCAGATCCGATTTGTGTGTCCATGCAGCTCTTTCGTTTTCTGGAATATCTGCATTGGTTTCAATGGCAATGACGTTGCGTTGGTAGGAATACGCCAAAAACAACAACAACAACAACAACAACAACAATAACAACCGCTACATGGAGGGTTTTGCATACAGATGTTGTCTTATTTAAATTTCACAACATGGAAATGTGTGGCCGCCGTGCTGGAGTCTAAACTACTGCGTCTTCTGAGGCAGTGGCAGAACCGGCGGAGGCTCGTATAAATGGCTTATTTCCGCGCTGTCGTCTCCACCGGTTTCAAAATATGTCTCTGTTATATATTGTCATTTTCTGCTCGTCCGGCACAGCATTGTTTCGGCAGCGACTTTCAGCACGTTTCCTATAACAACGACTGACGTTTACATCTTACGTGGCGTGTCAAAGTCACATAAACCACGCAAAATCCGATCAGAGCGGTCAGACTGAAACGGATTTCCAGAAATAGGATTTCAAACCACTTATGGATGTAGCTTGAAATGGATTTGTAAAAATTTTATTTCTTGTGATTTTTTGCTGTTCACATTAGATAAATCTGATCAAATTTCAATCAGATATGCACAAAAATCGGATTTGGACTGAAAGTCTGGACATAGCCGAAGTGTATAGACTGAAGACTAGTTCACACTGCCCGAGTGAATGCCATCAAACAGCCCTGAAATCAAACTCTAATGGCAGAATGGCAGCTAAAATAAGTTTCCAGTGATCCATTATGGAAAAGTTTACCCAAAAGTGACAATTCGTTCATGCAGGTCAGGTGCCACTGGTTCTGTGTCATATATCTGTGGTCCATCTCTGACTTCTTCTCACTGGCTGCTTTGGTTTCCAGTCGCACCCAGGCTAGACAGAAGAACTGACCCTGTGTCAGGAGCAATAAAACTGTATGTGGCTGATGCAGATAAATTGAGATCCCAAGAGTTTAACGCATGCCAGAGGCGGGACAGGAACGGACCCTGTCTTAAGGTGGAATGGGTACGTAACACCGATCAATAATACCTTTAATTGGTTAATTTAATTAGTTTTAACTTCCCTTTCTGTCTCTTCCTTAATGTAAAGAATAACACCAGCGATGAGTTTGAGATTTCCCAGGGATCTGTCGCCCCCTGTCTGTGCTTTGAGGTAATGGCAACAAATGTTTATTTCTCTTATTGAATTATTAAACAAATAAATAGAAAAGCATCATATATGAAAGTCATGCATACAAACATACAGAATAAAGAGGTTATAGAAAGAGGTAAATGTTCACATTTTTCCTTGATGCTTATTCTCTTTCTACCTTTGCATAGATTTGGGGGAACTTTCCTCGAACAGAGTATTGTCCGTTTTTGAATGAAACAGGTTTGGCATTCACTTCCTACTTTGAATACTGACACACCATGTTTTTAAAGGAAAGTTAAGGGAATTTTCTGAATGTTCAGCTGGAACTTGGTATAGTCAAAGAGTTTTCAGGCTGGAAGAGGCTTTCCCACTAACCTTTCCCACTGAATTTTTGCATATGGGAACAACACAAGTCGACACCATTATAACTAAAAGTTTGCTAAGAGGTATTTCCTACTAAAGCAAGGTGGTATTTGACTCTGGTAAGCGTATCTGTAGCAGTCTTGTGGCAATGGCCTTGGACGGCATCATGCCTAGTGCATTATGGGTGTTGAAGTTTTCCTACCTATTTGGCAAAAGGGAAGAAAACAGTTTTTTCTCTGTTTTGCTCTATTCAGATCGATTTCAAAAAGCTTTTCGTCTTTCTACCGCATAGGCAGCCAAGTTTTATTGAAAGCCCACTTTGCCAGTGGTGAAGTACTAACGTTTTGAGAACATTATTAAAGAGCAGATAACTATGAATGAACGTTCTTTTAACGTTACTGGAAGAGTGTTTGTTTTTAACTTAGAGAACCTTGCCAGAACGTTCCCTGTCTAAATAACAATAGCCGCGTTTCCATTACCCTTCAAATTGCTCAAATTGAAATTGTGAATTGAAAATATATCGCAAAAAAGTTTTTACACTTGCATGAGGTGGTTTTTCAGGCAATTCGGAAAAGGAATATGCAAAACTGCAATGGAATTTTTTTTTTTCCCCGCATTTACAGTCACATGACGTACGTAACAGTCGATCAGTCTTTAAAGATTATTTTGTATGTTTGGAAGACGTTCAGAGTTCTTTATTCAACTCACAAAAGACAAAAGTATCACGGGAATACTGGATTCTAAACAACAAAGAAATGCCACAATTTCTCAAGATCGTGAAGCAGAATGAGGGAGAAACACTCACATGAGCCGCTCTCAGTATAAGGGTCTTTCCTTGACATTAATGCTGTGAAAACACGTCTACGTCTCCTTTGGTTAATAATAATGGCTATTGCGGTGGCTGAGATATACATAAACCTACTAACATGACTTTTGGAACGACTTATCGCAAAAGGAAAAAATTGCATTTTAGTCGCATAACATCAATTAATGGAAACGCCGTCATTTTACAATATTTTTTTATCGACATTCAGGAAATATCGCAAAAGTTTTTCTCAAATCTGTAATGGAAACGCAGCTGATGTATTCAGTGCAAACATTTCTGACTTAATCTGCACTGTATGACTGGTAAAGTCTCCTTTCATTCTCATCAGTCTCGGTCTCCAGTGTGTCGGTGTCTCTGTCCGAGACTGAAGCTCGTGATGAGCGTCCCGCTCTGGTGTGGACCCTCACGGGTTCCTGCAGGTTCGAGGCTCAGCTGTGGGTGTGTAGGAAGAGCTCAGGCCTGGACAGCAGATGCCATGCGCTGAACACCAGATCTCATGTGCACGTCTACCAGAACAACAGCTGGATCCAGATCACGCCGGACACAGACTACAAGCACTGGGTGGGAAACTGCACTTGAGATATCAAATATGGTGTGGGACAAGTTAGACGGTGAAGTTTAATATTTTGGGTTGGGTTCAGATCACTATCCTATGGAAGCTTGTTTCCGCCACAGAATAAAAAAAATGTTTTTTTAATTAAAATAAATAAATTGTGTGACTTTTCATCTTCTGACTTTTTTTCTCACAATTGCGCAATATTAATATTATAATTGAGATATTTACAATTGTGTTATAAAATCAGAATTGCGAGATATAGCCTAAACTCGCAATTGTAAGACAAAGTCTGACATTCTGAGCAATCTCACAATTCTGAGGAAAAAAGTCTTTTTTTCCTTAGAGATTGGATTTTATAACTCGCAATTGTTTAATGAGTTTAAATCTCAATTCTGAGAAAAGATGTCAGAATTGCGAGATATACATTAAACTTAAATTGCGTTTTAAGTCAGAATTGCGAGATGTTTACTCGCAATTGCGAGAAAAAGGTAGAATTGCGAGTTTATATCACAATTCTGACTTTAAAACACACAATTGCATGTTATAAAGTCAGAATCTTGAGATATAAACATGCAATTCTGAGTTTATATCTCACAATTCCGAGAATTAAAGTTAGAATTACGAGTTGTAAAGTGGTAAACACAACTCTTTTCTTTTAAGATAACTGTATAACAAGAGCAAATTGGTTACACTATATTTTAAGGTGACTTTGTTACAGTGTAATTACACAAATAGGTACTGAGGAATATTAATATAATGATATATCAACATAATGTACTTACTATAGTGTAGTTAAACATTTAAGCACTGAGTAATAATAATGAATTTATAGTTTTTACTATAGTAACCACATGTAACCTGTAACGGACACTGTAAAATAAAGTGTTGCCTTATTTAGGGTTTGGATTATGGTTAGTTGATTGTAGTTATGCCTAATTTAATGTTATTACTATATTAAGTACATTTAACATATGTAACTATGTGACCTTAGAATAAAGTGTTACTTTATATTTACTGCTCTAACATGTCTCTTTTCTTTCATCCATTGCAGCAGTTACGAGGAGAGTTTCTACAAGTGGAGCGTCATCCTTTACTGTGTGTTCAGGTACCTAAGCTTCTTCATCATGTTTGCAGTTCACGTCTGATGTGTGTTTTGGGAAACTGGCAGTGTTTTCTCTCTTGTCCAGGTTAAAGTGGCGGGAATGGAAGGATTCGTGGGACCAGTGTGTCCTTTTGAAGGCAAGCACTCGCATCCCTCAGTTCTCACGAGGGAGCAGAATTAATGTGCCATAATACTTCAGTACTACAACATAACGCATTGCAGATATAATGCAGATTGTGATGTAATAATAGCTCTCCCTCTGTGTGTGTGTGTGTGTGTGTGTGTGTGTCTGTCACTGCAGTGAAGAGGACTCACTGGATCTTCCCGCTGGTGGTGTGTGTTCTGCTGGTGTGTCTGTCAGTGCTGGGAGCCTATGCAGTGCAGGGAACACTGAAGAGTGAGCATTACACACACACACACACACACACGTTTGTTTTGCTATGCTTGTTTTTAAAGCCATTTTAAATACGAGGACTAATGAAATGTCCTCATAAATCACATTCATGTTGTAATACCAGTTTAATACCCATGTCATTACACAAGTTTCTGTCTTCATAAATCACATAAACAAACACACACACACTCACACACGCAGACCAGAGCTCACCGATAAGGATATTTATTGAATTGAAATATCAGCTCTTTTACATTGCCGTAAAGCCAACAAGGTGGAGAAATGTATTTCTTTGTGCTGGAAATAATGTCACATTGCAAAAAAACTATTCTTTGTGCAAAATATATTTCTTATTTTTATTGTTCTGATTTTTGAGTAAAATGTATCTTTGTGAACTGAAGTGTTATCACCCTTCTCTCTCTTTATAACAGGTTGGGTGTTCAGATGGCTGAAGTTGGATGATATGAACAGTGAGTTTCCTTCATGATCTCACCTCACACACTGCTCACTCCCTATACAATCATAAAAATAAACGTTCTTTATTGGTGTCGATGGTTCCATGAAGAACCTTTAACATCCATGGAATCTCTCCATCGCACAAAAGGTTTTTTATAGTGGAAAAAAAGGTTCTTAAAGGTGGCATATTATGTAATATAAATCTCTGGTGTCCCCAGAATGTGTTTTCAGCTCAAAATACATACATCATAACGTCGCTGTCGGGCGGAATCCTCGTATCTCCAAAACCATTATTTTTCAGGAAATTAAAAAAACTGCATATTTTTTGAGTTATTAAACATTGTGTCGTTAAAGTTGGTATTATAACTTATATTTCTATCATATACTGTTGTATACCAACATTAACACAACATTTCCGCAAAATCATGTTTAATCGGAGATACGAGCTTTATGACTTGGGAGCAGGGAGAAACGAGGTTACGCTGTCATTGATTAGAACGGTACAGACACAGACGTCGCTGCTGCCAGCAGTGTTCATCAAAGTCTGCGGTCGCATTGAGCCTTTTGACAAGAGATAAGGCTTTAAGAACTATTCAAATCTAATGATTGTGGTTACATACATCTTCCTAAACTCCATTTTAAACGTTTAAGAGATATGAGTGATGCAATACCAAAATACTAGGCTGTCTAAAATAGGCGGAAATTAATCTGCACGCAAACAAAGTCGGCGGTCGCGTTGAGCCTTTTGACAAGAGGAAAGGCTTCAATAGTTAACCAAAGCTAACGACTGTGGTTACATATATCTTCCTAAACTCCGTTTTTAAAGGTTTAAGAGCTATAAGTGAAGCAGAACAAAAAATGATGAGCTGACTAACGTTAGCTGTCTAATAATAGGTGGAAATTTGCCTAATCTGCACGCAAATTTACCTTCCTGGCTCACAGGCTTCCTTCTGCACCGAAGCATTACAGCTATCGATTTTTAACAAAACAAGCCTACTCAAATGTATCTAACCTAACTATTTTCACTCGTTATTGTCTAAAAAACAGACAGAGCTATGCAATGATAGGCTTACTGGCGCCAGTAACGTTAGACAGACCCTTTTTCTCCCATAAATAAAACCTGCTACTTGGGGTATTTTACATGCACAGTGCCAACTTCGAGTCAGTAAAATAATAATAAAAACAATAATTTAATGCTGGTATCCAAAACATTTATTTCAATTCAAGTATTATATTAGATACATTTTAAAACAATGCACACGTATAATAAGCCTAGTAATAATAAGCCTATAATACGTAGACATTTAAAATACATCAATAACTGATATCATAGTTTAACACAGATAAAATCAGAGTTAAGGCTTGCTTTACGTGTTGCTCGACGAGGACTTCTTATCGTTGCGACGTTCAATCCTGAGGAGACAAAATGCCGGATTATGCCGCGTAAGCTCCCGCCGCGGAGTGAAGAAGAGGTGGAGTTACGAGGATTCTCAGATAGTTGAAGTGTCCAATGGAGTTACGAGATTTGCTCTCAAGCTATTTTCAACACTTTAGATTGGTTAAAAATTTGTAAAAATAACAGAACCACGTGGGGACTGACCAATAGCATCGATTTGAAAATACTGATATGAAATTGACCAAATTTGGACATACGAGGTTTCCGCCCGACAGCGACGATAAATACATAATTTATTATAGCTTGTCAAATTTGCCCCTTTTTGGGTGTGAGCAAAAACACACCGTTTTTGTGCGTGTCCCTTTAAATGCAAATTAGCTTTAGCTCCGCCTCCGTTCAGAAGAGGGCGGAGCCTTTACTTGAGCTTCAGAAACTCCGGCAATAACAAAACAGGCCAATCTCACTCATCCAGAATCCTAGAATCACCAGTAGAGAGTGCAGCCTTACGGAGAGACTCAGAGTTTCACGTTTAGACACTCCTGGATGTTTCTGAATGTTAGTGGAGACTGTAGCAATGTTAGATGTTATGGGAAGAAGGAGGCGGGAACCGGCAAACATTTAAAGACTTTAATAAATAAATAAACACAAAATGAAAGTAAAGACGGCAGTCTCACGGTCCTGCTCGCCACAGAGACATTTCTGTAGTTGTTGTGGAGTTACATTGATCATCTCATCATCATGTTTAACTTCTCCACAAGTGTCCACAGTTCCTGAGGTGTTTATAAGACAGCGGTGACATGTTCTGGTTAATAGTGTTCAGTGCTCGTCTGTGCTCAACCACAGAACAGTTTCAGGCTTTGCTCCAACTTTTGCCATTGCGTTAGAACTGGTCACTGTTGAAAACCAAATGTCGTGCCGTGATTGTAAACATGCCGTGATCTCAGACCAGTTTCAGAGAGAATCCCACCAGCAAAAAGAGTACAACAGTTTTTATTTGGGTTTCAAAAGCATATAATTATTAATCCTGCAAGAAAAATAAATGTTAGTTATGATTAATTAAAATAAATCCATCAGTTTCATCGGTGTGTTTGCTGACGTTCATCTGTGTGTTGTTTCAGCTGCGGTGTCGGGAGGGGTGGAGCTCCTTCTGGTGTGTCCTCCGGACTCAGACGTCACCGTCATCCAGCTAATGTGCCGTCTGGGCTCGAGTCTCTCCGCTCTCGGCTTCACCGTGTCTCTGGACTTGTGGAACCGCTCCGAGATCAACGCTCTGGGTCCGGTTCCCTGGCTGCACTCCTGTCTGGACCGGGTGTGGCGGAGCGGAGGCAAAGCTGTGATGGTTCTGACTCCGGAAGCCTGCGAGCGGGCCGAGCAATGGGGCTGTCGAGGAGGGAAACCGGAAGAAGAAACGGGGGTCCAATCGTCGCCGTGCTCCGAAGTCTTCGACGCATTGCTGAGCCGCGTTCTGGGAGACTATCTGCTGGGTCGTGCGGGAGAGCGCTTCGTGCTGGCGCAGTTCGACGGGCGGTGCACTTCCAAGGCCCTGCCCGAGTTTTTCCGGAGACTGCCGTTGTTCAGCCTGCCTTCCCAGAGTCTGGACTTCTTAATGGAGCTCACGCAGGGGGCTCGTACGGGAGCAAGAGTGTGTGAGCGGTGGGAACGAGCGGGAGCGTTGAGGGCTGCGTCACGGGCGTTATCAGGAGCGCTCAGAGAGATCACGGATGTCACAGGACACACCTGTCCAAGGCTCTCTGAGGACTCTGGGATGGAGAACGGATGGGAAACTGTCCCACTGCAGGCAGAACAGTCAAGCACTGCTCTCTACCCCAAAATAAGCACTGTAGGTTGGGTCTAAACTAATCTTAGCCAGACTTAAACGGCATGAGGTCTGGTGCACGCCGAGCCTCATCCTGACCAAGAACCTCGTAAGGCCACATCTGGTACACATGGATTCCAAACGCCCCAGATGTGGGCCGGATCTGGGCCGACACTATGGCCTCGTTTACACTGCAGGTCTTGTTGCCCAATTCTGATTTGTTACCTTTATCCAACTTTTTGGACCGTCCGTTTACACGTTCTTTCAACTCTGACCCATATCCGATTCATGTGTTTACACTTGCCATACTATCTGAAACATCGCGCATGCTTAAAGGGTTAAACTCTCTTGCACAGATGGACGAATGTGAAATATGATTGATGCTCTGCGATATATGCGAAGTTTGCCAAACATCACCATGATTATGAGGCGGAGGATGACAAAAAGTGCCATCATTGCAGCCTGTGCATGTGCTTCAGTTATTGTGTGCGAGAGAGATCTCAGGACTGGCGGGAGCATATTGTGGCGGGCTTTAAGAGAAGTGGGTCCGAAATTTTAGGATGAGCAAGCCAACCTTTGATGCGTCAGCGTTTGTTCGCATTCCTCTCCTACGACGACACAACGTTTCGTCGGGCCATCCGTCCCTTTGCAGAAGCGCGTCGGCGTCATTAAACCACGGAGACATTGCCTAATGCCTCAGAAACTCCGATCTGCCTGTTTACATGACAGTCGCACTGGCACATATCGGATTTTATTTCCACATATGAATGAGGCCTGAAACCGATCTGGAAATATTCGAATGCATGCGTTTTTTTCCTGTTTACACTGTCATAGAACACATCCGATCTGTGTCACATATGTGTGCAAAAAATCGGAATTGGGTCACATTTCACTGACAGTATAAACGAGGCCTATGTTGCTGTCTGGGTTACCGCTGCTTGGCGAAATCATTTCAATAGGAATCTGCGTGGTTGGCCATTTTGCATAAGGGTGAAAAAGTTCTCAGTTCTGCTCATGTTCAGATTCACGGCTTCACCAACATAAAGTTTGGTTTGAAAGTCACTTTTAACACTATTAATAATTCACCGCCCTGCATCGTATTTGCTGAATGAAATCCAATACTTCAGGGCCTCGACATTAAAGCTTGTCCACTTGTCCGGGACAAATGGATTTTTTGAAGGGGCAAGTGAAAGAGAATTTTACTTGCCCAACTGGACAATTAGCCTGATTAAAACTTTAGTGACAAAAAACAACTTGGGAAACATCAGAATGTGAGAATGTTTCTGATTTTATTGACTGTTTTTGTTTCCGTTTCAGCAGCGAAAATAGTTCCAAACAAAGATTCAGAGTTTTGAATGAATCGATTTAGTGTTTTGAACGAATCGGTTGAGTCAAAGATTCAATGACCCATTCATAAACAACTGTCTCATTCTTGAATGAATCATCCATTTGAACGAATCGTCTGAATGAATGGCTCAGTGACTCACTCATTAAGATGGTCATCTGCCGCCATCTACTGGCGGTTTAGTTTCACGTTTCTTATTTTATTTTCAAAAAATACTTAAAACAATCTCATAACATTATTTAATACAGTTGTAATTTTTCAGTGTAAATGATTTGATTTGATTGCTAACAGCCCTATAGTGTCTTAACATTCTAATTGAAATTATTGATTAAATATAAGAATTTGGAATGAAAGATGAAGACAAAAACAGTGTTTTTTCATGAATCTGTCATTTTTGAGATTTTGGGCTTTTTGGCTTTTCATAAAGTGTTTTTTCAGACTATAGTGGAAACATCCAAAATACACTTTTAACTGTATCTTTTAGAGCACTTTATCTATTTGCGTCTGTAGATTTCAATTACGGTATATATCTTTAAATGCCGTTTTCTCAAAATGATTTTTTCCTCTTACATTGAGCCAGAAATCTCCACTTCAGTAAAATTTACATTCACCAAACTTTACAGTTTTATTCTTATCTATATTCTGAAGGTTTTTACAGAAGGGTTTGTTCATATATAATTTTCCTGATTTTATACAACATTTTATTCCTAACAAAAAGGTGAAAATGTATTGATTTTTGGCTGTTGACAGTATTTTCTGATTTGTGGAGTGATAAATAGAGAGATCCAAAATAGAGAGATCCTTTTACAGAGACCCTCTGTAAAAATCTTTGACTCTAATATATCAAAAAAATTAAACAAGAATTTTGAACCTGTCTTCATCCAATGTTCAGATGTTTGTTCTAGAAATGTATGCAAATTAGTGCATATTTAATTAGATAGCGCCTCATTTGGATATTTAAACATACAATTTCAGAAAACTTATGATGCAAACTTTTTTTGCAATTATTAATGTAATCAATCAATGGTGAATGACCTTGTGGTAAATATCACAAATATGCAGATTTAAAAATGTCAAAGCTTATAGAACACTGATGAGAATATTGCTTCAGAATAAATCATTTTTACACTATTTTACACTTATTTAACTTTAATAACTGTTTTACTCGGACAAGTGAATGACCAGTTTACTTGTCTGAAGGACACATGACAAGGCTTGATGTCGAGCCCTGTACTTGTTTCTCACTCATTTTGGGGTGCTGATTCCAGAAATAGTGCCTGTTTTGCTTTAGCACGTCACACTTTCTCACAAAATATGTGCATTTTGTAGCATTTTTGCTTTCAACAGTTTGTAAGGTGAATAAGGCTTCTGTTGTGCCATAATTACCAGAAAAACTGCCACAAAGACATGATTCCCATCTTTCTCTGAGCCATTTTGTTTCAATTCTCAGCCAGTTTTCACATGTATACGACATCATTTTTGATTTCAAGGTTAGAATATATATATATATATATATATTTGCATTTTGCAAATGCATTTTGCATTTTCATGATGCAGGGCTGTGTTAATGATGTAATGGGGCTTTTTCCTGCAAAATCTTGCCTGAATGTTGCTAATGTGACCTTTAGACGGGAAGAAACCGTGTGACACACATGTAAATACATGTTGTTTAGAGGCGTGTTCATGTGAAATAGATTCTGCAGAACATTCACTGATCAGAAGTGTTGTCAGAGATACAGATACAGCCACCGGGGCTGAATCAGAATCAGAATCATTTATTTGTCATTGTACAATGAACTCAGTCTGACATTGATGTGTAAAAATGTATATTGTATGATATGTAAATATGCTCAGAGTTGTTTTACACAAGGAAAACCTGAAGACAGACTTTTGCACTCCTACACATTGAACTCTAAAGACAAATGTAAGAGAAGGGCAAGTTTGTGAGAGAAGCCACTTTCTTCTTTTGACTTATACAATTACATTTCCATACCATATACTGTAAAGGCACTCAGGCTATATAAGAGGAACTCAGAAGGTAATAAGCTATATCTCTTATATAAGCTGTAACTGTAAGGTTTTCAGTCAGATGTCCGGTTGCATGAATGATTTGTCTTTTTTTCAATACTTTTTTTTTCTGGTTTTAAGTTGTGTGTCTATACAGTAAAAAAGTGTGACAACTTGCCCCTATTGTTTTTTTTTACATTAATGTTTAACATATTGTGAATTATTATTTTTTGAATGACCAGTTTTAAAATTGCACTGTGAGGCGCACACATGAAAAGGAGCGATACAAAATATTATATATATATATATATATATATATATATATATATATATAATATAATATAATATTTTTAATATAATATTTTATGTATATATATATATATATAATATATACGTATATATAAAAGAAAAGAAAAGATCAAATATGTAAAAAATAATGTAAAAAAAAAAAAGTAAAAAATAAAGGCAAAACGTTACACATAGCCTTGGTATTATAAAATATATATAAATATTTTTGTAAAGTCCAGGGGTCAGAAAGCAAAAGTCCTGTATATATATATATATATATATATATATATATATATATATATATAAAGAGAAGAGAAGAAAATATCAAATATGTAAAAAAAGACAAAAAGCAACACATAGCCTAGGTGTTATAAAAATACAAAACATATAAGACCATAGACCACCCACAGACTTCATTATGTAATTGTAAAAACGTTCTTTCATCAAGTAACTTTGAATTGTTTATTAATACCAATCAAACGCAAATATATTTATTCAGAAAAAGAAAGAAAATGTTAGATGTGGTTTGTATTGTAACATGATTAAGGCGGGGCTATGACGACACGCGATCCACACCTTTCATCTTGGCACACGGCGGTCTGTGATTGGCGCACAGAATCCTTCTTTAATTCTGATTGGCTGTTCACGGGAGTAGGCGGGACTTCAGCTGCTCAGCTGCAGCATCGCTCACAGAATGAACTAGAAGAGCGAGCGGGGCCGGAGGTGGAGGTGTTTAATATAGCGATATCACGGCTCTCAAACACACCCTGAAGACGGGTTTCTGTGGAAAAGATTTGGAGGCTGTTTACCACCCAAGCGCAACCGTGTGAAGTGAGTATACAGAACATAAAACATGAAAGCATCTTGCGTCAGTATTCAAATGAAAGAGCTGGTGAATGCAACAATGTTTCAGTCTGGTCGCGTCGCCGGAGAAACATTGTTGTAATTTCATTAATCTAGTGTTGGTGAGCAATGCAATGAACGACATCGGTGATTTTAAGAGTTGGGCTGTTATGTTGCATGAATATATATGAACTCTCAGTCAGTCAGTGGCCTACATTCATGCAGCATCAGCATCACTCAACTGAAGATGAGCTCAATCAAACCGGAAGAGGAACTGATGCTCTGGGATTCAGCGCAGAAGAGCCAGCCAGTCTAACGATTAAACATCTAATATATATATAAACGTGTTTAGAAAAGCTGTTCTTAAAGCTGAGACTGCCTTGCACATATGATAATATGGTTATGTAATGTCATATTAGAAATATTACCCTTATATTGTAATTATTGCAAGCTCAAGTTGTAATTGCTGCCCAACCCTGTTTAACTGAATACATGACATAAGCTGCTTTATTATATCCGTATATCACTGTCATATGGACGCTACTTTCACACACTCATCTCTGGCTGAGAACAGAATACTTCCTAAATTGCAACATGGAAACAATAATTTTTTTGGAAAGCTGCTTTGAAATTATATGAATTGTGAATAGGGCTGTGAAACAATTATTTTGTATATATAAATACACACACATGCATGTGTATATTTAAGAAATATTTGCCTGTACTGTATATACTGTATATATATATTTATATAAAAGTTATTATATATAAATAAAAACTTTATATATAAATGACACATTTCTCTTATTGTGTCATTTCTCTATATATATACAAAATAATTATACAAAGTACACACACATATATTTTGTTACAATAATCACTTTAAGACAGCCGCTGCTGACAGAGACGTGGATCTCACACACGTCTCATTTTCTCACAACTATTTAGGTTCATTTAAGACTTTATTGAACTCATTTAAGACCGCTCTTATGAGGATACTCTACAAAACGGACATTTTGGCATAACTGTGTGTGTAAAGATAATAAACTTTAAATGATGATTAAGAACTGCAATATGACGTGAGCATGAGTTTATAATCAAAACCAAACAGATGTTTTAGTTTTTGGCAGATTATCCGAGGCACGGGCTGTAAAGGCCCCGCCCTCTTCTTGATAGGGGGCGGAGCAGCTGCTCATTTGCATTTAAAGATACATGCACAAAATCAGCATGTTTTTGCTTCCACTCAAAAATGCATTTACATGGTGTAACAAATGATCTGGGGAGGATTTTGAGCTGAAACTTCACAGACACATTCTGGGGACACCTGAGACTTATTAGATGGTAAAAAAAAACGTCATAATAGGTCTTCTTTAAAGGGATACTCCACTTTAAAATGAAAATTCTGTCATCATATACTCACCCTCATGTTGTTTCAATCCTTTATGAATTTCTTCCTACTATGGAAGTCAATGAGACCAGAAACTGTCTGGTTACTGACATTCTTCTAAATATCTTCCTTTCTGTTCAGCAGAAGAAAGAAATTCATACAGGTTTGAAACAACATGAGGGTGAGTATATGATGACAGAATTTTAATTTTAAAGTGGAGTATCCCTTTAAAAGTCCTTATCCAGTAAATACACACTACTGGAAACGTCATGGAGGAGCTGGAACCTTTGTGTGCAAAACTTTAAAACAAAGTACCATGAACAACTCTTACCATGAGATGAATGATTCTGAACACCAGCTTCCATAAAGCCCTTGAAGATATGCTTTTCTCCATGAGCTTATGTAATGCAGCAGTGTGTGTGTGTGTGTGTGTGTGCAGGTCGGGATGTGGTGGTCCTGGCCCCTGGTGTCGGTGCTGGTGCTCTGCTCTCTGCTGTCGGTGGGGACCGTGAGAACCGCTCCCTGTCAGACCTGCCGCAAACTCACTGAGCGCTTCATCCAGGTGTGTGTGACTGTCATCTGACTGTAATTCACTGAGCGCTTCATCCAGATGTGTGTGACTGTCATCTGACTGTAACTCACTGAGCGCTTCATCCAGGTGTGTGTGACTGTCATCTGACTGTAACTCACTGAGCGCTTCATCCAGGTGTGTGTGACTGTCATCTGACTGTAACTCACTGAGCGCTTCATCCAGGTGTGTGTGACTGTCATCTGACTGTAACTCACTGAGCGCTTCATCCAGGTGTGTGTGACTGTCATCTGACTGTAACTCACCGAGCGCTTCATCCAGGTGTGTGTGACTGTCATCTGACTGTAACTCACCGAGCGCTTCATCCAGGTGTGTGTGACTGTCATCTGACTGTAACTCACCGAGCGCTTCATCCAGGTGTGTGTGACTGTCATCTGACTGTAACTCACCGAGCGCTTCATCCAGGTGTGTGTGACTGTCATCTGACTGTAACTCACCGAGCGCTTCATCCAGGTGTGTGTGACTGTCATCTGACTGTAACTCACTGAGCGCTTCATCCAGATGTGTGTGACTGTCATCTGACTGTATCTCACCGAGCGCTTCATCCAGGTGTGTGTGACTGTCATTTGACTGTATCTCACCGAGCGCTTCATCCAGGTGTGTGTGACTGTCATCTGACTGTAACTCACTGAGCGCTTCATCCAGGTGTGTGTGACTGTCATCTGACTGTAACTCACTGAGCGCTTCATCCAGGTGTGTGTGACTGTCATCTGACTGTAATTCACTGAGCGCTTCATCCAGGTGTGTGTGACTGTCATCTGACTGTAACTCACTGAGCGCTTCATCCAGGTGTGTGTGACTGTCATCTGACTGTAACTCACTGAGCGCTTCATCCAGGTGTGTGTGACTGTCATCTGACTGTAACTCACTGAGCGCTTCATCCAGGTGTGTGTGACTGTCATCTGACTGTAACTCACTGAGCGCTTCATCCAGGTGTGTGTGACTGTCATCTGACTGTAACTCACTGAGCGCTTCATCCAGGTGTGTGTGACTGTCATCTGACTGTAACTCACTGAGCGCTTCATCCAGGTGTGTGTGACTGTCATCTGACTGTAACTCACCGAGCGCTTCATCCAGGTGTGTGTGACTGTCATCTGACTGTAACTCACCGAGCGCTTCATCCAGGTGTGTGTGACTGTCATCTGACTGTAACTCACCGAGCGCTTCATCCAGGTGTGTGTGACTGTCATCTGACTGTAACTCACCGAGCGCTTCATCCAGGTGTGTGTGACTGTCATCTGACTGTAACTCACCGAGCGCTTCATCCAGGTGTGTGTGACTGTCATCTGACTGTATCTCACCGAGCGCTTCATCCAGGTGTGTGTGACTGTCATTTGACTGTATCTCACCGAGCGCTTCATCCAGGTGTGTGTGACTGTCATCTGACTGTAACTCACTGAGCGCTTCATCCAGGTGTGTGTGACTGTCATCTGACTGTAACTCACTGAGCGCTTCATCCAGGTGTGTGTGACTGTCATCTGACTGTAACTCACTGAGCGCTTCATCCAGGTGTGTGTGACTGTCATCTGACTGTAACTCACTGAGCGCTTCATCCAGGTGTGTGTGACTGTCATCTGACTGTAACTCACTGAGCGCTTCATCCAGGTGTGTGTGACTGTCATCTGACTGTAACTCACTGAGCGCTTCATCCAGGTGTGTGTGACTGTCATCTGACTGTAACTCACCGAGCGCTTCATCCAGGTGTGTGTGACTGTCATCTGACTGTAACTCACCGAGCGCTTCATCCAGGTGTGTGTGACTGTCATCTGACTGTAACTCACCGAGCGCTTCATCCAGGTGTGTGTGACTGTCATCTGACTGTAACTCACCGAGCGCTTCATCCAGGTGTGTGTGACTGTCATCTGACTGTAACTCACCGAGCGCTTCATCCAGGTGTGTGTGACTGTCATCTGACTGTAACTCACCGAGCGCTTCATCCAGGTGTGTGTGACTGTCATCTGACTGTAACTCACTGAGCGCTTCATCCAGATGTGTGTGACTGTCATCTGACTGTATCTCACCGAGCGCTTCATCCAGGTGTGTGTGACTGTCATTTGACTGTATCTCACCGAGCGCTTCATCCAGGTGTGTGTGACTGTCATCTGACTGTAACTCACTGAGCGCTTCATCCAGGTGTGTGTGACTGTCATCTGACTGTAACTCACTGAGCGCTTCATCCAGGTGTGTGTGACTGTCATCTGACTGTATCTCACTGAGTGCTTCATCCAGGTGTGTGTGACTGTCATCTGACTGTAAATCACTGAGAGCTTCATCCAGGTGTGTGTGACTGTCATCTGACTGTAACTCACTGAGCGCTTCATCCAGGTGTGTGTGTGTGACTGTCACCTGACTGTAACTTACCGAGCGCTTCATCCAGGTGTGTGTGACTGTCATCTGACTGTAACTCACTGAGCGCTTCATCCAGGTGTGTGTGACTGTCATCTGACTGTAACTCACCGAGCGCTTCAACCAGGTGTGTGTGTGACTGTCATCTGACTGTAACTCACCGAGCGCTTCATCCAGGTGTGTGTGACTGTCATCTGGCTGTAATTCACTGAGCGCTTCATCCAGGTGTGTGTGACTGTCATCTGACTGTAACTCAATGAGCGCTTCATCCAGGTGTGTGTGTGACTGTCATCTGACTGTAACTCACCGAGCGCTTCATCCAGGTGTGTGTGACTGTCATCTGACTGTAACTCACCGAGCGCTTCATCCAGGTGTGTGTGACTGTCATCTGACTGTAACTGACTGAGCGCTTCATCCAGGTGTGTGTGACTGTCATCTGACTGTAACTCACTGAGCGCTTCATCCAGGTGTGTGTGACTGTCATCTGACTGTAACTCACTGAGCGCTTCATCCAGGTGTGTGTGTGACTGTCATCTGACTGTAACTCACCGAGTGCTTCATCCAGGTGTGTGTGACTGTCATCTGACTGTAACTGACTGAGCGCTTCATCCAGGTGTGTGTGACTGTCATCTGACTGTAACTCACCGAGCGCTTCATCCAGGTGTGTGTGACTGTCATCTGACTGTAACTCCCTGAGCGCTTCATCCAGGTGTGTGTGACTGCCATCTGACTGTAACTCACTGAGTGCTTCATCCAGGTGTGTGTGACTGTCATCTGACTGTAACTCACCGAGCGCTTCATCCAGGTGTGTGTGTGTGTGACTGTCATCTGACTGTAACTCACTGAGCTCTTCATCCAGGTGTGTGTGTGTGACTGTCATCTGACTGTAACTCACTGAGCGCTTCATCCAGGTGTGTGTGACTGCCATCTGACTGTATCTCACCGTGCGCTTCATCCAGATGTGTGTGTGACTGTCATCTGACTGTAACTCACTGAGCGCTTCATCCGCTTCATCCAGGTGTGTGTGACTGTCATCTGACTGTAACTCACTGAGCGCTTCATCCGCTTCATCCAGGTGTGTGTGACTGTCATCTGACTGTAACTCACTGAGCGCTTCATCCGCTTCATCCAGGTGTGTGTGACTGTCATCTGACTGTAACTCACTGAGCGCTTCATCCAGGTGTGTGTGTGACTGTCATCTGACTGTAACTCACCGAGTGCTTCATCCAGGTGTGTGTGACTGTCATCTGACTGTAACTGACTGAGCGCTTCATCCAGGTGTGTGTGACTGTCATCTGACTGTAACTCACCGAGTGCTTCATCCAGGTGTGTGTGACTGTCATCTGACTGTAACTGACTGAGCGCTTCATCCAGGTGTGTGTGACTGTCATCTGACTGTAACTCACCGAGCGCTTCATCCAGGTGTGTGTGACTGTCATCTGACTGTAACTCCCTGAGCGCTTCATCCAGGTGTGTGTGACTGCCATCTGACTGTAACTCACTGAGTGCTTCATCCAGGTGTGTGTGACTGTCATCTGACTGTAACTCACCGAGCGCTTCATCCAGGTGTGTGTGTGTGTGACTGTCATCTGACTGTAACTCACTGAGCGCTTCATCCAGGTGTGTGTGTGTGTGACTGTCATCTGACTGTAACTCACTGAGCGCTTCATCCAGGTGTGTGTGTGTGACTGTCATCTGACTGTAACTTACCGAGCGCTTCATCCAGGTGTGTGTGACTGTCATCTGACTGTATCTCACCGTGCGCTTCATCCAGGTGTGTGTGACTGTCATCTGACTGTAACTCACCGAGCGCTTCATCCAGGTGTGTGTGACTGTCATCTGACTGTAACTCACTGAGCGCTTCATCCAGGTGTTTGTGACTGTCATCTGACTGTAACTCACCGAGCGCTTCATCCAGGTGTGTGTGACTGTCATCTGACTGTAACTCACCGAGCGCTTCATCCAGGTGTGTGTGACTGTCATCTGACTGTAACTCACCGAGCGCTTCATCCAGGTGTGTGTGACTGTCATCTGACTGTAACTCACCGAGCGCTTCATCCAGGTGTGTGTGTGACTGTCATCTGACTGTAACTCACCGAGCGCTTCATCCAGGTGTGTGTGTGACTGTCATCTGACTGTAACTCACCGAGCGCTTCATCCAGGTGTGTGTGTGACTGTCATCTGACTGTAACTCACTGAGCGCTTCATCCAGGTGTGTGTGACTGTCATCTGACTGTAACTCCCTGAGAGCTTCATCCAGGTGTGTGTGACTGTCATCTGACTGTAACTCACTGAGCGCTTCATCCAGGTGTGTGTGACTGTCATCTGACTGTAACTCACTGAGCGCTTCATCCAGGTGTGTGTGACTGTCATCTGACTGTAACTCACCGAGCGCTTCATCCAGGTGTGTGTGTGTGACTGTCATCTGGCTGTAACTCACTGAGCGCTTCATCCAGGTGTGTGTGACTGTCATCTGGCTGTAACTCACTGAGCGCTTCATCCAGGTGTGTGTGACTGTCATCTGACTGTAACTCACTGAGAGCTTCATCCAGGTGTGTGTGACTGTCATCTGACTGTAACTCACCGAGCGCTTCATCCAGGTGTGTGTGACTGTCATCTGACTGTAACTCACTGAGCGCTTCATCCAGGTGTGTGTGACTGTCATCTGACTGTAACTCACTGAGCGCTTCATCCAGGTGTGTGACTGTCATCTGACTGTAACTCACTGAGAGCTTCATCCAGGTGTGTGTGACTGTCATCTGACTCTAACTCACCGAGCGCTTCATCCAGGTGCGTGTGTGACTGTCATCTGACTCTAACTCACCGAGCGCTTCATCCAGGTGCGTGTGTGACTGTCATCTGACTGTAACTCACTGAGCGCTTCATCCAGGTGTGTGTGACTGCCATCTGACTGTAACTCACTGAGCGCTTCATCCAGGTGTGTGTGACTGTCATCTGACTGTAACTCACCGAGCGCTTCATCCAGGTGTGTGTGACTGTCATCTGACTGTAACTCACTGAGCGCTTCATCCAGGTGTGTGTGACTGTCATCTGGCTGTAACTCACCGAGCGCTTCATCCAGGTGTGTGTGACTGTCATCTGACTGTAACTCACTGAGTGCTTCATCCAGGTGTGTGTGACTGTCATCTGACTGTAACTCACCGAGCGCTTCATGCAACCTGACCAGTTCATGTCAGCAGCGATATACACTCACTAGGAAAGTTTTTTTCTCATGGAAGTTTTGCATTTGGTGAGCTAATAAAATATTAAAACTCAGTCGAATCAGTATTTTATGTACAATTATTTAATTATGCCATCCAGTATCGTGGACTCGCTCTCTCTTGTTTCATACAAACACAGCTGCTGACATTTTGTGACTATTGTTTTGTACACTGTTGGATTATAAGACACAAACAGGTACGATTTTAAAAGTTTAATCTGAAATGAATATCTCTTATCTCCATAATTATTTATGTGGTGAAATGCTGTGTATGTAATAAGTGTTATGACTGTATACCGTATCTCTTAAATGTCCGTCTAGTTTGATCTTGCCGCTGAAACTGCTCTCTCCGCGTTTAAAGAGCTAATAAAATATTTCAACTCAGATCAATATTTCATGTCTAATTATTAACTTATGTGGCAAGTAGCGTGTAATAAGTGGGATAATTTACATCCAGCCGGTTGTTATCTCAGAATAAACCCCTTTGTGTGTGTGTGTGTGTGTGTGTGTTATCTCAGAATAAACCCCTTCAGGCTGATGAAGACCTGATCCAGATCTTTTATTCTGAGATGATAACCGGCTGGATGTACATTATCCCTTACTTAATGTAGTACTGACACTAAAACTCTGAAAACTAAATTTCTGGTGAATTATAAAATATGTTGTTTATGTATAAATATATATATTCCTGTTTGCAGTGCTTCATGGGATTGTAGTTCTTTCTCTCACTAAAGTCGTTAAGTTCACAGTGTTGTACCTTTGTGGTTTTTTGGTCAATTTTCAAATAACTTTTTAGCTTCAAACTAAAGTTTGTAGTGTTGTGAGATTGGTTTGGTTCATGGCTTGTTACGCTTAAACGAAAAAATAAATAAATATGAAATTAATAGAAAAAAAAAAAAATACTATTATGAACACATGCAAAAACAAGAGTCTGCAATCTAATGATGCAGTTTTGTTTTTAGTAAACATTAAAATCATCAAAATCACACATTTGCTTAATCTCACCTATAAAATCTTTGCAAATATATTGGCCAGCCTGATTGAGCATGTGTGTAACTTATGCATCATTTTCTGAACTGAGTGATACGGCCCGTTCAACTATAGCTATAATAGTGTATAATATTTATTAGCTATAATAGTCTACAATAATTATCTGTATAAAGTGTATGACTGTTGTTTCAGGGCTTGGAGCGAACAGCCAATAAGAATTTTGGAGGAGGGAATACGGCTTGGGAAGAGGAGAAACTGGCCAAATATACACGCAGGTAAAGATGTTTCTCATCATGCTAAAGGTGCTTGTAAGAGGTGCTTGTTTCAGAACAGAGATTGACTTCATCGTATATCATCAAAATGTTTGGTCTGCAGCCTTTGTTTAAAATTGTGTGTGTGTGTGTGTGTGTCTGCAGTGAGACGCGTCTGTTAGAGATCGTAGAGGCGGCGTGTGACAAATCTGACTTTGAATGCAACCGGCTGCTGGAGCAGATCGAGGACCAGGTGGAGACGTGGTGGTTTCACAGGTGAGAGTGTGTGTGTGTTTGTGCAAAACAGGGTTAACTCACCCTAACCCTAACTAACCACTCATAAAGCCTCTCGGTTGATTAACTCAAACCTTGTTTACTTGTGGATTTCAGTTCCAGACCACTTGTCTACTTGCATGATGTATTTTTGGAGTGTGTGCATGAAGGACGCAAGATGTTTGATTACTCAATGAGACAAATCTAGGAGAAGTTTTCCCTGTCATTAATAAGGCATTGAGTAAATCATCTGCTTGTAGCTGTGAGTTGTGGAAAGTGTCTATGAGAAAGCGTGTGTGTGTGTGTGTGAGGTTACAGACAGCAAGAGTCTCCAGACCTGTTCGAATGGCTGTGCATCGAGGAGCTCCGACTGTGCTGCCCGTCTGGACACTACGGGCCTGAATGTGCAGGTGAACACACACACACGTGCACACACACACACACGCACATGCACACACATGCATGCACACACACAAACACACATGCACACATACCCACACATGCACACACACACACACACACACGTGCACACACACACACGTGCACACACACACACACATGCACACACACACATGCAATCAAACACACACACATGCGCACACACACATTGCTGATTGATTGATTAATGGAAAGTCTTAAAGTCGTCTTTTTTCACAATCCCATCCTGATCTGAGATGTAGCTGAGATTGTTGCACATTTAAATGTCAAATGAAAATAAATAATTATTATTACTACTACTATAACCAAGCTAACAGAAATATGTCATAAGAATGTTTAGGTTTAGTTTAGTTATAGAAACGTTATTTCTGAATGTTCAGATGTTTTAAATGCTTTAAAATGTTTTATTTCTTGGTTATGAAGATGAACATGCTATTTTAGTTGCATGTTCATCTTCATAACCAAGAAATAAAACATTTTAAAGCATAATTTTTCCATGTTCCATGAACGATATATAAATAACTCTATTGTCTTCTGTAGAGCTTATCGGTAAAACTGAATTTGTTTCATAATTGATGAAATAAATGTGACTTGACTCTGAAATATTGGCCCCAGGCCATGTAATGTGAGAATCTCTGCCTTGCGGCAACTCAGATAATATAATAATTGCTCAAATGCACCAACCCGGTTGATCAGCTTTCCCATATTTTCCACAGAAACAGTGTCTGGGTTTATATTGACTCCTAAAGATACAGTTTCACTTCATGCTTGCCTGTGCCTGTATTGTAGTATTTGTCACTTCAAACACACAAATATCAATAGAGAAACCTGTTCTCATACCTAATGCTCTGTTTGTGTGTGTGTGTGTGTCTGTTTCTGTCTTTGTGCGTTAATGTGCGTGTGTGTGTAAATGTGCATGTGATCTTGTGTGTGTGTGCGTGTGTATGCGCATGTACGTGTGTGTGTGTGCGCGTGTGTAAATGTGCATGTGTGTGTGTAGAGTGCCCCTCCGGCCCTGCAGGAGTGTGTGGAGGTCTGGGCCGCTGTGAAGGTGAAGGCACGCGCCTGGGAGACGGGGAGTGCGTGTGTGACCCGGGATACTCCGGCGCTCTGTGTCAGGACTGTGCCGACGGATACTACCGGGAGAAGAGCTCCAATCACACACAGCCGTCCTGCTCAGGTGACCAGGCCAATAATCTCGAGGGACGGGAGAAAACGCAACTCATGAATGAGGAGATTAATTGTATGATCTGTCTTTTTTGTGGCAGCTTGCCATTATTCCTGTAAGAAGTGCAAAGGTCCTCAAGAAAACAGATGTCAGGACTGTAAGCCTGGATGGATCCTTCACAGCAACAAGTGTGTGGGTGAGTTACACACTACAGCCTCAGACACCTAAGGCCTTCTCCACACTAATACCTTCCCTTTCGAACAGTCAGTCATATTGCGTCTGCAGACACGATGGGAAACTCCTTTTTCTCTGAATACTGAAGCCATTTATAAAGTCACGCAGAGCTACAGCACAGCCTTAACAGTGCAGAGACTACTCGCACGCTATTGGCTGGTCAGTGGGAACTGCACGAACCAATGGCGGAGCGGCGTAACTGCGCAAACCAATCGGTGCACAGCACCCGATCTGAGCGCAGAGCCCACCAGAAGGGGCGGGGCAACTACCTATAATAGCCATTATTGAGCAACATTCCGATTTAATAATCCGGCCCTCGAATGAAGCTAATTGAATAGCCCTGACCTAGGGGCATAACATTACTCACTTTTCATGCAATTCACTTCAAATAGTATAGCAGTACATAAGCAAAAAATATGCTTAATCCAATATGGAATGGTAATGCTTGAAAGTGCTTGGTAATGCTCAGTTTTCTCCGATTTGAGGTACAGTGGAGAACTTTGGTTATACCAGCTATAATCCTCTAGATAGAAAGGTCATCTTGGACTTAAATTGAAGCTTATAAACGTGGGAAGTTTTTCATGTACATTTGAGGCAGTGATATATATATATTTTGACAGCAAAAAGGCAGCAATCCCCAGAATCTTTTTCTGCTAGTTTCCCCTATGTGTCAGGATACACCATGCAAAATATTAGGGTTATATGGACATTTTTGTAGCTGCAGTACCTTAATATTCACAATTACATCATTCCGCCAAAAGCTTTTCCCAAAAAGGGTGTTTTTGGCCCCTGAGACCAAACGGGGCCGAGTTGGGGGTGGTCGTTATCAACTTGTGATGGCCCAAGGTATAAGATAATAGGAAATAATAGTGAAAAAAAGGTAGCAAAAAACATCCTGAGGAGTGGACCTGGCTCCCGGCCTATAAAAGCAGCTCATTTCACCATATTATTCAGATTTAAGAGCACCTCTGCATGACGAGGACAGGGACAGCGAGAGCATGCCTCTCTCATCTCTTCGCTCTCGGATTGCGTTCTTTTCAGAGCATGGCTTCACCACCCATGAGCCTCGGAGAAAGAAACAGCGGGGCCAGAGGGCTGAGCAACTGGATGTGAGTGAGCTCACACCAGCTCAGACCCCGCGTGCCTCTCTTTCTCCACAGAGAGAGATATCACTTGTGCTTTTAACCTGTTCAGACCAGCGGCCCTCATTTGAAACGAGCGGTCTTGTCTCGTTCGGCGGATCTTCATGATGACTCCATGTCATTGGCGGCTTCGGACGCGGAGGATTGGGCGAGTTCAGTGGATGATCCCGCCCCCTTACCGTCTAAAGAACACAGCGACGCCAGAGATGGACTGGACGCTGAGCTTCTCCGCATCCTGTCGAAAGCTGTTGAAGAGCTCGGTCTCGACTGGGCTTCTCCCGAGGAACCCACACGCAGCCGCCTGGACGAATGGTTCCTGCCAACAGGCCCCTCGCCAGCGATCTGCACTGTTCTTCCCGGAGGTTCACGAAGAACTAACAAAGTCGTGGCGCGCCCCCTACTCATCCCGCCTACACACTTCCACTTCTGCCACTCTCTCGACCATCAACGGAGCTGTAGAAAAGGGACATAAGAAGCTGCCCCCCCAGAGGAAGCCGTGGCTGCGCACCTTTGCCCACCTACTGCTATTGGATGGAAATCCAAGGTGGCTCACCCATCCAAACCCTGCAGGGCTTACTCGTCCTCTGGCCTGGCGGGATCCCAGGCCCAGCCGCATACGGTTCCTCCACCCAACAGCGAGTCAGGCCTATACAGTCACTACTTCCTTGTTCCCAAAAAGGATGGCGGCCTCAGACCCATCCTAGATCTCAGACATCTGAACATGGCCCTCCGGCCATTCAAGATGCTAACCCTGAAACAAATCCTTGCTTTAGTATGCCCGGGGGATTGTTTTTTCTCTGTGGACCTGAAAAATGCATACTTTCATATCCAAATAGCCCCCTATCACAGACCGTTTTTGAGATTCCCCTTCGAAGGAGTGGCCTACCAGTATACAGTCCTACCATTTGGACTGTCCCTGGCCCCACACACTTTTACGAAGTGCATGGATGCAGCACTTTCCCCCCAAGACAGAAGGGAATGCGCATCCTGAAATACCGCGACGACTGGCTTGTTCTGGTCCAGTCAGAGGCGGAACTAAATTCCCACAGATCTGTGCTCCTCAGCCATTTGGAATGCCTGGGACTCTGAATCATCATAGCCAAGAGCTCACTGTTCCCCAGTCAGAGGATCTCCTTCCTCCTTCCTTGAGTGGCCCAGCCGCCTCCTTTATGCTTTTCCCCCAGTCGCACTGCAGACACGTAGTCCTTCTAGTGGCCCCTCTCTGGTGAACCCAACCTTGGTTCCCCAAGTTGATTCAGCTGCTCAAAGCAGCCCCATGGCCGATACCCCTGAGGGAAGACCTCCTTTCCCAGGCGAACAGGACTATTTGGCACCCCCGTACCAAACTATGGGCCCTCCATGTGTGGCCCCTCGACGGGAGCTTATAGACGGCCCAGCGAGACTCCTAAGCACCATTTGTGAGGCTAGAGCTCCATCCACGAGACGCCTCTATGCTAGGGTGACCATACGTCCTGTTTTACCCGGACATATCTGGCCAGGATTTCGAGATCGCCCAAAATGCTCGGGATTCGTCTTTTGCTTTCTACAGTCACCATTCATTATGTTTACATTATTACGTTATTTGACACTGACACGTACGTGCCAGCTTTGCAGGTCATGCATTCTGATTCACACGGATCCCGATCGAGACGAAAACACAGGAATTTTCTTAGCAATGCTTACACGCACATCAACCGATCACTTGTTTAGCGTTCATGTAAACACTACATTCAGATTAACCAATCGGAATTAATTCAGTACTACTGAATCAAAAGGTGTACATGTAAACAAAATGAATGGCGACGAGAAAGCAAAAGCCGAATCGCGGATATTTTGGGCGATCTCGAAATCCCGGCCGGACATGACCTGGAATATGGTCACCCTACTCTATGCCCTTAAGTGGTCTGTGTGCATCTGGCTGGTGCTCAGGCACCCTGGATTATGCGAAGTACCACTGGTACTTTCATTTCTTCAAGAGCTACTGGATGCGGGCCGTACCCCATCCACGCTCAAAGTCTACATGGCGGCCATTGCAGCTTTCCATGCCCCAGTGGCCAGCCAGTTGTTAGGCAAAAGCGACATGATTGTTCGCTTCATGAGGGGAGCAAGGAGGCTCAACCCGCCACGCCCCCCTACAGTACCCTTCTGGGATCTATCAACGGTCCTCAGGGCCCTCAAAGGGCCTCATTTCGAGCTGCTACAGTCGGCCGAATTGAAGCCACTCTTGCTCAAGACTGCATTACCGCTAGCCTTAGCATCGGTCAAGCGAGTAGGAGACCTCCAAGCACTCTCTGTGAGCGCTTCCTGCCTTTAGTTTGGACCAGGCGACTCTTAAAGGAACTGTATGTAGGATTGTGGCCAAAACTGGTACTGCAATCACTTTAAAAATACTATAGAGCGGTGTATCCCCTCCCCCTCCCCCCTGACTCGAGGTTGCCAGATAAGCTGAATTCAGCAGAAACGTATGCTTCAATGAGCTTCCGACGAGACGTACACAGTAAGTTTTTTTCTGTTAATTATGTTTATGCATCATGAGAGATATTTTGATAAGTAATTATGTATAAAAAATGTACTAATTGTCATTAGTTAAATATAATCGTAAAGATTTATGCTCGTATGTGACAGTATCGTAAAGATGTAACGTTATGCTCGTATGTGACAGACAGAACGGTAGCTGTAAGTCTAACTTGTAACGTTATGTATCTGTCATTAATGTAAGTACAAGCACAAGCCTAATGTGTAATACAGCTATTCATTTAGCTGATGCTATAAGTGAAAGTGACCAGCTGTATTTTTTTACTTACCCTGCAGCACGCGTCCGTAACACGCTAAAATATGTGATGTGAAATACAGGTCAACTTGCAGCATGTGTAACTTAGTCCACGATATTGTCGAATCATTTTTTCTGAGGTAAAGTTAGGCTTCTGTCTCAATTACGTTTCAAATTGCCATAATGGGCGTGCTAATGTTGTTTTCCTCAGCGTCTCAGCACAATGACAGAGAAACGGGCTCCTCCTATAATGCATTGCTAATGTTAGCATACGTCCATGTGAGCTAACGTTACGTTACTTTGCACGAACATGCATAACTTTGTTCGACTGTCATGAATATATGATATGTGCATTGACATCAAGTACAAGTTAGCCAAGCACAAGTTAGATGAATCTTACCTGTCCAGGAGAAAATTAGCTACGTTGGCGTCTGTGTTCAAATTCTTCTCCGTTTTCAGCCGTCTCCATCTTTCAAAAGCATCTCCTATACAAATTCTGGTTTTATTTCGGACTTTGTCACGACGAATTTCTGAATTATAACGAGGTCTTTTTGATTTAGTAACGTTAGACATTTTTATCCGACTAGAGCTAGGGTAGGTTAGAGCAAAGCTGGCAACCCGGATCCCGAAACACTTACTGACTTTGTGATTGGTAGATAGCTGGAGGGAGGCGCGTCAGGCCAAAACACAAAATGACAACATCAACATCAGTTGAGGGCTGCAAGTCCACTTTTTAAATGACAATATCCTAGCCATACTACTGTTGTCAGTGATATAAGTATTTGAAATTAACATGATTTCTTAATGTCTAGTGACACATCAGGGCCATTTTATGATTAATTGAAATAGATTTCTTACATACAGCTCCTTTAAGTCGTCCTCAAGCCAAGACATGGCTATGTGCCCAAAGTGCTTTCAACTCCGTTCAAGAAGCGAACGAAGAAGAACGAAAAAAATTATATATACAAAGTTTAAATAAATGCAAAAGTTTCTGACAGCACTTCAGTAAAGACACCACATACCCGTGCATTATCTACATGACTCAAACATTAATATAAATGAAAGCTATTTCCTTCAAGCAAATATGTTTCATTATATTAGATATTATAAAATATATTTTTTGTCAATATTGCATATTACACAAAACTAACATGAGGGTGATTATTAGTAAATAATGATCTTATCATTTTCAGCTGAACAAGATGTTTCTATATAAGCTGCATTCTGCCTTCTGTCACCAGTTTACCACATCAGTCCCAGCTCTTTATCCGTGTGTGTGTGTGTGTGTGTGTGTGTGTGTGTGTGTTTGTGTGTGTGTGTCTGCAGATGTGGACGAGTGCGGCACTGAGTTGGCTCGCTGTCCTTCGAACACGTATTGCTTCAACACCGACGGCTCTTATGAATGCAGAGGTCAGTCTCACACTAACACTCAGTGATGCGGGGGTGTGTTTGCGTGTGCACTGATGAGTGTGTGTGTAGGTTGTGATCAGGCGTGTGTGGGCTGCATGGGGAGCGGACCGGCTCGCTGTAAGAAATGCTCTCGAGGCTTCAGAATCACTGGGGCAAAGTGCCTAGGTAAGACTTTTACCAAGCGTATTTCGATTCGATGCTTCTGTTGACACGATGTTTGATCAGATGATGAAAATCTCTCGCCAGACATCGATGAGTGTGCGGAGAGAGCCATCGCCTGCCCTGGACTCAATGAAGCGTGTGTTAATGAGGAGGGCTCGTTCCGCTGCGAGTGTGCCGAGGGATTCATCCGACGGGAAAGCATTTGTGTGGAGAATCTGCCACCTAGTGAGTGCAACACACACTCAATCCCAGTGTCCTAAGGCCATTCAGTTGAGAAAGTAAATGCATGTGTCTTAGTATCAGTATATTGGATCTGTGCATTCACTCTTAAAGTGACAGCGGCCTAATATTCCTGCTGTCTGTTTTTAAAGTTAATCAAACAACAAAGGACTGAGAAAAATCACTCACTGCTCTTGACTGAATAACTTTTTTAACTTTAATAAGGATTAATTAATAAGGATGCTTACTTTATTAAATTTCTGAACCTGAAAACTACTCCCTACAAAGCACTGTTTATTTAATTTGTATCTTTTTTACATTGTGTTTATTTGTGCTTCTGCTTGTGATTTGATATTTGTTCTTATTTTATTACTGAAGGATTACTTGTTTTTAATAATGTTTTTGATTTATATTAGGCTGGTGGTTTTAGATTTGGTCTTAAAATTGGAATAGAGAATTGTGAATTTTCACTGGTATCTAAAATTTTGGTGTCATTATTGTTTAATGCCAGGTAAAAAAATATTTATGGCTGGTAAATTTTCTAAAATCATTGGTCAGTGTGGCAAAAAGTTAGTTTTAGGCCCTGAGTACAAGGAAGCACAATCCTAATTTTGCCTGTTATACACTGTAAAAAATGCTTTTCTTACTTAGTATTTTTGTCTTGTTTCCAGTCCTAATTATCGAAATATTCTTAAAATAAAGAAGCATTTACTTGATAAGTAAAATGACATAAGAAATTATATATTGTTTTAAAAAAAAAAATCTAAATTGAGTTTTTGCTTAAAATAAGCAAAAGTATCTGCCAATAGGGAAAGACTTAATACAAAAACTTAATACAAATGGAAAACAAGATTATTTTTCTTTCCCCATTGGCAGATCATTTTGCTTGTTTTAAGCTCACTTACTTATTTTTTAGCGGAAAACAAGAAATAATTTCCTATGTCATTTTACTCATCTAGTAAATGCATCTTGGTTTTAAGCATTTTTAGATATTTGGACTGGAAACAAGACAAAAATACTAAGTAAGAAAAGCATGTTTTGCAGTGTATAAAGGATGACTTGTGCGTATAGTGTTTTCCCACTGTTTTAGAAGAGTGTGAGCTGAACACTATAACCTGCTCTGTGTGTGTGTGTGTGTGTGTGTGTGTGTGTGTGTCTCAGCGGGTCCAGAGAAGGGCTTGTTTGATGACATGACGGACGACGAGGTGCTCGTCCTCCAGCAGATGTTCTTCGGTGTGGTGATCTGTGCGCTCGCCACTCTCGCCGCTAAAGGAGACATGGTGTTCACCGCCATCTTCATCGGGGGCGTGGCAGCGATGGCGGGATACTGGCTCTCGGAGAAGGGGGACCGCGTGCTCGACGGCATCCTGAAGGGACGCTGATGATCGAGGGACTCCACAGGGAACGTGAAGCTCCGGGTTCAGTCGTGGCTCGAGGACCGCATGTCAGTCAGGGACGTTTAGGACGTGCTTCTGGGTAATGATGATGAAAAGCTGCTGAAAAAGCCCTTTTACAACACTGTGTTTCAACAGTTCAGCTGCTGCTGTTTACGAGACAGCGAAGGGATATGGAGACGTGTGCAAAGACTGTACATATGTTGGCATGGACGTATTTGCACTCTCGCAACATTAAAGGAATAGTTCAGGCTATAATAAACATTTCCTGATTATTTACTCACCCCAAGGCCATCCAAGAAGTGCCGAGTCTTTCCTCAGCCGAAGAGAAATGAAGGTTTTGGAGGAAAACGATCTAATGCGAGTGAATGGTGCTCAGCGTCGGCCATTAGGCTTCAAAGCGTGACCCCAGGGTCTTACTCTAGCAAAACCATCAGTCGTTTACAGAACAAACGTAATATAAATATATTTTTTGACTACAAATGTTCGCCTTGGTCCAGCTCTGCGAAGCGCGTCCACGAGTCGGTGGAGTTCATGACCTTTTGCATGACATATGTATGTTGGCAAAGTCACATGTGAAAAAAAGCAGTTTGTTAGCATTTCTTTCAGTTTATTGCCGAAAATGGTCTGTTCATGTGTGCAACCCGGATGTAAACTCCTCTTGTAAACAATGGGCTGGTTCTTGCCATCTGTGTCACGCGTGACCCTTCCAACATGCATTTCCATATGACTTTAAACCATTCAAGCGCGAGACGACTAGCGCACTGTTTTCTGTAGAATCTGTACACACACACAAAGCGCGCTCACAGAAAGAACGTGGTTTAATGTGATTTTAAACCGTGTGTGTATCAGTATATTGGATCAGTGCGCCTCTTAAAGTGACAGCACTAATATTCCTGCTGCGTCTCTATAATCTAACAACAAAAGACAAAGAGAAAATTCACACGTTCTTCACGAAATAACTTTTGTAACTAAATTTGTAATGTATATATTATTTATAAAGTGCAGTTATTTTAAATTTGAACCTGAATATCATAAAAAACACTGTTTATTTCAATCATATCTTTGTTCAGTTGTATTTATTTGTTGCGATTGCTAATTTTTTCTTCTTCTTTTTAATTTATATTTATAATTTATATTAGTCAGGCTAGTTGTCTTTCTATGGTGTTTTTAAACCACAGACGAGCGTTCCTTGTGTAAGTGTTCTTTAGCCTGTTGAGTTTTGTTCATGATATTCAGACACAATTAAATGTTTTGCAATAAAACTATATGTGAATATCTAAGTTTTTTTTCTTTTTCTTATTGGAATCAAAATTAGGAATCAATAGGAAGCGGGATCGTTAAAACTGAAACGATACCCAACCCTAGTCACGCGTGACCTTGCCAACACGCATGAGCTCGTGAACTCCTCCGTCTCCTGGACGTGCTTCACAGAGCTGGATGAAGATGAGCATTTGTAGTCAAAAAGTATATCATTTTTTCCTGAAAAATGACCAATGGTTTCGCTAGGGAAGAGAGGTCGGCTGCATAAATATGAATTTTGGACATTCAAAAATGTTGAGATCCTGGACACCCCAACATCCTGAACCTTCATTTCTCTCCGGCTGAGGAAAGAACGTCGTATATATCTTGGATGGCCCAGGGGTGGGCCAATTATCAGGACATTTTTAATTTTGAATGAACTATTCCTTATTTACATGTTATTTACATCCCATTTACACATGAATACGGTGTTAATTTATAATAATTGCCCCAATGCGTAAAACATGAGGTTTCAGAGGAGATGATGAGTAGAAGCAACATTCCCAAACGCATGAATGCAACACTGTCACAGAAGATGTGCAGTGTGTCTGATCTCCAGTGTGTGTGTCTGTGTGTGTGTGAAAGTAGTGTGTTTTATGGCAAATCATTTGATTCATTTCAGCAGGGTTCCCACATTCTTTGATCAATTAAATGTTCTTGATCACTAGATAAGGATTTTTAAATGACTCAGACTAATTTAAACCGGTTCAACAAATTTATTGAACAATTGCAAACAAGAAGTTATTGTGGCTTGACAAGTTTTCCTGTTCACACGAGTGCTTAAAAAGCTGCAGTTTAAGCACAGCAAGAACATGTACAGTCGTTATAGAAATGTCTAAACCTTGAAGATTCCCTGAGGATAGCTGGGAAATAATGTTCCAGGTTTTATGTTGCCGTGGGAACCCTGTTTTAAATATGCAATGAGAAGAAGCAGTAATGAATGTGATTGAGTTCTTCACCTTCAGTGTGTTCAGCACACGTGGCCTTCCAGTCATGTCTTCAGTCTCAGGACAGACGAGTCAATGCATTGATCAGTGTGTGTGTGTGTGTGTGTGTGTGTGCATGCTTTAAATATTTCATCACAGCTTCTATTTATCTTGTTTGTCATATTTATGTTCTTCCAGTGTGAATATGCCCTATAATGATTGACAGCTGAGACTGCGGGGGGGAATTCTGCCAGCCTTAATGTGAATTATGTTTTAGTAAATCTGTTGTTAGGGTGGAGGACACTGATTTCATTAAAAACCGAATTAATTGACTGACTTTACTCATTTCTTTAACTGGTGACACAGGACTCGACAATAAAAACTACTTGGAAAAACAGTCTTTTATACTCACACTATTTGCAAATATGAACTCAAAGCAACAGGAAAAGTTTCACATCTCTTCTTTTAAGATTAACATGAAATCAGAATTGCGAACGCTCATCATTACACATTATTGCACAGATGTAAAAACAAATATTGCATCACAATAAGTGTAATTGTGATTGTCAACATTTGGTAACTAAGTAGAATTTTATGAAGTTTAGTGACATGTTACAATGTTTACATTGTACAATGACTAGTAGGATACAGTTTTTATTGTTGCTTGACAAAAATTACAAGATTTCAATTCCATTCTTGTGATTTGATTCCGATTTTGATTCAATATTGACTAATTTGGATACATGTTTATTTAAAATTTTATTTAAAAAAATAATCTCACCTAATGCTGTAAACATAGAGGGCCCAATCTGCTGGTATTATTAAAGGTTAAAAATATCAAATGAAATCAAATATAATGCAGTTTTTGTTATAATAACAATTATTTAATGACATAAGTAAAAATATAATAAATATATAATATAGTGCTCAGCAAAATCTCCTCTCTAGCTATTTTTTCTATTCAATTAACATGCTATGGTCATTAAATGGCTTTCCTGAGGTAAATGTAACGTTATGTGACTTGTACATAGACTTGCTATTATATATTGACCTCTTTCCGTGGTTGAAAAACACTAATTGGTCGATATTATGTATACTTTCGGTAAGTTGTACTGCATCTTTAAATAAAGTAACAGATGATCGGTTCACGTGCACTTGAACTGAGGCGCTCTGCGATCTGTCACGTCACATTTAAAAGCGGCAAACGTATTTTTGTCTGAATTTCGTAATAAAATCGACGGAATCTAAGAGCTGAGAATTAGTTTAATATTAAAAGTAAAAATTTTCTGTGCGTCAGAAAATGGATGTGTGGCGTGACAGCGTGTGAAAAGTGTCAATTGCGTGAGTCTCACGCTCAATGCGTGAGAGTTGGCAGCCCTCAGTATGTGTGCTTGGATTAAAAGAGAAAACCGATGTAAACTGCCATTAGGCAGAAGTGTACAGTCAAACCAACCCTTCATACAGAGACTACCAGTAAAATATATACAAATTTGGGAGCAAAAATGATTCGGACACTTTGAGCTGATCATGTTTTGCTGAAGTGTGTTTTCTTTAATTGCTAATGCTCTTTTTACACACAGACTGAACAAAATGAAGCATTGCTTGGTGATTGGTTGAGCTAAACTGGTATTATCTAATTGTGTAGTTAAATTTAACAGCTGACAGATATTCAACATAATTCATGTGTGAGACAGTCTAACAGAAGGACGGACAAAACCAGTCAAATATCAACTGAGTTCTGCTCATATTTATTACCTTTTTCTAAACTATAGTGAATAAACTGTGATAATGCGAGAAATGTTGAAGGTGTCTGAATAAATGTTGTTTTGGCTGTATGAGGTGATGTCATAAATATGCTAATTGGTGCATGACGTCATATGGCGACACTTTTCAAGCAGGCTTCAACTACTTTCCATTGAAAATAGTTGGCAACACTTTTAATTGAAAACCCTTCCTCCACGTTTCAGCATCCAGTCAGCTCCCTATGGATGAGGGCTACATTTAATATATTTTTAGGAAATATATTACAAAAGTGAACTGGGTTTTGGATACCATTTCACACTGGCTTCATTAAATCCAAAGCATGTACAAAAGATAAAAAACTCCTTTATTTTTACACATCTTGGCCTCAAACTGATGAACAACATGATGAAAGTCTTAAAACAGCTCATGTGTTCAGGAGGTAAAAGCACATCAACACACCAGTGCATCTCTGATTCACTTCTGCAGATATGACGGCTTATTAAAATGAGTAAAATCAGATTCCTAAGCGCTCCTGGTTTCTCCAGAGCCAGGCGTGATACTCGTTGAGCTTATGGTCGTCTGGCGTCACCTGCAGGACACACACACACACACACACAGAGGTTTGTTTTGCTATACCTGTGAGGACATTCCATAGGCGTAATGGTGTTTATACTGTACAAACTGTATATTCTCTCCTCTTACACTAACTCAACCCCTAACGCGCACACACACACACACACTAACCTGACCCCTAAACCTACCCATCTCTCTCTCACACACACTAACCTGACCCCTAACACACACACACACACACATACACACACTAACCCGACCCCTAAACCTACCCATCACAGACACACACACACACACACTAACCCGACCCCTAAACCTACCCATCACAGACACACACACAGACACACACACACACACTCTCTCTAACCTGACCCCTAAACCTACCCATCACTCACTCACACACACACACACACTCTAACTCGACCCCTAAACCTACCCATCACAGACACAGACACAGACACACACACACACACACACACACACACACACACACACACACACACACACACACACTAACCTGACCCCTAAACCTACCCATCTCTCTCTCACACACACTAACCTGACCCCTAACACACACACACACACACACTAACCCGACCCCTAAACCTACCCATCACAGACAGACAGACACACACACACACACACACACACACACACACACACACACACACACACACACACACACACACACACACACACACTCTCTAACCTGACCCCTAAACCTACCCATCACTCACTCACACACACACACACACACACTCTAACTCGACCCCTAAACCTACCCATCACAGACACAGACACACACACTAACCTGACCCCTAAACCTACCCATCACAGACACACACACACTCTAACCCGAACCCTAAACCTACCCATCTCTCTCTCACACACACTAACCTGACCCCTAACACACACACACACACACACACACACACTAACCCGACCCCTAAACCTACCCATCACAGACACACACACACTCTAACCCGAACCCTAAACCTACCCATCACAGACACACACACACTCTAACCCGAACCCTAAACCTACCCATCTCTCTCTCACACACACTAACCTGACCCCTAACACACACACACACACACACACACACACACACACACACACTAACCCGAACCCTAAACCTACCCATCACTCACTCACACACACACTAACCTGACTCCTAAACCTACCCTTCACTCACTCACTCACTCACTCACTCACTCACTCACTCACACCAGCCGTGGCACTCGTGTTATGGTGTGTTTACCTCTCTCCACTCCTCCACACAGAAGATTCGGTACGAGTCATTGCCGTATTTCCCGATGCCGTGGAGCTCGATGGGATATCGCCAGGATTTACTCAGATACTCGTCTGACAAACCAGAGAAACGTCACACAATCATGAGACGACGCTGTGCCAAACAAAACAACGCAATAAAATCAATTTGTTTCCAGAACGAAATAAGCAAAGAATGTAATTGCGATTTATTAATCTCGCAATTCTAACTTTTTTCTTGCAATTCTGACTTATTTCTCACAACTGTTTTTTTAATAATGACAACAAAATAAAGGTAAAGGCAACATTTAATCTCACAATTCTGACTTTTCTTGTAAATTGCAATTTTAACTTTTTTTCCCTCACAATTCTGAATTAATGACAATTTTGAGTTTATATATTGCAAATCTGTATTTATTTCTCACAATTACAAGTTTATAACTCATAATGATGTTTAATCTCACAATTTTGACTATTTCTTGGAATTACGCAATTCCTCACAATTTTTTTATTATAACAAACAAGCGACATTTTATCTCGCACTTCTGTTTCTTGCAACTGCAAGTTTATATCTCAAAATTTTGGCTTTTTTCTCACAATTGCAAGAAACAAAGTCAGCATTGTGACATATTTTACTCTGTGGCAAAAACAAGCTTCCATAGACATTTATTCTGAATATATTGTGCCTGATAAAAATCACTACATGAAAAAGCCCTACAGTCTTCACGCTGAATGAAACTACCTGTGTTTATGTAATGAACATGTACGCATGTATGTTTATGAACATGTTTATGTACGCATGTATGTATGTTGATGTGATAAACTGAGCTTCGCACCAGAGAAGCGCACGAGTGTTTTGGCGCGGATCATACTGAGACCCAGCGGCTTCAGTAAGCGGGACACGGGCCTCCAGTCGCTCGCTCGGGTCACGTCTGCGCTCGGGTAACGCTGGAAAAACTCCCACAGCATCGGGATCGCCATCTTACCTGGAAGAGGAACACATGACCATCACATGACCATCACATGACCATCACATGCACGTCCACCGGCCGGTTCAAACCCTCGTGAACGCTCTGCCTCGATATCGGCAGCAACACACAGTATTAAAAGTTTAAAAGTTATAGAACAGTAATAATGGTAATATTATTAAAATAACTGTTTTCTATGTGAATATACAGTAAAGTGTAATTTATTCAAAGCTGAATTTCCAGCATCATTACTCCAGTCTTCAGTGTCACATGATCCTTCAGAAATCACTCTAATATGATGATTTGATGATCAAGAAACATTTATGATTATTATCAATGTTGAAGACAGTTGTGTACATTTTTATTTCAGGATTCTTTGATGAATAGAAAGTTCAAAAGAACAGCATTTATCTGAAATATAATCTTTTGTAACATTATAAATGTCTTTACTGTAACTTTTGATCAATTTAATTCATGCTTCATGAATAAAAGTATTGATTAAGCTTTCTATTTCAGATCAATTTTGTCAATTTCTGATTTACATTGAAATAATATTTCACAATATTACTGTTTTTATGTATTTTTATTCAAATAAATGCAGCCTTGGTGAGCAGAAGAGACTTCTTTTAAAAACATTAATCTTTTGACTGGTAGTGTATGATGCGGCTCACAAGCATCTGGAAACATGAGCATGAACGTCTCGGTTACGTATGTAACCCTCGTTCCCTTCAGTTGGTCACTCTGACGCCACGTCAGTGACTGGCGAATAGGAATCTCGCTAGAGAGGCCAATGTACTTCGAGTGTAACTAAACGAGCCAATAGTAGACCTGGCAGACATAAACCGCTCGGCTCCTCAGTGCAAACCTGAAGATGTGCTGCACCTGCTGCTCATTATATGCGTGTGCCATGATGCAGCGCAGCTGATGTTATTATCCTATGCCATGTGCACTGGCTCGTTTAGATACACTCGAGGTAGATTGACCTCTCTAGCGAGATTCGTATTCGTCGGTCAGCGACGTGGCGTCAGAGTGACCGACTGAAGGGGAACATCAGGGATAAAAACATGTTCTGAATGTGTTAATGTACCGCTGGTCTTGTTGAGGAAGATGGAGGCCACCAGGAGCTTCCAGGGGTCGTGAAACAGCGTCTCCTGCACCAGATTGAAGGGCGAGCGCGGCGGAGTCCATTTCCTCAAGGCTTTGCGTTTCGGGCGGCTCAGAGCTGACAGAGAAATATCTATAACTCATCATGATTCAATAAGTGTCCAGCAATAATGTGTGTTCAAATCAATTAGAAGAGATTTTTTACAGTTAAATAATGTGTGATTTTGAGTCGATGCACTGAGAGAGAGAGAGAGAGAGAGAGAGAGAGAGAGAGAGAGAGAGAGAGAGAGAGAGAGAGAGAGAGAGAGAGAGAGAGAGAGAGAGAGAGAGAAACAGACAGAGAGAGAGAGAGAGAGAGAGAGAAATAGACAGAGAGAGAGAGAGAAACAGACAGAGAGAGAGAGAGACAGAGAGAAACAGACAGAGAGAGAGAGAGAGACAGAGAGAAATAGACAGAGAGAGAGAGAGAAACAGACAGAGAGAGAGAGAGACAGAGAGAAATAGACAGAGAGAGAGAGAGAGAGAGACAGAGAGAGAGAGAGAGAGAGAGAGAGAGACAGAGAGAGAGAGAGAGAGAGAGAGAGAGAGAGAGAGAGAGAGAGAAATAGACAGAGAGAAATAGACAGAGAGAGAGAGAGAAATAGACAGAGAGAAATAGACAGAGAGAGAGAGAGAAATAGACAGAGAGAAATAGACAGAGAGAAATAGACAGAGAGAAATAGACAGAGAGAAATAGACAGAGAGAGAGAGAGAGAGAGAGAGAGAGAGAGAGAGAATGTACATCCAGCCGGTTGTTATCTGCATGTGTTCATAATTGGGGTGTATATAAATATATGCGCTGCGTGTTTCAGAGTGAAGCAAGCGCTTATTTACAAGCATGTTACGCGTTTCTTCCAGCGTCTCAGAGCGGCTCTGTTCACAGTAAATGCTGCTTCACATGAACTGTTTGTTTGGGATTCAATAACATGCATTCGGGAACACGTATGAAGTCTGATGCGCTTCGTGTTTCATATGGAAGTGTATCACGGTTATCATTTACACACGTGGAGCGTCTCAAACTCCATCTCTGCATATGCTGTGAGTTTGTGTTGCTTATAACGTTCATTTGGGAACAAAACATGCGCCATTTCACCAGATGTATTACATAAATCATTTATAAACCCACGCCAACACACGAGAATACATCAGTGTGTTTCTAAATATGCAAATTGTTATTAATCGCGATTTCAAAGTAGAAGTTTAAACCCTCGCTCTGAGTTTGCATGTTCTGAAGTCCACGTGTTCTTGTTCAAGACATTACAGTAAATCTATCGTAAAGAAGTGGCCAAATATTAAAGATTGAGTGGACATTTGAATGAAATGTCGTTTGGCCGATATTAATATGCTTGTATTACGTATATTGCATTATGTATTTTAACAGTGTTGTTCAATAAAACCATATGATTACAAGATTTTGATACTTTATTTTAACCAATTATTATTGCCTCTATTATTATTATTATTATGTATTTTAAGTCATTTTAAAGGCAATTGTTCACTTAGGTCTATTTTTATTAACACAAAAATTTTTTTATCCGATTAATCGTCAAAATAATCGACCGATTACTTGATTCATAAAATAATCGTTAGTCACAGCCCTTGATTAGTTGAAACATTTCAAAAATTATATTTTGTGACTTTCAGACGAATAAAATACTATTTTTCCAGTCACATATTTCATCTTAGAAGATTACTTAAAAAAAGTGTTAAAATATCGTCTCGTGAGTGAAGTGTATCGTCACACCTCTAAAGACAGCCTGGCCATGTTTGATTGCGATATCACAAATAAAACGGTTGACTCCAAGCACAACTATTCAATATGCTTACAAAATCTTCAATAATCTTCAATAACTGGTGAGGATGTCAGTTTTCCTAGGCCGGACAGCACTTCTGGCCACTACTGACCCAGACAGCAACATAGTGTCGGCCCAGATCCGGCCCACATTCGGTATGCGTTGAATCCACATGTACCAGATGTGGGCCGGATCCGAGCCGACACTATGTTGCTGTCTGGGAACCCACAGCTTTCATAACGTCACGCTTTGGTTCGTCACAGTATCACTCAATAAAAACCTACCATTATTACTTCTACTGAAGTACGGACTGGTTTTCCGCTTCTCTGCAAATAACTTCAACCCTAAAAAGAACATGATTACAGAGATATTAAAAATGGCCATGTTTTTACATGATTACATCCTTCCCTCTGGTAATAAAAAAAAAGGACTTTTGTCGCACTTGAACCACGAATACACAAAAAACAAAGAGTTTTTAAAAAGTAGCAAATCCTTCACTCACGGGTCAGTTTGACCCCCTTAGGAATGAATGGGATGCGAGGAATGCTTCAGATAGACATAGAAAAACCTAAAAATGCTCAAAAATTTACTTTAGGACCCAGAGGAACAGCTCATTTGCTCCATATAGAGCTATAAGGCCATCTAGAGTCATGAAATATCATCTTATATTATTATTTTTCCACAAGAGGTCGGCAAAGACTCCCAGTGTAAGATATTTACAGCTGAATTAAAAGGGTTATGCATGAAATTGTAAGTTATTTTTTAATTTAAATTGAAAGAATGTGAGGAATGTGCTTAAATTACTATTTATTTATTATTTATTGATCAAATCTGGTAATTTAAAGGTAAATAAAATAAAAAATAACAAAAAAATCTCCCAAAATAATTGCATTCAAAATAGAAAAAATATTATCAAAAGTAAATAAAATAAGTTTCCTGGACAAAAAAATGTTGCCTAATTTTAGGGCTTCGGGTCATTTTGACCCGCAAGGGAAAGATTTGTTACAAAGTGCGAGGGAAGAATGAAGGATAAATATGTGGTATTCTGGGTTCATATTTATAAAGAAAAACTCACTGTTCTCAGTGTTTCTAGAGGGCGACACACAGTCTGTGTGTTTCAGGCTCTGGTTTTCCTCCTCCACTCCTCCTGTCGTCTCGAACCGATCGAGTTCTTGGCTCTCGGGAGCAGAACTGTCTGAATGTTCATCTAGAGTTGGATTCAGTCGATTCACTCGTTCATCTTCCAGGCCGATCTGCTCTCCGCTCTCTCTCTTCTCGTCTCGACGCTCGTCCACGTCTTCATCTGCCGTCACTCCAGCGCTGGATCCCTCTGCCAGTGTCCTTCTCGTTTGTTGAGTTTCAGACACGGAGAAGTCGAAGTCGCTGATCTTCAGCTCCGTGTTTGTTTGTGAGAGCAGGAATCTGTGCAGCTGAGTCTTGGATCGGAAGATCTTGCCCTGAGGACTGAGAGAGCATCTGATTCACAATCACAGTGTACATTCACACCCAATGTCAAAAAAAAAAAAAAAGAGTGTTTGAGTGTCAATTTCAAATATCAACAGCGTTTCTCAGAAATCGCTTACTGCACCTTTAAATAATCAGATTGTGAAAGAGACTGCCTTGTGAAATCATGTAGAACTGGGCTTTTCAATATTTTAGAGGGCAAATGTGATCATCCTCATGAGACAGACCCCCTTCCTAAAATTTTAAAGGCAGCTATATATTTACATGCAAAAGACCCAATTGAATTTATCCAGTGAAAACTATTATTATAAAAAATATTATTTGGAAAATATTTAGTTTCTATTGCATTAAAAAAAACAACTCACTATAGTAATGTCAGATGTATTTATTTATTATATATTTACATAAATATTTTGTTATTGATAAATCGCTTTTTATTTTAATAACACATTTATTTTTAGCCCTGTTTGCACGAGAGTCTCTCGACTGACAAGCTTCGAAACCTTTACGAATCTTTTGTTTCGAATCAGTTTTCCGGCGCGTCACTCGCTTCTCAGCGGCGAATCATTGAACAAGTGTCCATGGGTTTACAGTCTATGGTTTTACATGATCTCTGATCAATTTTATACATTTGTAGACGTTTAAATGAGACATTAGTATAATTAAAAGGAATGATAGTAGTTAATAGTCTGGCCTGTTTAGCTGAGCAATCTATAGAACAAGCCCTGGAACTAAAATAACACATTATACAGACACTCAATGTTTAATGTTATTAGATTATTAGTTTATTGCATTTGATATATTATACTTTTTGCAATAGGTTTGAAAAAGCTGTTTTTATGCATGTTTGGCCTGAGTTTTTGTTGATTTTACACGGCTTTGGACAGCAAGCGTCACCAGCGTTCGAACACTTCTAAACAGTGAATCAACTGATTCGAATCTTTGAAAAGCTTCATTTCTCGCATGACAACAAACACGCACCTGATGATGTAGACATCGACTTTCCCCGCTGTTTTACCACTCCGTCTCTCTCTCATCTCTCTCCTCCAGCCCGAGGCTTTCTGCATCTCAGATATCGACATTGTCAAGCTCACAATGCGAAACAAACAGTAAATACTTCGGTTATTATGGCGCGTCGTCCGTGTTCAGAACACATGATTCTCTCGAGGCGGTGAACTGATTCACATTAGACTCCCGTGACCGCGGGATAAACCGAACAACATAAAGACGAACAATTTCAGATCAACCTAAAGGATTCACATTTTAGTGTAAACACTGGTATTGCTACGGAAGCTCAGAGACAGAGTTTTGGGTATACATTTGTGTTATTTCGACACCTAGTGCTTCGGAGGACAATAACGCCAGTTTAAAAGTTTCTTTCTTGTCAATATCTTCTTATACTGTCTATGGTCAATATAAGCTCACTTTATACGTTTTAAGTTCACTAGAAAGTCTTTGCTTTAAAGTGTGCTAGGCATATTTAGCATATTTAGTGTGCTCTTCCACCCAGTAACCAATTTCCTTTACCAGTGTAGCCTACTATTGTAGGGTGAATACTAATAAAGTGGGACAGTTAAGCTTAATAATTTCTATCTTTACATGTTTTATGCTTCCATTACGAAAAATAAATACTGAGCTTATTATAAGCAAGTATGTGATAAAAAATATAGGTTATTTGGCTATACTTCCGGGGGTGCGGCACACACCATATTCAACACAGTAAACTGTGATTGTAAAGTAAAATGGCAAGATTGTAAAAATAAAAAAAACTCATGGATCTTTTGTAATTTTAATATATTTTGTTATAGGATGTAGCTAGTGGGGAATCAGATTTTTAAAATATCACATTCGTATTAATCTTTTTGTAGTGTTTTTTATGTGATTTTGACACTGTCCTAGTTTGCCCAATAGCGTATTGTTAAACTGAGACAGGGTATTACTGGCAAACTGGGACAAGCATTCAATGGGGGAATTGAGTTCCCTTTTTATATGTTAAGATTAAGATTAAGATTAAGATATACTTTATTGTCCCCGAAGGGAAATTTGTTTTGGACTCTGTCCATTCCGCAGTTTTTACAAAGACAACACAAAATACAAAATACAAAGAATAAACGTCTCTCAACACATCCTCTCACAAAACACGTTCTCATATACATTAGACAGGTGCGTATATAGTAGGCACATTAACACCTTTCATTGGCAATTTTAAAAATTACAACCGTTACAGCTCCCATATTGCACGTCCCCAATGGTATACATATTGCACAATGAGATAATGCACAGCTCCCCTACCCTACAAAATGCACAACTGACATATTGCACAACCCCAATAATATATTGCACAAATGACCTAATGCACAGCTCCCCAAATGGCCTACAGATTGCACAACTGTCCCTCATACATTTAGTTAGCTAGATATTTCAACAAAGAAATCTGCAGTACCTGCACCCCTCCTTAAAAAAGTGATGTTTATTATTGTTGTTATTGTGTATTTAATTCATTGGGCCTACATTAATGTGTTTGAAGTGTCCCAGTTTGACAGTAGGGTCTGGAAAAATGTGTGTTTGAGGAAGAGTCATCCATCCTGGGTTCAGTGTTTCTTTCTTTCTTATTCTATATAGTAAAGCTCTTAAGCTGTATAGAATAGTATGATAATGAGGGGCTAAGACGTGTGGATCATAATAAAAAATGATGCAGAAGGTACATTATCAGAAAGTGTCCCACTTTACCAGTATTCACCCTATTTACTGACAAATAAACCCATGTGGAGGGTAGGCTATCTTCTGCTTGTTTGTCTAGTAAATCTTGTTTAGAAATGTCTTGAGAGCTGTTGTTTCTAGTCCTGATCTGTTCCTGCTTCCCTCTGTTAGTCTGGGATTGTTTTTCTCGTCTCTTTAGCCCTGTGTTTAAAGTGTTTAAAGTGTTTAAAGTGTTTGCTGTGTTCATTTGTCAGGTCAGCTCCATGTTCTTTCGTTGTGCTCAGTTTTGTTCTCAGAGGTTCTCTGTTTCAGTTCTTTTGTTTTTATTTGTATTTATTAATCCCCCCTTCTCATTTGAAAAGGAAAGTCGCCCGTCACTTGAACACTATCGCCTGCGTGTCAAGGGATATAAACTCTCTATCAAGGTAGGATATGTAAATTTCATTATATATTAACCAACTTGTTGGTTATCGACATTCTTCAAAACATCTTCTTTTGTGTTCATCAGAAGAAAGAAATTCATGCCGGTCTGAAACAACATGAGGGTGAGTAAATTATGACAGAATGATCATTTTAAAGTGAACTTTCCTTTATGAATAAATGCTTAATCTTGAGGTTCAACAAACAAACATGATTTACTCATTCTGAGTTAAAGTCATTTACCTTACAGTTAAAATATTTTATCATGTATTTTAAAATATATAGTGTCGTGTCTTTTCTTCCTTCACAAGCAGTAATGACCACTGACGACTTGAATTAAAATAAACGAACTGTTTACTGAAGTTTTGAACAGGTTTACACAGATACAGCGCACACACATGGAGTCAATCTCATTTGACTTCTCTATCTTTTTTTCTATCTGCGCGCTCTCGCCCACTATGCATTATGGGTAGACTTTTCTTAAAGCTGAACAACCTTGTAAATGACAAAACTGTTTCTGTTATTATTAAAGATAATTAATTAAACATTTCTATTCTAATTAATTCACAACATCCTCCCCCCATGAACAAATGTTCATCAACTTAAATCTCTAATGCGTAAAGCAATTGAATAGGTCTCTTTAACACAGTCCCTGTGGATGTGCGAACAGCACAGGATCTAACTTTGCCATCTCGGCCTGGGAACAGCTCTTCAATTTTTCCTAATTTCCAGGTTTGTCTCGGCATGTTGGCATCTCCTATGAGAACAATGCCACCCATCCTCATCTCAGTAGGTTTCTGTATGTTGCAGGAATGTGCAGATTTTAGGTCCAGTAAATAGTCCTTCCTCCAGCGATTCCACAGGTTGGTCATGAGTCGGTTCCTGTATCTCCACCTTTTTGTCATATCCTCTTTACTCACAGTGGGATGATCATAGTCTGCCGGAAATGGTTTTGGAGGTAGTGAAGTGAGTCGTTCACCCACCAAGAAGTGTGCTGGTGTTAGTGGCTGCGGCTCATCGAGCTCATTATGGACAAAGGTGAGGGGTCTGGAATTTAGTGTGGCCTCTACTTCTGCAAGGAGTGTAGACATTTCTTCAAAGGTGAGCGATGCCTTTCCTAGCACCTTCCTCAGGCTCGTTTTCACAGACCTAACAAGCCTCTCCCAAAATCCACCCCACCAGGCTGCTCGTTCTACAATGAAACGCCAAGTGATGCCCTTCCCTGAGAAGTATTCCAGAATTTGTGGATCTTTGATGGCTTTCCACAGCTCACTAAGGTCTTGGTTTGCTCTCTTAAATGTTCAATTCTCTATACCTTATAAACTGTATAAACTAACTTCACAACTTTTACTTGCACTGAAATAGCAAGACTTTTTCTTTAGTTGTCCTCTTTCATAGACAGATATTTACTTGCTGTGTAAATTTGTTTAAATTCTTTATATTTTTCAATCTCTTAATATTCTGTAGTGAATCACGCTGCTTCTCTCATGAGAAATGAATCTCAGTTTCCCTCTTTCTCAGCCTGTGATTGGCTGTTCACTACTGATGTCACTCCTAAACTCAGGATCAAAGCCTGAGCTGACAGAGAATGTTGATGAACAGCATCATGGTATCAACAAAGCCTGGTTGGATTTGTTTGGTTTTGTCAACTCATCCTGAAACCCTGAGTTTGTTCAACTACCATCATGGTACAGGCCACTGATGTTGTTATTTGACCTGTTTCAACACACCAACTTGATCAGAAGCTCCACCCTCTTACAGCACTAACCAGGAAGAGGCTGACTTGTTATTTCTCTTTTATGCCATATGGACATTGTCTCGACAAAAGCAATAAAGAATCAGCGATCAGTGGAGTACGAAGGGAAAAACTTTACAGAAGAATTTGAGAAGTTTCTTTCTGAGCAAGTTTGTTTCTGATCTTTGTGATTCTCATGGTGATTTGTTTTTTAAACCGTCGTTCAGAAAGTGAAAGTAAAGTTTAGATTGCTGGAGCTCAAACAGTGAAAATGGCTTCACTAAATGTATCTGCAGAAGAACTTTCTTGTCCTGTGTGCTGTGAAATCTACAAGGCTCCTGTTATTTTATCCTGTAGTCACAGTTTCTGTAAAGAGTGTCTTCAACAGTTCTGGAGAACCAAGGAAACTCAGCAGTGTCCTGTCTGCAGGAGAATATCCTCAAGAGCTCCTCCTACAGTTAGTCTTGTGTTAAAAAACTTGTGTGAGTCGTTCCTGAAGGAGAGAAATGAGAGGCGTTCATCCGGGTCTGAGGAGATCTGCAGTTTACACAGTGAGAAACTCAAACTCTTCTGTCTGGAGGACAAACAGCCTGTGTGTTTAGTGTGCAGAGATTCAAAACAACATGACAATCATAAATTCAGACCCATCAGTGAAGTGGTTTCATCATATAAGGTAAGACAAATGTTTCTTGATTCACATGTAAAGAACCATTACAAGTCATAAACACAGATCGTTACAGTTACTAACGTAACCTCGGTTCCCTGAGATCATGAGCACTGCATCAGTAACTGACGCTTATGAGGAAAACTTAGTTTTTCCCTGAATACTGAAGCCTGATTGGTTCACGTCAGAGCACCTGCACAGACAAAGGGCTTTTCAGTCCACCAAAACAGGGCCGACTGCCTATTTAAGTCACACCGAAAGCCATTTTCGTCTGAATTTTTCTACAGATGAGTGGCAGCGTCGACTTGTCTAGACAATGCTCATTCCTGTTATCTCAGGGAAACAGGGTTACGTTAGTAACTGGAACATTCCCTTTCGATACTGTTCACTCGCCTTGCATAAGTAGCTGACACTTAGCGTCCAATAGCGCTGTGCAACTAGCGCAGAACGGAAGAGAGCTTTATGACCTGTGCTCTAAAGGGCGTGGAAAGCATCTTAGGCACATAGCCTTGTCTTGGTCTAAGGAGGACTTTACTGTCATTAGGCCCAAACTCAAGGCAGAATGCATCCACTGAAAGAGCCTGCAGATCACCAACTCGCTTGACCGATGCCAGAGCCAGTGTGGCGAGCGGTACGTTTGATGACAGAAAGAACTTGGAAAAGACAGGGAGACAAAACAAGAAGAGAGAGAGAGAAAGAGAAAGAGAGAGAGAGAGAGAGAGAGCAAAGGAGGAAGAGAGTCGACTACGCCACCCTGGTCACTAAGCCAGGGAAGTATCCTAATGAGGACACACAGGTTCGATTTTTCCCTTACACAGAGACTCTGAGACGTGGATATGACAAAGTACAAAAATATTCTTTATTGGACAAAAATAAAATGCTGGAGTGCAAGTCAATTAGGCTCAATCATAACCACAACACAATAACAATAAAGATACTACCAGGACTCGTGATTACCAGAAGCAGGACGAGCTAGTGCCAGGCTTCGCTAACGTCAGCGATGGTCAAGGAGCACCCACACGTGCACTACACTTCACACACTCACTCACTTCAACCAAGATCAATCACTATGGGTTGTAGACCACACACTGTGCCTCATCAGGACCCACCACCAAATAGAGCAACTAGCCCTCCTGCTCCGGACTCACTGTGCCTGAAACACAAGAAATGCAAATTACAAAGAATAAAATAATTGTTCTTACATATGGGTACCCAATTTACAAGACAGATTATACAAAACAAACAAAATGACCAACATAACTTAAAGAAAAAGACGATCCACTCAAACCTGCAGTCATCGGTTTCAGTAATTGTGAATAGACCACGGTCACCAACCTGTCCAAACTTCACAGGCCAGTTACCACTCACAACCCCTCTTTCCTTTGACAGGCCGAGTATCACGCACAGTAACAATTGATAAAAAGAAAATATTATTCATAACACAACAAAAAAATACAAGAAAATAATGAATTAAACAATCAAACTAATAAAGCAAAATAACTCGAACAAATAAGCAAGCAAAGACAAACATCAACAATGCTGCAGCGTGCTCACATGTGAGCAACTGCACTCAAGCATATTGATGAAACAAAACAATAGAAACAAAAATGTTAGAATAGTAGGAACAAAACAGCAGCAATGAAAGTCCTAAGCCACGCAGCACCAGATTAATCCACCTGCAAAAGCCTGAATGTAAGCTTAAATATACATAGTATTAACTCATTGTTATACAATAATGGCACATACCAAACATGCAGAGATCGCGTCATTTGTCCAGCAGCAACAGATGAACATAGTTTACAAAGACGAGCTGGAATACACAGATAAACCCCATCACTATACTGTCACGATCAATAAACAGGAAGCAAGGATGCAAGTAATCTCTTTTATTGAATGTAGTAGAAGTAGAACAATGATAACAGGCAGGCAGGCAGGCAGGCAGACAAGCAGGCAGGCAAGCAGGCAGGCAACCAGGCAGGCAACCAGGCAGGCGACGCAGGGACTAGATGGTCAGATAAAGGTGCTGAAGTGAAGTGATGACGAACAGTGACGAATCCAGATGAAAACGAAAACCAGTTGAACATGGAACAGGAAACGAGGACACGAACTGAAACTCCGACTGGACTGGATACACAAACACTGGAGACATCAAACAACGATCTGACAAAGAGAGGAGATTGTGATGAGAATTTATAGGAGAGTTAATGGGCAGCAGCAGGTGCGGGGAATGAAATCAGCAGGCGCGCTGATCAGCCGTAACGAGCGGTAACGCCCACTCACACACACCCACACACACAGAACAACAAATACACGAGACACGAAGAAAACAGTGAATTCATGAACCGTGACAGTACCCCCCCTCCTAGGAACGCCTCCTGGCATCCCTAGACTCCCTTACCTGTTGATTGTAATTATCAGTAAGGGAGTGATCCAATATGTCTCTAGCAGGAACCCAACTTCTCTCCTCCGGACCGTAACCTTCCCAGTCCACCAAGTACTGGAATCCGCGTCCCCTCCGCCTTGAGTCCAGAATACGATTAACCGAATATGTAGGTTCCCCTTCTACGAGTCGCGGCGGGGGGGGGGAACCGGGACAGGCGGATTAAGACCAGAACGAAACACGGGTTTTATTTTGGAAACATGGAAGGCGGGATGAATCCTCCTGTACACTGGAGGGAGTTTGAGGCGGACTGTCACCGGACTAATGATCTTGGTGACAGTGAACGGGCCGATAAATTTGGGAGCCAGTTTATTAGAGACGGAGCGGAGAGGAATGTTCTTGGTAGAATGCCACACTTTTTGACCAACGACGTATACGGGAGGCCTAGACCGGTGGCGATTGACTTTGGCCTTGGTGCGCTCCCCCATTTGGAGTAGAGTCTCACGGGCTCTAGTCCAAGTGCGGTGACACCTCTGGATGAAGGCGTGAGCGGAGGGAACCGCGACTTCGGATTCCAGACTAGGAAAAATTGGTGGCTGGTAACCTACACTACACTCAAACGGAGACAGGCCCGTAGATGACACTGGTAACGTATTGTGGGCGTACTCCACCATTGACAGTTGTTGGCTCCATGAGGAAGGATTCTTGGAGACCAAACATCGCAACGACCTCTCCAGATCTTGGTTGGCTCTCTCAGTTTGACCATTGCTCTGAGGATGGAACCCTGAGGACAGACTGACAGTCGCTCCCAATAACTTACAAAACTCTTGCCAAAATTTGGACACAAATTGGGGTCCTCTGTCGGAAACCACGTCTGTCGGGAGGCCATGTAAGCGAAAGACGTGATCAACGACGGTCAACGCTGTCTCCTTGGCTGAGGGTAATTTGGGCAAGGGGATGAAATGGGCCGCCTTCAAGAACCGGTCCACCACGGTCAAAACTACCGTGTTGCCTCGAGAGGGCGGGAGGGCGGTGATAAAATCTAGCGCAATATGGGACCAGGGTCTCGAAGGGACAGACAGCGGTTGAAGTAACCCATCTGGGGGTTGATTGGAGGTCTTACCAATGGCACAAACTGAGCAAGCCAAAACAAAACTGTGGACATCACGAGCCATAAGCGGCCACCAGAATCGTTGCTTAACCAAAAACTTGGTACGACTAACTCCTGGATGACAAGCTACGTTGGAACAATGCCCCCACTGAATGACGTCAGACCGTAATCCCTCCGGTACAAATAAACGGTTCGGTGGGCAACCGGGCGGAGGCGTTACCCCTTCTAAGGCCGATTTGACCTTCGATTCGACCTCCCATACGAGTGTGGAGACAATTAGGGTCTCGGGCAAAATGCACTCGGGAGTAGACGGGCGTTCGGAACGGTCAAAAATGCGCAATAAAGAATCGGGTTTGATGTTCTTGGAACCCGGGCGGTACGAGAGAGTAAAATCAAAACGTCCGAAAAAAAGTGCCCACCGAGCCTGCCTGGAGTTCAGTCTTTTGGCAGTCTTAATATATTCCAGATTCTTATGGTTGGTCCAGACGATAAAAGGTACCCCCGACCCTTCTAACCAGTGACGCCATTCCTCCAACACTAACTTGACTGCCAACAACTCTCTGTTACCAATGTCATAATTGCGTTCGGCAGGGGACAAACGATGAGACAAAAACGCGCATGGATGCATCCTGTCGTCTGTGGGAGAACGCTGGGATATCACTGCACCTACCCCCACCTCTGACGCGTCAACCTCCACCACGAACTGACGTGATAGTTCAGGGGCAATGAGAATGGGGGCTGAAACAAAGCGGCCCTTCAGTTTGGCAAACGCAGCCTCAGCTGCGTCTGACCACCTGAACGTAGTTCTGGGGGAGGTCAAGGCAGTCAGAGGTGAAGCTAGTTGGCTGAAGTTGCGAATAAACCGCCGGTAGAAGTTGGCGAACCCCAGAAACCTCTGTAGGGCCTTACGGGAATCTGGATTTGGCCATTCCACCACAGCCTTAACCTTCTCAGGATCCATACGTATTCCCTCAGACGACACAATGTATCCTAGGAAAGGAACAGACTGTGCATGAAAAACGCATTTCTCCGCCTTGACAAAAAGCCCATTCTCTAACAACCTCTGAAGCACTCGTCGGACGTGCTGCACATGTTCCTGGAGAGAAGATGAAACTATCAATATGTCATCCAGGTAGACATAAATGAACTGGTCGACCATATCTCGCAGCACGTCGTTGACGAGTGCCTGGAAGACTGCTGGGGAGTTGGACAACCCAAAAGGCATGACCAAGTATTCAAAGTGCCCCCTGGGGGTGTTAAAAGCAGTCTTCCACTCATCCCCCTTCCTAATGCGGACCAAATGATAAGCATTACGTAAGTCCAATTTAGTGAAGATAGACACTCTGCAACCTCTCGAAAGCTGAAGACATCAACGGCAAAGGATAAGTATTCTTTACCGTGATGCTGTTCAGCCCCCGGTAATCAATACAAGGTCGCAGAGATCCGTCCTTCTTCCCCACAAAAAAGAACCCCGCCCCCGCTGGAGAAGAGGAAGGGCGGATGAACCCCGTTGCTAGAGAATCAGAAATATATTTCTCCATAGCCTCCCTTTCTGGGACAGAAAGCGAATATAACTTGCCCTTAGGCGGAGACTTACCTGGCAATAAATCTATGGCACAGTCATAGGGACGATGCGGAGGAAGAGAAGCAGCACGAGACTTACTGAACACCTCCTTCAGGTCTAGGTACTCCACGGGCACGTTAGACAAATCCACTGCCTCCTCCTGAAACACAGGGACAGAAACAGACGAACAGGCAGACACAAGACAGGACTCATGACATTTACTGCTCCACTCCAACACTGATTTTTGCTGCCAGTCTATCTTGGGGTTGTGATCGATGAGCCAGGGATGTCCGAGAACAACAGGTGCGAGAGGTGAGTCCAGTATGTAAAATGTAAGTGTCTCGGTGTGATTGCCTGATGTGATGAGTGTGATGGGTCCGGTGATGAGTGCAATGGTGGGTAAGTCCTGGCCGTTGAGTGCATGAACAGCAATCTTGTTGGTGAGTGGTTGGATGGGAACTTGAAACTTGATTGCAAATGAATGGTCCATGAAATTACCTTCGGCCCCTGAATCCACCAGTGCGTGACAGTCGTGATTGTGGACTGACCATCTTAGTCTTACCGGGAGGAGCGTAGATATTGATGAGGTCTTCTCAGCGGAGATCCCACCCGACAGTAGCCTCATACCGGACAGTTATAGGCGTAATGTCCCGCCGCGCCGCAATACAGGCATAGTCCCTGGGATCTCCGCCTTTCCTTCTCCTCCCGGGAAAGCCGAGCTCGACCGACCTGCATGGGCTCGTGATCGTCGACGGGGCTGACCGCGTCCGCACTGCTGGACCGCTGATTCTCCGTACCTCTTAATCCACGGCTGGGCAAGCTCCGTCGCTCGACTCTCGACAATCGTGCATCTACTCGAAGAGCAAGATCTACCAGTCCATTGAATGAAGTGGGAAGGTCCAGGGCGTAGATCTCTCTTTGAACGCGGTCAGCCAGCCCATGCAGGAACATGTCCCACTGCGCCTCCTCGTTCCACTGACACTCCGCCGCCAGGGTCCTGAAGTCGATAGAGTACTCCGACACCGACCTCTCTCCTTGTTTGAGTTCCGCGAGCATCCGAGCCGCCTCTCTCCCGGCGACCGCTCTATCAAAAACTCTTTTCATCTCGGCGGCGAGTGTCTGGAACGAGGTAAGGGTCTTGATTCTCCCACACCGCCGTTCCCCAAAGTGCTGCCTTCCCAGTCAATAAGGTGAGCACGAAGGCCACCTTGGCACTCTCCTTGCTGAAGGTCTTTGGTTGTAGAGAGAAATGCATTGAGCAACGGGTTAAAAATGCTCTACAAAAGCTTGGCTCACCCGAGTATGATTCCGGAATCGGTAGGCGGGGCTCTGACTGGGAAGCTCCTTCTGATGGTGTGGGGGGAACGGCCGGTGTGGGTGGCGCAGTGGGAGCTCGCAGATGTTGGATTTGCTGGGTGAGCTCGGACACCTGCGTCACCAATGCCTGGACAGCCCGTGTGGTCTCTGTCAGACCTCTTTCCTGACTGTCCATGCGCCGAATGCTGGAGCTGACAAATTCATCCAAGCTGGATGGGTTACTCGCTGCTTCCATGAAGAAGGTCAGATCGTTCTGTCACGATCAATAAACAGGAAGCAAGGATGCAAGTAATCTCTTTTATTGAATGTAGTAGAAGTAGAACAATGATAACAGGCAGGCAGGCAGGCAGGCAGACAAGCAGGCAGGCAACCAGGCAGGCAACCAGGCAGGCGACGCAGGGACTAGATGGTCAGATAAAGGTGCTGAAGTGAAGTGATGACGAACAGTGAAGAATCCAGATGAAAACGAAAACCAGTTGAACATGGAACAGGAAACGAGGACACGAACTGAAACTCCGACTGGACTGGATACACAAACACTGGAGACATCAACAACGATCTGACAAAGAGAGGAGATTGTGATGAGAACTTATAGGAGAGTTAATGGGCAGCAGCAGGTGCGGGGAATGAAATCAGCAGGCGCGCTGATCAGCCGTAACGAGCGGTAACGCCCACTCACACACACCCACACACACAGAACAACAAATACACAAGACACGAAGAAAACAGTGAATTCATGAACCGTGACATATACATCACTTAAAATAAATACGGCAACACGAGCCAGAAAGAGACCTACCAGGAAGCCAAGCAGCAATATACCAGCGACGCTTAGTGCAATATATATAACATGCGTTGATAACTGGCAAACGGCGTGTATTGCCAATGGCTGCAAACCCTCAGCACAACGTGTGCTTATCCGCAAACAGCCCAGCACCTGACAAGAATAACACTGTTAACCGTTTAAAGTCCGGTCGGTTCGAGCAAAAACACAAACGGCCGTCGCACTTGCATCCAGACAGAGCACCAGACAGACGGCAGAATAATGACGCGCTAGCGAGGCGGTCGCACATTGACGCCATGTCCGGTGGCAAAAGGTTTCAAAGTTAGCATTCTGAACGGCCGTCTTACCAGAGCGCGGTTCAGACATCTCAAATTGAGGATAAGACTGAGGCCGCCATCCTTCTTTGGAACGAGGAAGAAACGGCTGTAAAAGCCTGAGTCACCCTTCGCTAGCAGAGCTTGTGCTTCAGCTCGGAGGACGTGAGCGTCGCTGTCCGAGACTGAAGTGTTAGTCACACTCCTGAAGCAGGGGAGCCTGCGAGATAACTGGAGCGAGTAACTCCGTTTGAATATTTCTGACACTGTCAGGTTAGGCCAAAGGTGCTGCTCGAGGACCACCAAACTGGCCATGGCACGACCAATCACTTGGGTCATGGAATTAGTGGCAATCAGGGTGATGTCGGTCGCGCTGCATATCTCTTTGAAGGCCGCCGGGTCAAGACCAGTTTCATCCATGGTGCAGAGAAGGTTGGCCTGGTAGACTTGAAGGACTGCCATTGTATGAGGGGAAGATCCAGCTTGACCATTCGCTCCATACTCTCTGACCGCGAGGGCAGATCTAGTTCTGCACGGCTTAGAGGGATGGACAGCTTTAGTCTTCCAGCCAAGGGCCGTGGGCGACGGTCTCTCCCAATGGCGGAAGCTTGGTTTATCCTTTTTCCTTAGCGCCGTCAACGGTGAAGGCAGACGAAGAGGAATAGTGGATGCGTGATGAGTAGGGAGTGCACCATGACTTATTCAGTTCTTCGTGGACTTCTAGGAAGAATGGCCCAACATTTCTACAGGGAGTGTGGGGGGGGAGTCATCGGCAGAGTTTGCGCAGTCCTCCGCTTCAGAGGCAGCCAGAGACATAGTGTCATCAAAGTCCTCCTCGGAATTTTGCAACAAATGTTGCTCAAATTTGCTCTTTTAAAGGGGTCATATGACAGTTCTAAAAAGAACATTATTTCATTTATTTGGTTTAATGCAAATGTGTTTACACGGTTTTAGGTTAAAAAAAAATCATTATTGTAATATTTAATCATTTTATTGTTGCTCCTCTATGCCCCGCCTTTCTGAAACACATTGATTTTTACAAAGCTCATTGTTATGAAAAGCACAGTGTGCTCTAATTGGCCAGTGATCCAGTGCATTGTGATTGGCCCGAATACCTTAAGCGTGTGACAGAAATGTCACGCCCCTTACCATATTTGGAACATCAGCTCCCAAAGCAATAATGACAGGTGATAATGTCGGTACCGTACTAAATTATCAATTCAAGCCTGAATCTGATTCAGAAAACGCAGAGGGCCAAGCTGATCGGGCTGAACTTTGCCAGCGCGACTGGACCAGAACGGATCTGCGGGGGAGAACACTTTGTAAGCATAAAACTATGTCTGCATTTGTGATCGTACTCTATACTGCTCACAACTCGCGTTTGAATAGTCAGTAGCAAATTATTAAAATATGAAAACATACTTACAGGCTGTGTCTGTGAGTCAGAAGCGCCAGACTGTACTAGCAAAGATTGAATTGCCCCATTTTTTAGAATCAGCCTTTTTGCACAGCCGGCCTTGTACTCCCAGGTTCTGGAAACAGTCCTCCGGAAAATACGCATCACACAGTCGAACATTTTGGTTTTACTTTTCTGGAACAGTGTTGTAAGTAAAGCTTAACCACTGTTTTCTAATTTTGTCCTCTTTTGGAAGGCCAAACAAAGTAGTTTCACAGCGTCTCCACGACATGGTGGCAACAATAATACAGCGAGAATTAAAGTTACACCTTTCTTTATGTATACATCTAGGCGGTGTTATGAAACTCTGCGCACACACACTGACGTAGATTTGTGGCGGCGTGTTTGAATGAAGCATTATAGGAAGGCGTGGCTGAGCCTTAACTTTTACAAAGAATATCTCTTTGGGTTTGAGACTTTGAGCTTTGTAACACTGCAGATCTTAAACAGCCACTAAAGAAAAAGAAAAACAAGAAATCGCATCATATGACCCCTTTAATAATGATATTTTCTCTTGAAGAGTTGCTGGATAGCCGCAGGGGAAAAGCACAGAGCTGCAGGTGTCGTTAATCCGCTGCTTGAGGCTCCTATCTTCTTCTCTTTGGAGACAGCGAGGAGATGATCTTCACACTTGAAGGAGAAAAATTCTGATGAAAACAGTTTTCAGCGCGACTTAAATATGCAGTCGGCCCCATCTGTTTTAGTGGGCTGAAAAGCCATTTGTCTGTACAGGTGCACAGACGTGAACCAATCAGGCTTCAGTATTAAGTGTTGATTTGATTGAACAGGGCTGCAGTGATCAGGACTGGTTGTGTTTAGTCCAGCTGAACTACATTATAAATGCAGTTTCATAGATTTGAGGAATTAGTAACTACGGGGGCAAATCCATTTTCACGCCGGCCCAGTTGGTATTGGATAACTTTTTTGTTTCAATAAATAACATTGTCATTGACAAAATGTACTTTGTGTTTATTCAGATTGCAATTTCTGAATCAATTTAGTATGAGATGTACACAAAAACAGAAGAAATCAGGATGGGGGCAAATACTTTTTCACTGCATTATATGATCATATCACTGTATCGTCTTCTCTTCACTGTAATCTGGAGTTTTAATGTATTTTTGTTCAATTCTAGGAGGAGCTCAATACAGCACTGGAGTCCTTACAAGAGAAACTTAAACACAATGAAGAAATGAAAGCAGAGTTTGAGAAAACAGTTCAACACATCAAGGTGAGGAAACAGAAACGAGAGTCATTTTCATTACAGCTGTTGGATCACTATATAAAGTTATGATTTGATATAATGGATTCCAGTTTATTATTTCTGTAAATGACTAGCAGCAATCTGCTTCTGGATCCGTTTTTATCCGTCGGGTATCCGAGTTTATCTTGGATATTAATTATGTGTGTTGATTGAGATGATTGAAGTGAATGTGTTTTGATTTCAGTCTCAAGCTGAGCACACAGAGCGTCAGATTAAACAGCAGTTTGAGAAGCTTCATCAGTTTCTCAGAGATGAAGAAGAAGCTACAGTCACTGCACTGAGGGAGGAAGAGGAGCAGAAGAAGCAGAGGATGAAGGAGAAGCTGGAGGAGATGAACACACACATCTCAGCTCTTTCACACACAATCAAAGACATGGAGGAGATGATGAAAGCCAATGACGTCTGCTTTCTGAAGGTCTGATTTCAGATCATTGGTTGATTGATTGATGATTGATTGAGTTCTTGATGATAAATGGTGTGTTTGTTCTGCAGGAGTTTCCAGGCTCAATGGAAAGGTGAGTGATCTGCTCCTGTCTCTAGTCTCTCTGGTTCTGATCCAAAGCCACTGCAGTTCTGACTCCTGAATGTTCTTCCAGAGTCCAGAGCTCACAGCCGGATCCACAGATGGCTTCTGGAGCTTTGATTCATGTGCCACGATACTTGGGCAACCTGCCGTTCAGAGTCTGGAAGAAGATGCAGGACATCGTCCAAAACAGTGAGTCTGACAGCAGGAGATCTGAGCTGGACATGATGGATGGGTGGAGAGATAGAGGCTCTTCATGACATAGATAGATAGATAGATAGATAGATAGATAGATGTATTTGATGTTTGTTAGGAGGTTACAATAAAAAAAATAAAAATAGTATCAGAATAATAATAATAATAACTAGAATATACATTTCCTGAAGAAAATGTGAGTGGTGCTTGCACTGGCAAAACTTGAAACTAGGTAGATTCTAACACATTTATCATGTTGTTAAGATGATTAGCATGTTCTTAGCATGATGCTAACATGATTAGCATTTTGCAAACATGCTTTTAACCAAATGATAACAAGATTATCATGTTGCTAGCATGATGCTAACACAATCACCATGTTGCTTGCATGTTTTAACAAGATGCTAATATGATTAACATGATGCTAGCATAATTAACATGTTGTTAACATGTTTATTAGCATGTGATTAGCATGCTGCTACTGCATTTTAGTTAGCATTGTTGACATGTTTCAACACTTAATTAATCGCTATTAGCATTTAGCTATTCTGCTAGCATGTGAAGCATGATGGAAATCCTGTTTGCTAGCATTAGTCACAGGAGCCAACCACCATGTCTCTACAATGTTCTGGTGCAGAAATATAGGTCTTGCTGAACAGGTGCTAGGGTACTCTTTTTAGTTGCTAGGGAGTGGCTTGGCTAGACAGCCAATGATGCCAATGATGTTACTTCAAAGGCTGCTTGCCAGTATGAATGATATAAACCAACCGCAAATCCTCTATGACATTCAGATTAGAAGATGTCCCTCTTTGGAGTTGGGTTGCTAGGGTGCTCAACAATGGTTGCTAGGGCGTGGCTAGGAAGTGTTGAAGGCAGGGCCTGAAGTTAACTTTTTTGACCACCAGCCACTGTGGCGGGTGGATTTAAAAATCCACCATTTAAAAATCCACCCGCCACAGTGACTTTTTACCAGCCTTTTTTTTTTTTTTGCCTCATAAAAGGTGAAAAACAAACATTTGTTCTTTAACTTGTAAGAATACACATTTAAGTGCTGTCTAGTTATTAACGAGATCCATACAAGTAATAATAACTCTTAGAATACAGATATAGACCTAGTGCAGCTCATAAACAAATCACACGCGACTGTGTTGATGGCTGGGCAGCTGTTAGTTACAGCGTTCAGGAACCGTTAAGCAGAACTAAATTAATATTGTTATTACTGATAAAGTTACTGGTTAGGCTACCGGACATTTTCTCACCGGTTCCCAACTCCCAACATCTGTGCAACTGTCATTGTACTGTAGCCTATGTCAGCGTTGCATTATCTCATCTCATCTCACCAACAGTTTAATACTTAACTTACACATTCAAACGTAGTCAGAGAAGGGCCTCATCTTTCTCTCCGATCACATATACGTTCCGAAACACTCAAACTGCGCTGCTTTCACAGATGCTTTCTTTACTCCAGTAATGTGCCGCCACATTTTTTAGCTAAAATCCAACGAAATGGCTGACTTCGTTTAAATGTCAAAGAACAACAGTTGCAAAAAATAAATAAAAAAAAACCTTCGCAAAGACCCGGCCCCTTTAGTTACTGTTGCTATGTCCGACAAGCTACACCGCGCTCACGCCAAACCATGATCTCACGCAATGAAAAACACATCGCGCAGCAGAGCGGACACTGACAACACGCTGACAGACAAGACTGTGGTTACTTTTGATATTAAACAAAGTCTCAACGTTAAAATTTAGACAATACCGTTTTGTGGCTCTGTAATGTGTCTGTCATAACACACAACGCGGAAGCAAGATGCAAGTAACTCTTTTATTTAGACGTCAGATGACAAACTCAGTACAGTAGTTCGGGTGGGCTAGTGGCGCAGGGACTAGATGATCAGCGTGCAGGTGAAGAGTGGTGATGGTGAATCCAGTGCAGGTGAACATCCAGACGAGACGAAACCCACGAAGACACCGAACAGGAAACTAGAACCAGGAACAGGACTGAAGACGGCATACGATGACACACACTGAGGACACCAAACAACGATCTGACAAAGAGAGGAGAGTGCAATGAGTCTTTATAGGTGAGTGAATTGGCAGCAGCTGGTGCGGGGAGTGAGATCAGCTGGCGCGCTGATCAGCTGGAACGAGCAGTCACGCCCACTCACACACACCCACACACACAGAACAAATACACGAGACACGAAGAAAACAGTGAATTCATGAACCGTGACAGTACCCCCTCTCCTAGGAACGCCTCCTGGCGTCCCCAGACTCCCTTACCTGTCGATTGTAATCATCAATAAGGGAGTGATCCAGGATGTCTCTAGCAGGCACCCAACTTCTCTCCTCCGGACCGTAACCTTCCCAGTCCACCAAGTACTGGAACCCGCGTCCCCTCCGCCTTGAGTCCAGAATACGATTAACCGAATATGTAGGTTCCCCTTCTACGAGTCGTGGCGGGGGGGGGGAACCGGGACAGGCGGATTAATACAAGAATGAAACACGGGTTTTATTTTGGGAACATGGAAGGCGGAATGAATCCTCCTGTACACTGGAGGGAGTTTGAGGCGGACTGCCACCGGGCTAATGATCTTGGTGACAGTGAACGGGCCGATAAATTTGGGAGCAAGTTTATTAGAGACGGAACGGAGAGGAATGTTCTTTGTAGAAAGCCACACTTTTTGACCAACGACGTATACGGGAGGCCTAGACCGGTGGCGATCGGCTTTGGCCTTGGTGCGCGCTCCCACTTGGAGAAGAGTCTCGCGGGCTCTAGTCCAAGTGCGATGACACCTCTGGACGAAAGCGTGAGCGGAGGGGACCACGACTTCGGATTCCAGACTAGGAAAAATTGGTGGCTGGTAACCTAGACTACACTCAAACGGAGATAGGCCCGTAGATGACACTGGTAACGAATTGTGGGCGTACTCCACCATAGACAGTTGTTGGCTCCATGAGGAAGGATTCTTGGAGACCAGACATCGCAACGTTCTCTCCAAATCCTGGTTGGCTCTCTCGGTTTGGCCATTGCTCTGGGGATGAAACCCTGAGGACAGACTAACAGTCGCACCCAGTAATCTACAAAACTCTTGCCAAAATTTGGACACAAATTGGGGTCCTCTGTCGGAAACCACATCCGTCGGGAGGCCATGTAACCGAAAGACGTGGTTAATGACTGTTAACGCTGTCTCCTTGGCTGAGGGTAATTTGGGCAAGAGAATGAAGTGGACCGCCTTCGACAACCGGTCCACCACGGTCAAAACTACCGTGTTACCCTGGGAGGGTGGGAGGGCGGTGACAAAATCTAGTGCGATATGGGACCAGGGTCTCGAAGGGATCGGCAGCGGTTGAAGGAGCCCATCTGGGGGTCGATTGGAAGTCTTACCAGTGGCACAAACTGAGCAAGCCAAAACAAAACTGTGAACGTCGCGAGCCATACGTGGCCACCAAAATCGTTGCTTGACTAAAGATGTAGTGTGACTGACTCCTGGATGACAAGCCACATTGGAACAATGCCCCCACTGAATAACGTCGGACCGTTATCCCTCTGGCACAAATAAGCGGTTCGGTGGACAACCGACCGGAGGCGTTACCCCTTGTAAGGCCGTCTTGACCTTCGATTCGACCTCCCATGTGAGTGTGGAGATAATTAGGGTCTCAGGAAAAATACACTCGGGAGTAGACGGGCGATCGGAGCGGTCAAAAATACGTGATAAAGAATCGGGCTTGATGTTTTTGGAGCCCGGGCAGTACGAGAGAGTAAAGTCAAAACGTCCGAAAAAAAGTGCCCACCGAGCCTGGCTGGAGTTCAATCTTTTAGCGGTTCTAATGTATTCCAGATTCTTATGATCGGTCCAAACGATAAAAGGTACCCCCGACCCTTCTAACCAGTGACGCCATTCTTCCAATGCTAACTTGACTGCCAACAACTCTCTGTTACCAATATCATAATTACGTTCAGCAGGGGACAAACGGTGAGACAAAAACGCGCATGGATGCATTCTGTCGTCTGCAGGAGAACGTTGGGATAGCACTGCACCTACCCCCACCTCTGACGCATCGACCTCCACCACGAACTGACGTGATGGATCAGGGGTAACTAAGATGGGGGCTGAAACAAAGCGGCCTTTCAGTTTGGCAAACGCAGCCTCAGCTGCGTCTGACCACCTGAACGTAGTTCTGGGAGAGGTCAAGGCAGTCAGAGGTGAGGCTAGTTGGCTGAAATTGCGAATGAACCGCCGGTAGAAATTGGCGAACCCCAGACACCTCTGTAGGGCCTTACGGGAATCTGGACTTGGCCAATCCACCACAGCCTTAACCTTCTCAGGATCCATACACATTCCCTCAGACGACACAATGTACCCTAAGAAAGGAACAGACTGTGCATGAAAAACGCATTTCTCCGCCTTGACAAAAAGCCCATTCTCTAGCAGCCTCTGAAGCACTCGTCGAACGTGCTGCACGTGCTCCTGGAGAGAAGAAGAAAAAATCAATATGTCATCCAGGTAGACATATATGAACTGATTGACCATATCTCGCAGCACGTCGTTGACGAGTGCCTGGAAGACTGCTGGGGAGTTGGACAAGCCGAAGGGCATGACCAAGTATTCAAAGTGCCCCCTGGGGGTGTTAAAAGCAGTCTTCCATTCATCCCCCTTCCTGATGCGGACCAAATGATAAGCATTACGTAAGTCCAATTTAGTGAAGAGTGACACTCCCTGCAACCTCTCGAAGGCTGAAGACATCAGCGGCAAAGGATAAGTATTCTTTACCGTGATGCTGTTCAGCCCCCGGTAGTCAATACAAGGTCGCAGGGATCCGTCCTTCTTCCCCACAAAAAAGAACCCCGCCCCCGTTGGAGAAGAGGAGGGACGGATGAACCCCGCTGCTAGAGAATCAGAAATATATTTCTCCATAGCCTCTCTTTCTGGAACAGAAAGTGAATATAACTTGCCCTTAGGCGGATACGTACCTGGCAGTAACTCTATAGCACAGTCATAGGGACGATGCGGAGGGAGAGAAGCAGCACGAGACTTACTGAACACTTCCTTCAGGTCTTGATACTCCGCGGGCACGTTTGACAAATCCACTGCTTCCTCCTGAAAGACAGAAACAGAAATAGACGGACAAGCAGACACAAGACAGGACTCATGACATTTACTGCTCCACTCCAACACTGATTTCTGCTGCCAGTCTATCTTGGGATTGTGTTCAATGAGCCAGGGGTGTCCTAAAACGATGGGTGCGAGGGGGGAGTCCAGAATGTAAAAGGAAGTGGTTTCAGTGTGGTTGCCAGATACGATGAGTGTGATGGGTCCAGTGGTGAATGAAATGGTGGGAAGAGCTTGGCCGTTGAGAGCGTGAACTGCGATGGTACGGGTGAGAGGTAGAAGGGGAGCCTGAATCTTGAGTGCAAATGTGTAGTCCATGAAGTTACCTTCTGCCCCGGAGTCCAGTAGTGCTCGACAGTCGTGAGTGTGGGCTGACCATCTTAGTCTTACCGGGAGGAGCGTAGATGTTGATGAGGTCTTCTCAGCGGAGATCCCACCCGACAGTAGCCTCAGATTTACTGCCGGGCTTGCCCTTTTACCGGGCAGTTATAGGCAAAATGTCCGGCTGCACCACAGTAAAGGCAAAGGCCCTGGGATCTCCGCCTTTCCTTCTCCTCCCGGGAAAGCCGAGCTCACCCGACCTGCATGGGCTCATGATCGAAGACGGGGCTGACCGCGTCCCCGCCGCTGGCTCAAAAAGTCTCCGCTGCTCCGGAAAAACGGGCGGGTAACATCCGACGTTCGACTCGGGAGAGTCGGGAATCCACACGAAGCGCCAGTTCAATCAGCCCATTGAGAGAAGTGGGTAAATCCAGGGCGTAAATCTCTCTCTGGACGCGGTCAGCCAGCCCATGCAGGAACATATCCCACTGCGCCTCCTCGTTCCACTGACACTCTGCCGCCAAAGTCCAGAACTCGATAGAGTAATCAGATACAGATCTTTCACCTTGCTTGAGGTCCGCGAGAATCCGTGCTGCTTCTCTTCCCGCGACCGCGTGGTCAAATACTCTTCTCATTTCGGCGGAGTGTGTCTGGAACGAGGCACAGCATGGATCTTGGTTCTCCCACACCGCTGTCCCCCACAACGCTGCCCTCCCAGTCAGTAGCGTGAGCACAAACGCGACCTTGCTCTGTTCACTCGCAAAGTTCCTGGGCTGCAAGGAAAAGTGCATCGAACAACGTGTTAGGAATGCTCTGCAAAAGTTTGGCTCACCGTTGTATGACTCAGGAACAGGCAGGCGGGGCTCTGACTGGGAGACGTTCTCTGGTGGTACAGGGAGAACAAGCGGTGTGGGTGGCGCAGTGGGAGCTCGCAGATGTTGTATTTGCTGGGTGAGCTCGGACACCTGCGCCACAAGAGCTTGAATAGCCCGACCCGAATCCGTCATATTCCTCTCCTGGGAATCCATCCGTGAAATGCTGGATCTGATGAAGTCCTCCAGAGAAGAAGAGGATCCACTTGCTGCTTCCATTGCTTGGTCAGATCGTTCTGTCATAACACACAACGCGGAAGCAAGATGCAAGTAACTCTTTTATTTAGACGTCAGATGACAAACTCAGTACAGTAGTTCGGGTGGGCTAGTGGCGCAGGGACTAGATGATCAGCGTGCAGGTGAAGAGTGGTGATGGTGAATCCAGTGCAGGTGAACATCTAGACGAGACGAGACGAAACCCACGAAGACACCGAACAGGAAACTAGAACCAGGAACAGGACTGAAGACGGCATACGATGACACACACTGAGGACACCAAACAACGATCTGACAAAGAGAGGAGAGTGCGATGAGTCTTTATAGGTGAGTGAATTGGCAGCAGCTGGTGCGGGGAGTGAGATCAGCTGGTGCGCTGATCAGCTGGAACGAGCAGTCACGCCCACTCACACACACCCACACACACAGAACAACAAATACACGAGACACAAAGAAAACAGTGAATTCATGAACCGTGACAGTGTCTTGACAGATCGCTGTGGTGCCTCAGTTAAAGCTGCTCGTGAACCGATCATCTCTTCCTTCTAGTTAATTTATAGCATCAAATAAACATGAATGAACATCAGAAGGAATATAGTTTTAACTGCGGAAAGATGTCAGTAGGCCTACTCAGTACACTCCGTTTTTTCAAGTTCAAATCCTCCAACGTTGAACTCTCCTGACTGCTTTGTCGGACAAAAAAGGCGGTTTCGGCGGATTATGATTGGCCAGATCGCCTGTCAATCAAACTCCCCGCAAAGGGTCGATTCTCATGGGCTACCTGCCAATGTGGCAGGTAGATTGACAGTGTTACCCGCCAATTGCAGAATCCACCCGCATTTGGCGTGTGGTCGGGTGTTAATTTCAGGCCCTGGTTGAAGGTGATTCATGATTATAAGTCAAACACAACAGACTGTCATAATAAACTAATTTAAAACAAAACACAGACTATAAGAGCCAATAAAATGAAGATGATCAGATGCTGCTGAAGATCAGACACACACTTACAGTTTTTCATCTACAGCATAAATCTCAACAGATCTCATTGATTTATTGTTATTTAACTTTCCCAAAGTATCAGTTTCTCTTGATGGATACAAATGTCTGAATCTCATATGTAATGTTTGTAGTTGATGCCGTTAAACGCTGATGATAAAAACGAAAGTGAAACTAATAACAGCACTGACAGTGATCAGAGGAAAATGTGTTTGATCAACAGGACGAGTGTCATAATTCATAATAATCTGTGTTGGGTTCACTCTTGATCATTATATGAAGATCAGAATAAAAGCATCTGTTGATTGTGTCTCATCAGCTCCTGTGATTCTGGATCCAAACACTGCGAATCCAGATCTCGTCCTGTCTGATGATCTGACCAGTGTGAGAGACAGCAGGAACAAACAACCTGTTCCTGATAATCCAGAGAGATTTGACCGGTGTCTCTGTGTTCTGGGTTCAGAGGGTTTTAACTCAGGAACACACTGCTTGGATGTGGAGGTTAAAGAGAGTTCATGGTGGAGTCTTGGATTAACTACAGCATCAAACCAGAGGAAGGGACGTGTTTTCTTCAACACTGATGTCTGGAGTGTGGAGTATGATCAGGACGGATGGTACATGCCTTCAGGTTCTGGTTTTCGTGTTAAACAGAAGCTTGATCGTGTGAGAGTGAATCTGGACTATGACGGAGGAACGGTGTCGTTCTCTGATCCTGTATCTAACACACATCTACACACATTCACAACCACCTTCACTCACACACTCTTTCCATTCTTCTGTTTTTCTGGCTCTCTGAGGATCTTACCGGTCAATAGTCAGTAAACGTCACTCCTGTAGATCTGGATCTTCCTGCTTTCATCATGTTTCCAATATTTAATCCATATCTCATGAGTAAGAGTGCTGTTGATCTGAATATCAGTACAGTGGCTGTGATTGGGCCGTGATGATCACATGACTGATATCCAGCACTACAGCAACACTCAGATCAATAAACAAGAAGTTTTCATTTATATTCCACTTCACACAATTAGACCGACTAGAGACCGTTTTAGCATTCATGTTTTCAGGATAATTGACATTTACCCAGTTATTTCAGTCATTGTGTGTGTTTATTAATTTCTAAACTTTTTGCATCATAATTATATATGATTATATCACACAATTAAACCAATTAGAGGCCATTTTAGACAGACAAGTACAGTGCAAAAAGTTAAAGATAAACTCAAGGCATTGTGGTCCAGTTCAGAGTATGTACAACAAGTCAAGTCAAGTCATCTTCATTTATATAGCGCTTTTAACCCTCTGGGGTCTGAGCTGTTTTCTGGCCCTGGAGGTGTTCTGACATGCTCTGACATTTGTGCTTATTTCTGTTACTTGTGACATTTTCATGGCTAAAGTCTGATTACACTGTATTCAGCACAAACTCTGCTACAATAATATATCAGCAGCATGTATGTAAAAGTTTGTAGTTTTGAGATAATGACATTTATGCGTGGTTTGTGAAAAATAAATAAATAAATTGTCACTGAAATAAGGCCATGAAACCCATACTGAAGACTTTTGAAAATTGTATCACGTGGCCTAGAATATTTGCTCCAAAACTATGTGAAAATCATCCTGACTGCTCATTCAGATAAGACAATATATTGATTTAAAATGTGTAAGACATGTTTTGTGTAAGAAAGCTTTATGCGGGAGGTGTAAACACATCATTAATATGTATGGTTTTCACACCTGAGAAAGACAAAGACCCTCCCCTAATGGCCCTATTAGGAGCTATCAGGTCCTGTCATTCTGAGCAACCTTGCACAACGAATGAGGAGATTTAAAAAAGAATGGCTTTTTGATTGTTTGGATTTATTTACAACACAACATAATCCAAAGATACACAACAAATGATAAAAAAGCACATTATTGAAAACAATTATCCAAAGACAGAGTCCTTTGTGCCATTCCTAAAAACATTGTACATACCTTTCATTTCCAAGGTGTTTGATTTTCACTTTACCATGTTCATGCTCATGTTGAAGTCAGCAGGACTCAGTGGCATCTGGTCCCTGTATAAAAAACCCAAAAAATTAATAAAAAAAACCTGTGAACATGCTGATACCAAGAGAAACTATAGGGCTGCACGGTTAAAATGTTTTTTTTTTGTTTTTTTTTGGTTAAAATTGCTTTTTAAAATTCACAGAATACACACACAAATGTTTCCAACAATAATGAACACCAGGTTTGTTGTGCCTTGTAAGCATAGGCTACGCTCAGTGCTACATAAAATAATAATAACAATAACCTATAGCAGCCTATAAATCTTTCAAACGGATCACTTCAGTGACAACTACTAGGAAAAAATATATTGATTATCATATGTTTCCATTCGTTATGATGATATTAAATGAGAATGGAGTAAAAACATATGTTTGCCTAATGTTTGTTGCCTAATGTACTGTTTGGTGTGTTTTGCTTTTCAAACGCAGAGTGCGCTCGAAAATATGTTACATTCAAACGTAGAGCGCGCTCGAAAATGTTACATTCAAACGCAGAGCGCGCTCGTAAATATGTTACATTCAAACGCACAGTGTGCTCCAAAATATGAAACATTCAAACGCAGAGCGTGCTCCAAAATATGAAACATTATGGTTACCATATTATAAACACGGGTCTAAATATTATAATATTCACCATATAGCAACAGTTCAACTGCAATGTGAAGTTTATGCAACAATAACATAAACAAAAAATTAAGAATTTCTTACCTTACATATTTCTTGCCTTCAAATCGCGTTCTTCTTCTTCTGAGGTAAATCCAATGTAAGCTCACTGCGTGTCTTCCAAACTCGACTAAAAGCAGAGACTGATGAAGTTTGGTGCTTTGTTTTTGAGGTAACGAGCGCAATCGGGTTCCTGCTGCGCTTTCCGGCGCTTATATCCTTTTATTCTCTGTACTGTGTGTGTGTGTGTGTCGCCGCCGCGACACACATTCTAAAAGAGCAGCGTCTTTTTTAAGATGTCTTCCTGCGGCTCGTGCAGAGCCACACTCAGCGACGGGGACCGCCATGTTATCTGTGTTTCCTGCCTGGGTGAGGAACATGCAGCTCTCGCGCTCGCTGACGGCGGCTGCCCTCACTGCGAGCTACTGCCCATGGCGACTCTGAGGACTCGCCTGGCTTTCTTCACCGAGACTGCTCCCCCGCCCGCCGCGGTGTCGCGCCGTAAAAAGCGCCATGCCCAGCAGGTCCCAGAACCTTCCCCCAGCAGCCAAAGCTCGCCGGTTCGCCCGCCTGCTTCACCGGCTTCGTCAGCTTCTCTTCCTGACGGACAGCGGCCGCTGTCTGCCGCCGCTTCCGTCGACATCTCTGACGAGGAAGCCCTGCTGGGAGAGGATGATTCCTGCTCTATCCTGGCGTCAGGCAGTGAGGATTGGGCAAGCTCTGAGGATCTCGCGCCCCCTGCCCGCACATTGTCAGGCAAGAGAGCGTCCATCGAGACGGAGCTCATGCGGATACTCGCACAGGCCGCGGCGAGCCTCGGCCTCGAGTGGTCTTCGCCCGAGCAGCCCGCTCACAACCGGCTGGATGGCTTTTTCCTGCCTGGGGAGCGCGCTTCGCCTGTGTCCAAACCAGCACCCTTTCTTCCTGAGCTACACGAAGAAGTCGCTAAGTCCTGGAACGCCCCCTATTCAGCTAGAGTGCGTCCATCTGTTTCTTTGGCATTCTCTGCAGTTGACGATGCCAAGAACAGGGGATACCTTTCGCTGCCGCCGGTCGAAGAGGCGATAGCGGCCCACTTATGTCCGCCCTCCGTTGGACGGCGCGCTAAGCTGGCCCTACCCTCTAAAGCTTGCCGCACGACGTCAAGCCTGCTCCGCCGCGCTTTCTCCGCCGCCGGGCAAGCTGCGTCAGCGCTGCACACCATGGCCACGTTGCAGATCTTCCAGGCCGATCTCCTCCGAAAGCTGGATGAGAAAGGACCTGACGCGATCTGCGTGCCGGACCTAAGAAGCGCCACGGACCTCGCTCTCCGTGCCACTAAGTCCGCAGCACAGGCCATTGGACGGAGTATGGCCTCTCTCACTGTGACCAAGAGGCACCTGTGGCTGACGCTCTCAGAAATGTCCGAGTCCAAGCGCACCGCGTTCCTCGACGCCCCGCTTTCTCCCGCTGGCCTCTTTGGATCCTCCGTCAAGGATTTTGCGGAGAGATTCGCAGAGGTACAGAAAGCGTCACAGGCTATGAAGCACTTCCTCCCGAAGCGCTCCAGCTCTGCAGCAGGCCGTACGAAACCGTCTGCACAGAGCTCACAGCCCCAGCCACCGTCCACTGCCGCCACTTCGCAGCGCCGCCAGGCCCGAAGCACGAGACCGCGCTCCCGCTCATCCAGCCGCCGCCCCGCCATGCGTGGCCCGCGGCCTAGGATTGTGGTAAAGCCCGAGGCCCCGAAGTCGTCCTAGCACTCCTAGGAAAACGGCGGTGTTCGAGTCCCGCCGCGGCCGGACTTCCACCAAAGTTATTCGCTCGTCCAGTTCCAGCAAATGTGACTGTTCCAGTGTTTTCTGCAGCCAACAAGCCGGTTCTGTCACCCGCTTGCCTGCACACAAATGCCGTTTTCACGGCTACCCAGATAAATCCCTAAGAGAGTGTATTTTCTGGTGTCCCGGCCACGGCCGATGGTGTCTCATGTGTAGTAAGAATGCCCACTGCCCAGTGCCCATCTCTACACACAAGCACAGCCTGTCACACAGGGCCCGCGCACATAAAATCGACTCAGATCGGTTGCGCTTCAAACGTGGTGAATGTGCCCACTACCCAGTGCCCACAAACACCACGTTATGCATGTCTCGCGGTTTCTGTAAAAACGAAACCAGCGTGCATTCGCTTCACTCAAGCGAACAATGCTTTCGGTGTGGTAAATGTGCCCGCTGTCCCGCGCCCACATCCACACACAGACATGACAGTTCCTACGGGACTCGCCCAGCCCTCCCCCTCGCGGTTGACCGCTGCAGAGGAGTCGAGCGCGGGCAATCTGCCCGCTGTTATCAGCGCGCCCCATGCCTCAAATGTCACGAGCGCGACGCTTGTGTTACAGCACACCGAAGCCTCTCCATCGCTGAGCGAACGGAGCGCGCTTCGTATTCAACCCCTAGCTATTCATGCAGACGCATGGGCAAAGCTGCCCAGGGTTTCGAAGTGGGTGCTGGACATTATAAAAAGAGGCTATTCGCTACAGTTTCGCCGACGCCCTGGCCGCTATACGGCGCGTGTCGAGACCACGGTAAAAGCAGAAGTAGCACATTTACTTCGAGCCGAAGTGGCGAAACTATTGAACAAAGGGGCCATAGAGCCTCTCTCTCAAGTTCAGAGCGAAGGAGGACTATACAGCAGATACTTCCTGGTACCGAAAAAAGACGGGGTTCTCAGACCCATACTAGATCTAAGGCAACTGAACAGAGTGCTTGTGAAGCGACAGTTCAGGATGCTCACGACCAGAAAAATCCTCGCACAGATTCGCCAAGGAGATTGGTTCATGTCAATAGACCTGAAAGACGCGTATTTTCAAATACAGATAGCGTCACGTCACAGGCGATATTTGAGATTTGCCTTCGAGGGCCAGGCATATCAGTACATAGTCCTGCCGTTCGGTTTATCCCTGGCACCCCGTACGTTTACGAAGTGCATGGATGCGGCGCTCGCACCCCTCAGAATGAGGGGCGTGCGAGTACTGAACTATTTGGACGATTGGCTGATTCTAGCGCAATCTCACTCAGTGCTCATAGAGCACATGACCATTTTACTCGATCACCTCGAGAATTTGGGTCTCAGTGTCAATTGGGCGAAGAGCTCTCTGTCCCCCAGTCAGACGATATCTTTCCTGGGCACAGAGCTGGACTCGCTGTCCATGATAGCGCGACTGTCACCATAGCACGCGGTAGACATTAAGCGTACAGCGAACTCGTTCCGCTGCGGTGCATTTGTCCTGCTCAAGAAATTTCAGAAGATGCTGGGTCTCATGGCCTCAGCATCATCAATGCTCCAGCTGGGTCTGCTCCGCATGCGCCCGCTGCAGTTCTGGCTGAAAGCGCGAGTCCCACGCCAAGCGTGGGCATCCGGTCTGCTTCGCCTCAAGGTCAATCAGAAGTGCGTCACAGCTCTGAAACCTTGGAAAGCGGACGACTGGTACCAATCAGGTGTAAGCCTGGGGACTTCCTCGAGGGTGAGAGTGGTGTCCACGGACGCATCCACCTCGGGATGGGGAGCGCTGCTCGAGGGCAGACCGTTCTTCGGCCAGTGGTCAGAACGGGAGAAGCTCCTGCACATAAACTGCCTCGAAATGCTGGCAGTAGACAACGCGCTGACGCGTTTTTGTCCCCAAATAAAAGGACGCCACGTCCTGGTCCGCTCGGACAACATGTCTGTGGTGTCCTACATAAATCGCCAGGGCGGCCTCAGGTCCAGGAACCTGTACAGGCTAGCAGAACGCCTCCTGGTATGGGCTCAGCGCAACCTGCGCTCGCTGAGAGCAGCGCACGTGCCAGGGCTCCTAAACATAGGACCAGACACACTGTCCAGGAACAATGTTCCGGCAGGCGAATGGTCTCTACACCCACAGACAGTCCAACTGCTGTGGAAGAAATTCGGCAGAGCGGAAGTAGACCTGTTCGCGTCTCAAGAAAGCAGGGGCGCGCTGGCTCATGTATGGCCCCGCCACCCGCTCTATGCTTTTCCCCCCGTCTCTCTCCTGCCTCAGGTGATAGAGCGGATCAGGGAAGAAGGATGCTCAGTACTGCTTGTAGCACCGTTCTGGGAAAACCAACCTTGGTTCCCAGTTGTGATGCAGCTAGCGAGCACTGCCCCGTGGCCAGTGCCAGTGAGGAGAGACCTCCTCTCTCAGGCCCAAGGCTCGATCTGGCATCCTCACCTGGAATTGTGGTCCCTTCATGTCTGGGCCATCAACGGGTACATGTTGAACTCCCTAAAGGAGTGTTAAACACGATCACGCAGGCTAGAGCTCCGTCTATGAGACATCTCTACTCCTCGAAATGGTCAGTGTTTTCGGGCTGGTGCACAGCCCGTGGCGTGTCACCCACAGACTGTGGAGTGACGGAGGTGCTTTCCTTCCTACAAGAGCTGTTGGATAAGGGCAGGACCCCTTCCACGCTCAAAGTTTATGTGGCGGCTATAGCAGCGTTCTCGAGAACAACGCTTGGTCAGTCAATAGGAAGAAACGATTTAGTCATCCGCTTCCTTAGAGGGGCTAAGAGACTGAATCCTCCCAGACCTCCCTCAGTCCCCGTATGGGACCTTTCTACGGTGCTGGAAGCCATGAAAGTGGACCATTTGAGCCTTTACAGACGATTGATTTGAAACATCTGTCTTTCAAGACTGTGTTTCTGCTGGCTCTCGCTTCAGTGAAGCGCATAGGGGACTTACACGCGCTCTCTGTGAGCACGACGTGCATGGAATTTGGGCCTAATGACTCAAAGGTTATACTCAAACCTAAGCACGGTTATGTTCCAAAATCCCTCAACACACCGTTTATGGCGCAGGTCATCTCCCTGTCAGCCCTACCGGTCCCTGATGAGGAAAGAGACACGAGCCTCCTTTGCCCAGTCAGGGCATTACGGGCTTATGTGTCTCGCTCGTCTGTTTTCAGACAGACAGAGCAGCTCTTTGTTTCGTTCAGCGGGCGTTCTAAGGGACTAGCCGCGTCGAAACAGAGCCTATCCAGATGGATAGTTGATGCTATAGCGCTAGCATACGCCTCCAAGGGCATGCAGTGCCCGTTGGGTGTCAGAGCGCACTCCACGAGAGGCATGGCCTCTTCGTGGGCCTGGTCGAGTGGGATTGCCTTGCAAGACATTTGTACGGCGGCGGGCTGGGCCTCCCCGTCTACATTTATAAGGTTTTACAACCTAGAGGTTCCCGCCCTGCAGGCCAGGCTGCTGTCGGTCTAGTTAACCAGTATTATCTGTCCTGATGCTATCAGCTCAGAATGCTGCGTCTACTGAGCACAGCTCGATGATCGACAGTGTAAAGCAGTAGCACAAAGATGTGCCTGGGCAAACTGTGTAAGACCCACATTACCCCATCAGTTCAGGCCGTACCCCGCCCTGTCTGTATGATGAAATTCGCGTCTAAGCGACGCTGCCATATGTGGAAGAGTGCGGCTTCGCCCCTCCCTCTTCCCGGACTCCCTGTGAGTTCCCTGGGTGATTGTGCACTATATGAACCCCGGGCTTTCGCCCTTGGGTCATTGGTGTCAGATCCCAGCATGCACGGCGTTTTGCATTGGGTCCCCTAGCGTAAGATATCTTACGCAGTACGAGAGACCTCTCGTAAGAGAACGTACTCGGTTACTAACGTAACCTCGGTTCTCTCTAGTAGAGCGAACGAGTACTGCGTATCTTGCCGTGCATGCACACGCTCTGGTTGCTTCGATGATGAAAAACCAGATAATAGCTGCCTGTGAGCGGTATTTATAGGCCTAGACCACGCCCGTTTCGGCGGGATGTGACGCAGCGGGCGCGAAGCACCCTCATTGGGTCTGGCATCACGCCAGGCCTCGCTCGATAGGCTGCTGCAGTTGCCGCAGAACAGCCAATAGGCGCGCGAGCTGCCTCGCCTATGTCTGTATGCTGCCGCAACGCGTTTTGCATTATTGAAAAATTAAGGATAATTTTTGGCTTCAATATCTCGCGGAAAAAGGATTTTCCCCTAGCGTAAGATATCTTACGCAGTACTCATTCCCTCTACTACAGATAACCGAGGTTACGTTAGTAACCGAGTACGTTTTCAGTTTGAATCCGATCATTTAAAAGTACACACTTAAATGTTTCTAAAGATATATGGCTCATAAATGTGTGACAAGTATTCGCTGAGTTTTGTTTCAGTTTATAGACGTGCTCAAGAAAAAAAAGTTCACCGCGACGGAGAGGCAGAAAACACACCCTGTTTATTTTCTTTATTTTACAAAAGCACAATGTTTTGATCTGATTGTAAGTGGACACATACAAAAGTAGAAATATCACAGATTCTTTTTTCATATTTCTTTTTTCTGTGTGACCATAAATGACGGAGTAATTTAAATGTATTGTGCTACAATGTGAAGAAAATCCAGCAAAACGCGCCCACGCGTTTGCCGACCTCAGGGGGTTAACAATATAGATTGTTTCAAAGCAGCTTTACAGAGATAAACGTATAATTTAAGGTAACAGAGATTGTTTTTGCTTTATAGCGGTTCTTTAATAAAGTTATTTTCCAGCTAAAGTTAGTTTTGATTGATTCGCTTCCGTCGCAACGATCATTTGTTATTAAATAAGGGGCCGCTAAGACGACACCATTCTCTCTACACAGACTTTAAACGCGAACCTGTGAGAAACGCTGATGGCATTCACAAGCGCATTAAGAATTGGTTCTATAGTTATGTGCGTTTGAATATATGTGCGCAGGTTTGTAATTCCCTACAAACCAAGCCTAAACAAAGTACTGGGCTTTCCTTATAAATTTTGATACAGAATTTTATTTTATTTTGTCACTTCGGGGTAGGTACGCGAAATGAATTTTCCCGACAACGCTTTATCTGTAGAGTGGTAAAGGGATCCTCCATAGGGAGAGACTAGTTGGCACTTCAGGACTGCGTTGTCATCGGGTCCAGGTGAAGGTCCTTCGTCAGATCTGGATACGGCAGGCTGCGGGAAAACCTCGGGATAAACAAAGACACTAAAATTAGCGTAGATACCATTCTTCTTCTGATGTAACGAGTATATCAGGATTTATGGGAAGTGTTCCCGGTTCCGGCTGACCTAATCTATGCAGCCTAATATGGAATTGTAGAAGTCTGTAATGTGTTATGTGTATGCTAGGTCAAAGAGATGTGTCTTTAATCTTGCTTTGAACTGACAGAGTGTGTCTGCTTCCCGGACAATGGTAGGAAGACTGTTCCAAAGTTTTGGTGCTAAATAGGAAAAGGATCTACTGCCAGCAGTCGATTTTGATATTCTAGGTATTATTAACTGGCCGGAATTTTGAGATCGCAATAGACGTGAAGGACTATAATGCGTTAAGAGCTCGCTCAAGTACTGCGGAGCTAAACCATTTAGTGCTTTGTAAGTAATCAGCAATATTTTAAAATTTATGCGATGTTTAATAGGCAGCCAATGCAGTGTTGACAGAACCGGGCTAATATGGTCATACTTCCTGGTTCTGGTAAGAACTCAAGCTGCTGCGTTTTGAACTAGCTGTAGTTTGTTTATTAAGCGTGCAGGGCAACCACCCAGTAGAGCATTACAATAATTTAGCCTTGAGGTCATGAACGCATGAACTAATTGTTCCGCATTTGTCAATGAGAGCATATGGCGTAATTTAGATATATTTTTAAGATGGAAGAATGCGGTTTTACAGATACTAGACACGTGACTTTCAAATGAAAGATTGGTATCAAAGAGCACACCCAGGATCCTAACTGATGATGAAGACTTGACAGAGCAGCCATCAAGTGTTAGACAGTATTCTAGGTTATTACATGAGGGAGTTTTTTGTCCAATAATTAGAATATCTGTTTTTTCAGAATTTTGAAGTAGGAAATTACTAGTCATCCAATTTTTTATATCAGCTATGCATTCCGTTAATTTTGTGAATTGGTAAGTTTCGTTAGGTTTTGAAGAAATATACAGCTGAGCATCGTCAGCATAACAGTGAAAGCTAATTCCATGTTTCCTAATGATATCTCCTAATGGTAGCATGTACAGAGTGAACAGCAGTGGTCCTAGTACTGAGCCTTGTGGTACGCCATACTGAACTTGTGATCGATAAGACATCTCTTCATTTACTGCTACAAACTGATAACGGTCAGATAAGTATGATTTAAACCATGCTAGTGCAATTCCACTAATGCCAACATAGTTTTCTAGTCTATTTAAAAGAATGTTGTGGTCAATGGTGTCAAATGCAGCACTAAGATCGAGTAACACTAATAGAGAGATACAACCACGAGCGGATGTTAAGAGCAAATCATTTGTGACTCTAATGAGAGCCGTCTCAGTACTATGGTACGGTCTAAATCCGGACTGAAAATCCTCACAGATATCATTTCTTTCAAGAAAGGAACACAGTTGTGAGGATACTGCTTTTTCTAATATCTTTGACAGAAAAGGTAGATTCGAGATCGGCCTGTAATTGACTAATTCTGTAGGATCAAGTTGCGTTTTTTTGAACAAGCGGTTTAATCATAGCCAGCTTAAAGGTTTTTGGTACGTATCCTAGAGACAAAGATGAATTAATGATATTAAGAAGAGGATCTGTGACCTCTGGGAGCATCTCTTTCAGTAGCTTAGTCGGAATAGGGTCTAACATACATGTTGTCGATTTAGATGAATTAACGAGTTTGCAAAATTCTTCCTCTCCTATAGCAATAAATGAATAAAAAATTTCCTCAGGGAGACTAAAATGCACTCCCTGATGCGATACTGTAGTAGACGGTTGCATAATTATAATTTTGTCCCTGATATTATCAATCTTATAAGTGAAGAAGTTCATAAAGTCATTACTGCTGTGTTGCTTTGAAACTTCTGGGCTTTAATGCTTTCTTTTTCATTAGTTTAGCCACTGTTTCAAATAAATACCTAGGATTATGTTTATTTTCTTCTAATAGGGTTGAAAAATAAGCAGATCTAGCAGCTTTTAAGGCCTCTCTGTAAGTAATCGAGCTCTCCTTCCATGAAATCCAAAATACCTCTAGTTTTGTTTTCTTCCAGTTGCGCTCCATTTTTCTGGCTGCTCTCTTAAGGGCCTGAGTGTGCTCGTTGTACCACGGCGTTGGAATATTTTCTTTAATCTTCTTGAAGCACAACGGAGCAGCTGTGTCTAAAGTGCTGGAAAAGAGAGAGTTTCTGTCGCAATATCAAGTTCTTCTAAGCTATCTGGAAAGCTGAGATGATGAAACCGATCAGGAAGATTATTGATAAAGCAATCTTTAGTGGCAGAAGGGATAGGTTTCACATATTTGTAACACGGAGTCGGCTTTGCAGCCTTGGCTAAATGTAATTTACATGAGACTAGATAATGATCTGAGATGTCATTGCTCTGCTGCAGAATTTCAACGGTATCAACATCTATTCCATGTGATAATATTAGATCTAGAGTATGATTTCGACAATGAGTAGGTCCTGACACGTGTTGTCTAACTCCAATTGAGTTTACAAAGTCTTTAAATGCCAATCCCAATGCATCTTTTTTATTAACTATGTGTATATTAAAATCACCAACAATTAGTACTTTATCTGCAGTCAATATTAATTCTGATAGAAAGTCAGCGAATTCTTTGATAAAGTCTGTATGGTGCCCTGGTGGCCTGTATACAGTAGCCAGCACAAATCTCAAATGTGATTTATCGTTTACACTATATATTTTTACATTAAGCACCAACACTTCAAAAGAAGTATATTTAAAACTTGATTTCTTAGTGGTTTTGAAAATATTACTATAAATTACAGCAACACCTCCCCCTTTGTGTTTCAGACGAGGTTTATGTTTATAACAGTAATCTTGCGGGGTGGTCTCATTTAAAGTAATATAATTGTCTGGTTTTAGCCAGGTTTCTGTCAAACACAGCACATCTAGGTTATTATCTGAAATCATATCATTAACAATGAGTGCTTTTGGAGTAAGGGATCGAATATTCAGCAACCCAAGCTTTAGCATTTGCTCATCTGTATTATATCTGTTTTTTATTTGTTGAACATCAATTAAATTTTTAACCTTAGATGAGTTTGGACGTTTTTTGGATTTCCAAATTCGGGAACAGACACAGTCTCTATATGATGATATCTAGGTGAAAGAGGCTCTATGTGATGGGATTTGACCTTGGTGATGCGAGGCCACTAGCAGACGGTCGGTTTAGCCAGTCTGTCTGCTTTCTGACCTGGTGCCCAATTTGTCATTTTTTATCTCTAAGACTATGAGTCAAATTACTAGAGAGAAGAGCAGCACCATCCCAGGAGGGATGAATACCATCTCTTTTCAACAGGTCAGTTTTAATCCAAAAACTTTCCCAATTGTCTATGAATTCTATATTATTAAGCGGACACCAATTAGACAGCCAGCCATTGAGTGAACACAATCTACTAACTATCTCATCACTCCTGCGAACAGGAAGGGGGCCAGACATCGTACTTGCGAGTTCACACACCTCTTTAATATTAATTTTGGTGATCTCCGACTGGCGGAGTCGAACATCATTAGTGCCGACGTGAATAATGATCTTAGAGAATTTACGATTACCATTAGCCAGCACTTTTAAATTTGCTTTGATGTCAGGCGCTCTGGCTCCCGGCAAACATGTGACTATGGTGGCTGGTGTCTCTATTTTCACGTTCCGTGTGTCGTGTGATCGAATCACCAATTACTAGGGCACAATCAACAGAATTCTCAGTGGGTATTTCACTGAAATCGATTTGTTATGGTAATCGGAACGGAAGAGTGGTTTTTTGATCCGCGACTAGAGCGATCCCTCACTGTCACCCATTTGCCTGGCTGCACAGGCACCAATTCAGCCGGAACCGAATCATGTAAAGAGTTCACTATGCTAGGCGCATCCAAAATAGTATCTAAAGCTCTAGCACTCTTACTATCCTCAAGTAAAGTTTGGATGCATCTCTAGTTCTGAAATCTTCTCCGTCAGCCTGACTGTCTCCTTGCATTTATCACATATAAATCCTATATTGCCAACAGAGAAGGCTATGCTAAACATGTGACATGAAGTGCAGGTGACAATAACAGGACAAGACATCACTCACCGTGTTTGTTGACTGATTCTTACTCACCTGGGCTTTTTATGAACTCAAAGGCGTGGATGCGCGGGAGAAAATAAATAAAAAATAACTGAGCGCACGGGTGGCGCGTTAACAGGCTAGCGAATTACTAGCATGTTGTGCTAATAATAACGGAAGCTAGCGATGTCAGGTTAATCTGAGATGTTGGGTAAGCTGTATTTAGTAGTATAAACAACTAGAAATGATAGTAAATGATGGTTCAAAACAGAAAGAAATACGAGGCTAAGACGGAGCTTACAGCGCCGAAGCAAACAAACTCACAGCAGGCAGCGAGGCAGACAGGAGCAATCGATCAGCGATCCAAGTAACGTCTATGTCTGCATTAACGTCTAACGTCAATGTCTGCCTATCTTCTTACCCAGGTCATTTTTTACTGCCATAGAAGGTATTATCTCCTCATTTATTTGGGCTGGCAAACACGCCAGAGCCGGTAGATCACTATTGCAGAGGAGCAGATCCTTTGGGGGTCTTGGCCTCCCTAGCCTTATTGGCTATTACTGGGCTGCAAATGTTCATAAGATTATGCTTTGGTTTACCTCAGCTCAGAGCAACTGGTGTCAAATCGAGGCCAAGTCATGCTCCTATTCTTCGCTCCAGGCCCTGGTTTGCAGTAGCCTTCCTTTTTCCCCGTCGCTTTATATATCTAATCCTATAGTAACTGGCACTCTGAAAATCTTGGCACAAATTAGGCGCAACTCTGGCTGGCTCACCTTTCCTCAGACAACTCCTATTTGCAAACCATTTATTCCTTCCTGCTAAAATTGACCCTAGATTCATGTTTTTTGCTAGGAGTGGCCTCCGATATTTCAGAGATTTGTATGTTAACGGCTGTTTTGTTAGCTTTGAGCAATTGCGCACAACTTTTAACTTCAGCGGCTCTGATTTTCTAAGATACTTCCAGTTATGGGATTTCGCTAGAACCCACTCCCCTCAATTCCCTCAAATCCCACCCCCAAGTGGCATATATCTAATTATTAAGGCTGAGACTCTACCCAAGGGCCATATATCTTACTTCTATAACCTACTTTCCCCATCTTTTGATTCTGTTGTCAACAAAATTAGGACCAGCTGGGAGAACGAACTGCAGATTTCCCTGTCTGATGACTTTTGGGAAAAAGCCCTGCGAGCAGTCAGTTCTTCCTCCAGCTGTGCTAGGTTTAGTCTTATTCAATTTAAAGTGGTACATAGGATTCAGATTGACAAATTGACAAAAACTCAAGTTAATACCATTGCTTTTACCTCTCTAATTGCTCGTCGGAAAATTCTGACTCTGCAAAGACCACCCATTGGCCCAACGACGGAAGTCCAACGGTATGGGCGAAGGTATAATGCGTGTATGTCTTTTCAGCGCTCCAGTGAAATTCACTTAATTTATTGGGATTTAGTTTCAATATTACTTTAGCTTTGCGCTTAATCTGACTCCAATTTCAAATGATAATCAAATTTAGATTGTGTTTCTTATTAGAAAATAATCATAAATATTGATTATGAAGTAATTTAGATATTTGATTACTCTGGGTATCCCATAATTTCAAATATCCGTTCATTAGGGACCCAGTGTTGCTTTGAGACGTCACGCCGTGAATGTGCACTCACGATCACAAACTAGCCAGTTCTACCAGAAAGACTCGGGAGAATAAATACTGTGACAATTATCCATTTATTAGCAACCCAGCAAGCAATAAAGTTCTTTGGCGTGGGCCCCGTCCGTAGCTCGCAATCTGAGGGTCCGGACTCTGCATATCCTGCCTGAAGATCAAGGCAGGGGCGCAGCCGACCCCCGTGAGGTATGGAAGGGACCATCCTGGTGGTGGTGGTGAGGAGGATGGAGGGAAGGATTCAATTTGGAGGAGGTGGGGAGGATGGTGGTGAATTGAAGCGTCAGCATCTGCGAACTCAAACATGAGTAAGTACCGATCTTTTATACCACAAGTGTTGGAATGTGATTGGATAGATAAATAGAGTGACGTAACAATTAAGTCTTCCTGGCAGAACTTAATGCTAGAGCTTTCATTTCTGAAATAGTCAGAGAGTGCAGTGCAACTATTTTACCCTAAGCGGCCGCTCACTGCTGACTCATGACAAAGGTGTCATTTTTTTAATAGTTGCCAGCTTGCAACGTGCTAAGTCAGTGATAGTCAGACATCGGAAGGTCTCCTTAATGATGTGCCCCATGCTCCATTCATAGTGCCTTTGTTTTGATCTATCCTGGACAGAGATTTGCGGAAACACCAGACTGCACATTAATCTACTAGGAAGAATGATTTCAGAATACTTCAGAATAAATCAAGATGTAACATTTATTTGTCAGGTAAAAATATATCATGCCAATTACACAAGTGATTAAAAGCCAATTCAGAAATAATAAATACATGACATCAATTACTCAAAGATGACTCTAAAAGTAAGCAATGCATTCCTGATAGAGACATGCAGTGGTGTGTGAGTGTGTTCCAAGTGTAAAACTTGAGAAGACACTGATACAGCACTGCATGGGGGTTTTCTGGTTACAGGTTCCCAAAGACTGCTCTGTCACCTACCCTTAAATACCCAGACCAGAACAAAAGGGTTATACCAATATTTAGGGTTGTTTTGGGTCAATTAATTTACCCCAGGGGGTAGCACCTGGTTTCGGGGGAGAGGGGAGATATCTTGAAGAGACATCACCCAAAGAGGAGAACAGGTCTCCTAAGTTCTCAATCTTTCTCAGTATACCAATGACTGCAATGAAATTAAGACCATTTTACCAATCGCACTGACATTTAAAAATGATACCATTTAAAATGAATACAAACAAAAAAAAAGAAAAACAATAGTTTCACAAGATACATCATATGGGATATATAGACATTCTTAGTGAACTTGTGGTGACTTGACTCAGGGGGAGAGGAAGGGAGGAGGGAGAGGGGAATGCAGAGATAAGGTAGGAGAAAAGTTTGGACAGGATCTTTGGACAGGACAATGTCCTGTGATCTTTCTTTGCAATCTTGTGTCCAGGGTGTGTTTTATTGCTTTATTGCAGGGTGAGTTTTGTCTTAGCAGGAAAATCAGTTCTTACAACTTTATGGAAGTCACCCTTACCACCGTCATTTAAAGCCTGGCTATGTGACACATGGTCTTTCTTAAAACTTGAGAAGATAAAGTTTACTCTCAGAGGCTCTACTGATAAATTTTATTCTCATTGGAAACCACTGATTAATTATGTGAACCAGCTTTCTGTTAGGGAAATGTCTGTGTAGTGGCATATTTAGTATTTGTCTACATAGGTTCCTACCTCCCTATACCTCACTTTCTGCCTGCCACACCATAAGCCGCTTTATAGGGGTAATTGAGCCATAGCCCTCATAATTCCTGCTGATCCATGAATCCTGGCAACCTGGCACAGCGCCCTGGGTGTCGGCAACTACTAACTTTTTTCTACAGTTCACTCAGTCCTCCTAACTTACTCATTTGTTTTATTTGTTATTTGTTATTTTGTTTCCTGATTTCGCTCTTTAAGAGCTTTATGTATGTATGTGCGTGTGTACATATGCGTATGTGTGTCAAAGCATATATATATATATGTCTAGTGATTGATTTACTTTTTTTTTTTTCTTATTATTATTTGTTAGGGATATGGGATGAAACCACAAAAGGACATTTGTTTTGAAGAATTGTTCATTCTGAAAACACAAAATGGAGACTTATATTGTATTATGTTGCAAATATTGTTTGAACGCTGTATCCAATAAAGAATATGAAAAAAAGCAAAAAAAGAAAGTGGGATCCAGATGCAGCAAACATTTTTTCAAACAAACATAATCAAAGTAAATCCAGGCAAAACTGATAAATGCAGACACATGCAAGGAAGGCAAACAAAATTGACAACAAGCGCACACAACATACACATGCACGCACACACGCAAAACATCCATAGGAGGACAACACCAGACAAAGAACATGAGAAACACTTGGGTATATTTACACTCAAGGGGAGATTGGCAAACAAGACACACGTGGGAACAATCATGAACTAATCAGCAAGAAGAACTACAAAGGACTACAAAACATGGCACAGAACAGGAAATAACAAAAGTCCAAACAAGACAAGGGGAACACAAGACAGGAATCATGACAGGTATAGTCTAGGGGCCTGTACCATGAAGCCGGTTTAGGGGGATAGCCAGGTGTGTTTCAGGTTAGTTTGCGCCAACTCTGGGTTTTAGGCACCATGAAAGTGGTTTGGCTTTTAGCGTGTTCATCGCCATAGTAACTAACGCTCCACGGTAACCTGGTCCGGGTCAGGTGATGTTCCAGGTGAGAGGTTGCAAACCGAACTTGGACCAATCAGCTGTGAGCAAAGTGTCACATGTCTGATGCGATAACGTCACTCCACCTGTTTCCACTGTAAGATCACTACACAGCAAATGACTTTTAAAGACAAAATCGTCTGGCTTTTAGAAATGCTTATTTAGAATCATAACTTTGTATGATTTAGATATTATTTATGTAATTATTGTACCCTTAATCGATCACACGTACAATTTTAAATACGCTTTAGAATCAATAGATAAAGCTATAAAATGACTGCATGTGAGCTTAAATGTTAAATTCTCTCTATACCTTTATCAACTGTATAAACTAACTTCACAACTTTTACTTGCACTGATATAGCAAGACTTTTTATTTTAATTGTCCTCTTTCATAGACAGCTATTTTCTTCTTGTGTAAATTTGTTTAAATTCTTTATATTTTTCAATATCGTAATATTCTGTAGTGAATCGCGTTGTTTCTCTCTTGAGAAATGAATCTCAGTTTCCCTCTTTCTCAGCCTGTGATTGGCTGTTCACTACTGATGTCACTCCTAAACTCAGGATCAAAGCCTGAGCTGACAGAGAATGTTGTTGAACAGCATCATGGTACCAACAAAGCCTGGTTGGATTGGTTTGGTTTTGTCAACTCATCCTGAAACCCTGAGTTTGTTCAACTACCATCATGGTACAGGCTAGGGCTGTAATCTCCTAGTCGATTAGTCGATTTTCTTTGGTTGATTACAGCCCTAGTACAGGCCACTGATGTTGTTCTTTGACTTGTTTCAACACACCTTGATCAGAAGCTCCACCCTCTTACAGCACTAACCAGGAAGAGACTGACTTGTTATTTCTCTTTTCTGCCATATGGACTTTGTCTCGACAAAAGCAATAAAGAATCAGTGATCGGTGGAGTACGAAGGGAAAAACTTTACAGAACAATTTGAGAAGTTTGTTTCTGAGCAAGTTTGTTTCTGATCTTTGTGATTCTCATGGGGATTTGTTTTTTAAACCGTCGTTCAGAAAGTGAAAGTAAAGTTTAGATTGCTGGAGCTCAAACTGTGAAAATGGCTTCACTAAATTTATCTGAAGAAGAACTTTCTTGTCCTGTGTGTCATGAAATCTACAAGGCTCCTGTTCTTTTATCCTGTAGTCACAGTTTCTGTAAAGAGTGTCTTCAACAGTTCTGGAGAACAAATGGAACTCGGGAGTGTCCTGTCTGCAGGAGAACCTCAAGATCTAATCCTCCATGTAATCTTGTGTTAAAAAACTTGTGTGAGTCGTTCCTGAAGGAGAGAAATGAGAGGCGTTCATCCGGGTCTGCGGAGATCTGCAGTTTACACAGTGAGAAACTCAAACTCTTCTGTCTGGAGGACAAACAGCCTGTGTGTTTAGTGTGCAGAGATTCAAAACAACATGACAATCATAAATTCAGACCCATCAGTGAAGTGGTTTCATCATATAAGGTAAGACAAATGTTTCTTGATTCACATGTAAAGAACCATAACGAGTCATAAACACAGATCGTTCCGGTTACTAACGTAACCTCGGTTCCCTGAGATCATGAGCATTGCATCAGTAACTGACGCTTATGAGGAAAACTTCCCTGAATACTGAAGCCTGATTGGTTCACGTCAGAGCACCTGCACAGACAAAGGGCTTTTTCAGTCCGCAAAAACTGGACCGACTGCCTATTTAAGTCACACCGAAAGCCATTTTAGTCTGAATCTTTCTACTGATGAGTGGCAGCGGAGTTGTGTACAGTTGCACGACAAACTAGAGTCTAGACAATACTCATTCCCGTTATCTCAGGGAAACAGGGTTACGTTAGTAACTGGAACATTCCCTTTCGATACTGTTCACTCGCCTTACATAAGTAGCTGACACTTATGGGGAACGCAATCCAATAGCGCCGTGCTACTAGCGCAGAACGGAAGAGAGCTTTATGACCTGAGCTCTAAAGGCCATGGAAAGCATCTTAGGCACATAGCCTTGTCTTGGTCTAAGGAGGACTTTACTGTCATTAGGCCCAAATTCGATGCAGAATGCGTCCACTGAAAGAGCCTGCCGATCACCAACTCGCTTGACCGATGCCAGAGCCAGCAGAAGGGCGTCTTTAGCGAGAGAGGCCGAAGGTCGGCCGTTCTGAGGAGCAAAGATCTTTGTGCGCTCAGGCCTTTGATTAGGCCAAAAGCAGCCAATCATTGAGGTAATTCAGGATGCGAACTCCCATCTGTCTCAGCGGGAGAGGGCCGCATCCACAAATATCATAAAAGTGCGCGAAGCAAGAGACAGTCCGAATGGTAGGACTGTAGGTTGGTAAGCCACCCCTTTGAACGTGAATCTCAAGAACTGTGATGAAGGGGTTATTTGGATATGAAAGTATGTGTCCTTCAGATCCACTGATAAAAAACAATCAGATCTGTAAGAGGATTTGTTTCAAAGTTAGCATTCTGAACGGCCAAAGTCCTCCTCGGAGCCGCCAAATTAAACCTTGGCACTTGCACCAGATGAGGGAAGCAGGGAGCCCTGCAGGAGCAACACTCGTATTTTGTAACAAATGTCGCTCAAATTTGCTCTTTTAAAGGGGTCATATGACAGTTCTAAAAAGAACATTATTTTGTGTTTTTGGTTTAATGCAAATGTGTTTACACGGTTCTAGGTTAAAAAAAGTCATTATTTTAATATTTTATCATTTTATTGTTGCTCCTCTATGCCCCGCCTTTCTGAAACGCGTTAATTTTTACAAAGCTCATCATTCTGAAAAGCGCTTGTGCTCTGATTGGCCAGCGATCCAGTGCATTGTGATTGGCCCGAATACCTTAAGCGTGTGACAGAAATGTCACGCCCCTTACCATATTTGGAACATCAGCTCCCAAAGCAATAATGACAGGTGATAATGTCGGTACCGTACTAACTTATCAATTTGAGCCTGAATCTGATCCGGAAAATGCAGAGGGCCAAGCTGATCGGGCTGAACTTTGCCAGCGCGACTGGACCAGAACGCATCAGATTGGTAAAGTTTTATTTCATTGGGGACATAATTACTGATTATAATGACTTGTACTGTCTTTTTACACGTCGCGCCACGCTACGGGGGAGAACACTTTGTAAACTGCTCAAAACTCGCGTTTGAATAGTCAGTAGCAAATTATTAAAATATGAAAACATACTTACAGGCTGTGTCTGTGTGTCAGAAGTGCCAGACTGTACTAGCAAAGATGGAATTGCCCCATTTTTTAGAATCAGCCTTTTTGCACAGCCGGCCTTGTACTCTCGCAGGTTCTGGAAACAGTCCTCCAGAAAATATGCAGCACACGGTCGAATATTTTGGTTTTACTTTTCTGGAACAGAGTTGTAAATAAAGCTTAACCACTGTTTTCTAATTTTGTCCTCTTTTGGAAGGCCAAACAAAGTAGTTTGGCTTTCGCAACAAAACACAGCGTCTCCGCGACTTGCCAGCGCCGGTGGCAACAATAATACAGCGAGAATTAACCCTCTGGGGTCTAAGGTGTTTTTGGGGTCCTTGAGATGTTCTGACATGCTCTTACATTTGTGCTTTTTTCAGTTGCTTATAAACATATTAATGGCAAAGGTGTAATTACACTCTATTTAGCACAAACAGGGCTACCATAATATGTGAGCAACATGTATGTACATGTTTGTATTTTTGAGAAAATAATGTTTATGCATGGTTATTGAAAAAACTAAAAATGAAAATTTCTGAAATAAGGCCACAAAACACATACTAAATATGTGTACATAAGACTTCTGAATAATGCATTTTGTCGCCTAGAGTTTTTTCTTCAAAATGATGTGAAAATCATCCTGCCAGTCGTTCACATAAAACAATACATTGATTTAAATTTTGTAACACACTTTTTGTTTGGAAAGGCAATATGCGGGTGGGCGTGATTCACACCTGAGGAGACAATGGGCCCGCATAATGAGGCTGCATACTTAATGAGCCTTTCATTCAGGTGTGTGACTGAGCCACAAAAAAGAATGCAAGGACAATATATATATAATTGGTTCACAGTTGTTGTTGTTTTTTCCACAAATTGTGCTTGCAAATTGTATAATATCCAAGGTAAACATTTCTAGTAATTGTGCAGTTAATTGTTCTCATACTGTATTTTCAGATTTGGAATATATTCTCTACCCAAATGTGTCACTAATAAAGCATAATAAAATTATTTAAAGAGAAGGCTTATAATGACCTTTTAAGATTTTGTTTACATCTATCCTTGTATATATATATATTTATTTTTTATTTTTTATTTTTTTATTAAAAAGGTTATACAATTACAACAACATTTAAAATTGTAACAATATTTCCAGTGTAAGCTTTCTTTGTAAAAACTAAAGTATACATGTTATCATACATAATTCAATTCATGTGAGCAGAAATTGGCAACATTATAAGCTTATTTGATGTGGCCGTATTTTACTGTAAAAACTTTATAATCTATCCGATTTTGTAGTCGATTTTTACTCATCTCGGTATAGCAATAGAGTTTGGTAAAAGCTGTTCATTCATTCATACACAGAAACGCGATTCAAACAGTCTTTTTGCGTACAGACACTTGCGATTAGAACAAAGCAGATATAGAACTGACCTATTCCTCAGCCGGATCCGTTTGCTCCTAGAAATGAAACTTCCAGAACTTCTGAGGTAAATTTTCCAGGATTATTATTAAGATAGTATTCCTGACAGCGTCGTAAAGTCCATGAGTCTGAAAGTGAACTCGCTGTGTGTTTTATCCAGCTGATGTGGGCGTTTCACAGGTTTGTATGGATCGCCTCACATTTGCGTTTGAATAGCGCGCTCTCCGTGGACGGAGTCACATTAAAACTTAATGAGCTGAGATGAGAACGACTGACATCTCTCTCTTTTTATACATATTACATAAACTGTGAATATTTGTTTTTTTATAAAAATTACTTCTTTTAAAAGAAGAGAATTCAAGCTTCATGCCTGTGTGTCTGTATGCCTGTTTGACTGAGTATTCGCTGAGTTACAGTTCATTTTCGGACGCGTTTCAGAATTGACTTCACTGACACAGAGAAGGCAGAACTCACATCATGTTTATTTTTCTTTATTTTTTCAAAAAGCACAACACTTTGTTTTTATTGTGAGTATACACAAAAATAATCCACACGTAGCCCTCAAACCGTATTCACTTTATAGCCCTTAATTCTGTAATTGTGGACAAATGTGGGCACAGAGGACTCAGATGTGACCCTATTTTTTATTTATTATAAATGTTATATCACTGTCTTCGATAAAATTTTGTCTATCCATTTATGGTGTGTTTTTTTATTTTGGGGGTATTTTTGAATTTATTTACTTCAAAAAGTACCATATTTTCTATGTAAATTATGCTTATTTTTTTGAGTGTGAGTTTTTGGCATGATAAGAATATTGTACAGGATCAGCCCTTCATTTGTGTGTATGTGTATGCATTGTATTGGATCTATTGATTTATTTTTACAAAAAAACAAGAAGAATGCTCTAAATTACAGTTTTTGCTCTAAATTACATTACTTTCACTTTCACTTTCACTGTCACTGTCACTGTCACTTTTTCCCATTCATTTCTATGGGTGCCCATTTTTGACCCAAATACAAGATTAAGGATTTTTTTTTTTTCACCCACTTAACATTGTAGAATTGAGTAAAAAAAAAATGTGTGTGTTCAGGAGGCAAACTTAGGAAAAGTGGCCAAGTCTTGTACCGCTCAGATCAAGGGAAGTATTTTTTAAAAATAAATCAAAATTATTTTGCCCACATTTGTCCAGAATACGGTTTTAGGGTTAACAGGATCGATTGTTGTGTGAAATTTGTTTGTAAAATCAAAGTCAACAGAGTATTTTTGAATCTCTTTTGAACTGATAAGAAAAAAAGCGAGCTGGTATCGATACCGCCGACCCCAGGGGGTTAAAGTTACACCTTCTTTCTTTGCGTATACATCTGGGTGGTGTTATGAAACTCTGTCCCCACACACACTGATGTAGGTTTGTGGCGGCGTGTTTGAATGAAGCATTATAGGAAGGCATGGCTAAACCTTAACTTTTACAAAGAATATCTCTTTGGGTTTGAGACTTTGAGCTTTGTGACACTGCAGATCTTAAACAGCCACTAAAGAAAAACAAGAAATCACATCATATGACCCCTTTAATAATGATATTTTCTCTTGAAGAGTTGGATAGCCACAGGGGAAAAGCACAGAGCTACAGGTGTCGAAGCGCCGTTAATCCACTGCTTGAGGCTCCTATATTCTTCTCTTTGGAGACAGCGAGGAGATGATCTTCACACTTGAAGGAGAAAACTTCTGATGAAAATAGTTTTCAGCGGAACTTAAATATGCAGTCGGCCACGTCCGTTTTGGCGGGCTGAAAAGCCATTTGTCTGTACAGATGCACAGACGTGAACCAATCAGGCTTTAGTATTCAGTGTTGATCTGATTGAACAGGGCTGCAGTGATCAGGACTGGTTGTGTTTAGTCCAGCTAAACTAGATTATAAATGCAGTTTCATAGATTTGAGGAATTAGTAACTACGGGAGCAAATACATTTTCACGCCGGCCCAGTTGGTATTGGATAATTTGTTTCAATAAATAACATTGTCATTTACAAGCTGTACTTTGTGTTTACTCAGATTGCAATTTCTGAATCAATTTAGTATGAGATGTACACAAAAACAGAAGAAATCAGGATGGGGGAAAATACTTTTTCATTGCATTATATCATCATGTCACTGTATTGTCTTCTCTTCACTGTAATCTGGTGTTTTATTATTTTTTTGGTCAATTCTAGAAGGAGCTCAATACAGCACTGAAGTCCTTACAAGAGAAACTTAAATGCAATAAAAAAATGAAAGGAGAGTTTGAGAAAAGAGTTCAACACATCAAGGTGAGGAAACAGAAACGAGAGTCATTTTCATTACAGCTGTTGGATCACTATATACAGTTATGATTTGATATAATAGATTCCAGTTTATTATTTCTGTAAATGACTAGCAGCAATCTGCTTCTGGATCCGTTTTATGTCGGGTATCCGAGTTTATCTTGGATATTAATGATGTGTGTCGATTGAGATGACTGAAGTGAATGTGCTTTGATATCAGTCTCAAGCTAAGCACACAGAGCATCGGATTAAACAGCAGTTTAAGAAGCTTCATCAGTTTCTCAGAGATGAAGAAGCAGCTACAGTCACTGCACTGAGGGAAGAAGAGGAGCAGAAGAAGCAGAGGATGAAGGAGAAGCTGGAGGAGATGAACATACACGTCTCAGCTCTTTCACACACAATCAAAGACATGGAGGAGATGATGAAAGCCAATGACGTCTGCTTTCTGAAGGTCTGATTCAGATCATTGGTTGATTGATTGATGATTGATTGAGTTCTTGATGATAAATGGTGTGTTTGTTCTGCAGGAGTTTCCAGTCTCAATGGAAAGGTCAGTGATCTGCTCCTGTCTCTGGTCTCTCTGGTTCTGATCCAAAGCCACTGCAGTTCTGACTCCTGAATGTTCTTCCAGAGTTCAGAGCTCACAGCCGGATCCACAGATGGCTTCTGGAGCTTTGATTCATGTGCCACGATACTTGGGCAACCTGCCGTTCAGAGTCTGGAAGAAGATGCAGGACATCGTCCAAAACAGTGAGTCTGACTGCAGGAGATCTGAGCTGGACATGATGGATGGGTGGAGAGTTAGAGGCTCTTCATGATAAAGATAGATAGATGAGTTTGATGTTTGTTAGGAGGTTACAATTAAAAAAAAATTAGTCTCAGAATAATAATAATAACTAGAATGTAGTGGTGCTTGCAGTGGCAAAACTTGAAACTAGGTAGATTCTGACAATTAGCATTTTGCTAACATGATGCTAACACATTTATCATGTTGTTAACATGATTAGCATTTTGCAAACATGCTTTTAACCAAATGTTAACAAGATTAGCATGTTGCTAGCATGATGCTTACACAATCACCATGTTGCTTGCATATTTTAGCAAGATGCTAATATGATTAACATGATGCTAGCATGATTAACAAGTTGTTAACATGATGCTAGCATAATTCACATGTTGTTAACATGGTGCTAACATGATTAGAATGCTGCTACTGCATTTTAGTTAACATTGTTGCCATGTTTCAACACTTAGTTAATCACTATTAGCATGTAGCTATTCTGCTAGCATGTGAAGCATGATGGAAGTCCTGTTTGCTAGCATTAGTCATAGGAGCCAACCACCATGTCTCTACGATGTTCTGGTGCAGAGATATAGGTGTTGCTGAACAGTTGCTAGGGTACTCTGTTTAGTTGCTAGGGAGTGGCTTGGCATCTGTCAATGATGTTACTTCAAAGGCTGCTTGCCAGTATGAATGATATAAACCAACCGCAACTCCTCTATGACATTCAGATTAGAAGATATCCCTCTTTGGATTTGGGTTGCTAGGGTGCTCGACACCCCTCCTTGAACCACCACCTTACCGTGGTGGAGGGGTTTGAGTACCCGAACGACCCTAGGAGCTATGTTGTCTGGGGCTATATGCCCCTGGTAGGGTCTCCCAAGGCAAACAGGTCCTAGGTAACGGGTCAGACTAAGAGCGGTTCAAAAACCCTTTATGATGCCTATAAATTTGAGGACCGTGATGGTGCCCGGCATGGCGCAACCGGGGCCCCACCCTGGAGCCAGGCCCAGGGTTGGGGCTCGCATGCGAGCGCCTGGTGGTCGGGCCTCCCCCCATGGGGTCCGGCCGGGCCCAGCCCGAAGGAGCGACGTGGGGCCGCCCTCCCATGGACCCACCACCTGCAGGAGGGACCGTAAGGGGCCGGTGCTTAGTGGATCGGGCGGCAGTCGAAGGCGGGGGCCTCGACAACCCGATCCCTGGACGCGGAATCTAGCTCTAGGGACATGGAACGTCACCTCTCTGGCGGCAAAGTAGCCTGAGATTGTGAGTGAGGTTAAGAGATTCCGACTAGAGATAGTTGGGATCACCTCCACGCACGGCTGGGGCTCTGGAACCACACTCCTTGAGAGAGGATGGACTCTTCACCACTCTGGAGTTGCCCATGGTGAGAGGCGGCGGGCTGGTGTGGGTTTGCTTTAGCCCCCCAGCTCAGCCGCCATGTGTTGGAGTTCACCCCGGTGAACGAGAGGGTCGCTTCCCTGCGCCTTTGGGTCGGGGATAGGTCTCTCACTGTCGTGTGCGCCTATGGGCCAAACGGCAGTGTAGAGTGCCCAGCCTTCTTGGAGACTCTGGGAGGGGTGCTGGCAAGTGCTCCAACTGGGGACTCCGTCGTTCTATTGGGGGACTTCAACGCCCACGTGGGCAGCGACAGTGACACCTGGAGGGGCGTGATTGGGAGGAACGGCCCCCCTGATCTGAACCCGAGTGGTGTTCTGTTATTGGACTTCTGTGCTAGTTACAGCTTGTCCATAACGAACACCATGTTCAAGCATAAGGGTGTCCATCAGTGCACATGGCACCAGGACACCCTAGTCCGGAGGTCGATGATCGACTTCGTGGTTGTTTCATCTGACCTCCGGCCGTATGTCTTGGACACTCGGGTGAAGAAAGGGGCGGAGCTGTCAACTGATCACCACCTGGTGGTGAGTTGGATCCGATGGCGGGGAGGAAGCTGGACAGACTCGGCAGACCCAAACGTACTATGAGGGTCTGTTGGGAACATTTGGCCGAATCCCGTCAGAGAGATCTTCAACTTCCACCTCCGGCAGAGCTTCGACCAGATCCCGAGAGAGTCTGGAGATATTGAGTCCGAGTGGACCATGTTCTCCACCTCCATTGTCAACTCGGCCACCCGGAGATGTGGCCGTAAGGTCTCCGGTGCCTGTCGAGGCGGCAATCCCCGAACCCGGTGGTGGACACCGGAAGTAAGGGATGCCATAAAGCTGAAGAAGGAGTCCTATCGGGCCTGGCTGGCTTGTGGGACTCCTGAGGCAGCTGACGGGTACCGACAGGCCAAGCGGACTGCAGCCCGGGTGGTTGTGGAGGCAAAAAATCGGGCTTGGGAGGAGTTCGGTGAGGCCATGGAGAAGGACTATCGGTCAGCCTCGAAGAGATTCTGGCAAACCGTCCGGCGCCTCAGGAGGGGGAAGCAGTGCCCTACCAACGCTGTTTACAGTGGAGGTGGGCGGCTGTTGACCTCGACTGGGGATGTCATCGGACGGTGGAAGGAATACTTCGAGGATCTCCTCTTCCATTGAGGAAGCAGAGGCTGAGGGCTCGGAGGTGGACTCGTCCATCACCCGGGCTGAAGTCACCGAGGTAGTCAAGAAACTCCTCGGTTGCAAGGAACCGGGGGTGGATGAAATCCGCCCCGAGTACCTCAAGTCTCTGGGTGTTGTGGGGCTGTCTTGGCTGACACGCCTCTGCAGCATCGCGTGGCGGTCGGGAACAGTACCTTTGGACTGGCAGACCAGGGTGGTGGTCCCTCTTTTTAAGAAGGGGGACCGGAGGGTGTGCTCCAACTATAGGGGATCACACTTCTCAGCCTCCCCGGGAAAGTCTATGCCAGGGTACTGGAGAGGAGAATACGGCCGATAGTAGAACCTCGGATTCAGGAGGAACAGTGCGGTTTTCGTCCCGGTCGTGGAACACTGGACCAGCTCTATACCCTCTCCAGGGTGCTGGAGGGTTCATGGGAGTTTGCCCAAACAATCCACATGTGCTTTGTGGATTTGGAAAAGGCATTCGACTGTGTCCCTCGCGGCATCTTGTGGAGGGTGCTCTGGGAGTATGGGGTCCGGGGCCCTTTGCTAAGGGCTGTCCGGTCCCTGTACGACCGGAGCAGGAGCTTGGTTCGCATTGCCGGCAGTAAGTCAGACTTGTTCCTGGTGCATGTTGGACTCCGGCAGGGCTGCCCTTTGTCGCTGGTTCTGTTCATAATTTTTATGGACAGAATTTCTAGGCGCAGCTAGGGGCTGGAGGGTGTCAAGTTTGGGGACCACACGATTTCATCTCTGCTCTTTGCGGATGATGTTGTCGTGCTGGCCCCATCAGACCAGGACCTTCAGCATGCACTGGGACGGTTTGCAGCCGAGTGTGAAGCGGCTGGGATGAGAATCAGCACCTCCAAATCCGAGGCCATGGTTCTCAGTCGGAAAAGGGTGGTTTGCCCGCTTCAGGTTGGTGGAGAGTTCCTGCCTCAAGTGGAGGAGTTCAAGTATCTTGGGGTCTTGTTCACGAGTGAGGGAAGGATGGAACGGGAGATTGACAGATGGATCGGTGCAGCTTCTGCAGTAATGCTCTCGATTTACCAGTCAATCTACGTTCCTACTCTCATGGGTGAGCTGTGGGTCATGAGCTGTGGATCATGACCGAAAGGACAAGATCCCGGATACAGGCGGCCGAAATGAGCTTTCTCCGCAGGGTGGCTGGGCGATCCCTTAGAGATAGGGTGAGAAGCTCGGTCACTCGGGAGGAACTCAGAGTAGAGCCGCTGCTCCTCCACAGCGAGAGGGGCCAGCTGAGGTGGCTCGGGCATCTTTTCCGGATGCCTCCTGGACGTCTTCCCGGGAAGGTGTTCCGGGCATGTCCCACTGGGAGGAGACCCCAGGGAAGACCTAGGACACGCTGGAGGGACTCTGGGAACGCCTCGGTGTCCCCCTGGAAGAGCTGGAGGAAGTGTCTAGGGAGAGGGAAGTCTGGGCATCCCTGCTTAGACTGCTGCCCCCGCGACCCGGCCCCGGATAAGCGGAAGAAGATGGATGGATGGATGGATGGAGGGTGCTCGACAATGGTTGCTAGGGCGTGGCTAGGAAGTGTTGAAGGAGATTCATGTTTATAAGTCAAACACAACAGACAGTCATAATAAACTAATTTAAAACAAAACACAGACTATAAGAGCCAATAAAATGAAGATGATCAGATGCTGCTGAAGATCAGACACACACTTACAGTTTTTCACCTTCAGCATAAATCTCAACAGATCTCATTGATTTGTTGTTATTTAACTTTTCCAAAGTATCAGTTTCTCTTGATGGACACAAATGTCTGAATCTCAAATTTAATGTTTGTAGTTGATGCCGTTAATCGCTGATGATAAAAACGAGTGTGAAACTAATAACAGCACTGACAGTGATCAGAGGAAAATGTGTTTGATCAACAGGACGAGTGTCATAGTTCATAATAATGTGTGTTGGGTTCACTCTTGATCATTATATGAAGATCAGAATAAAAGCATCTGTTGATTGTGTCTCATCAGCTCCTGTGATTCTGGATCCAAACACTGCTCATCCAGAACTCGTCCTGTCTGATGATCTGACCAGAGTGAGAAACAGCGGGAACTATCATCCTGTTCCTCATAATCCAGAGAGATTTGACCGGTATCTCTGTGTTCTGGGTTCAGAGGGTTTTAACTCAGGAACACACTGCTGGGATGTGGAGGTTAAACAGAGTAAACGCTGGACTCTTGGAGTAACTACAGCATCAAACCAGAGGAAGGGATGGGTTTTCTTCAACACTGATGTCTGGTGTGTGGAGTATGGATGGTCTTTAGCTTCTAGTTTTCGTGTTGAACAGGCTCTTGATCGTGTGAGAGTGAATCTGGACTATGACGGAGGAACGGTGTCGTTCTCTGATCCTGTAACTAACACACATTTACACACATTCACAACCACCTTCACTCACACACTCTTTCCATTCTTCTGTTGTTATTACTCTATGAGGATTTTACCGGTCAATAGTCAGTAAACGTCACTTTACATATTTCCAATATTTAATCCATATCACATGAGTAAGAGTGCTGTTGATCTGAATATCAGTACGGTGGCTGTGATTGGGCCATGATGATCACATGACTGATATCCAGCACTACAGCAACACTCAGATCAATAAACAAGAAGTTTTCATATATTCATTTATATTCCACTTCACACAATTAGACCGATTAGAGACTGTTTTAGCATTCATGTTTTCAGGATAATTGACATTTACCTGATTATTTCAGTCAATGTGTCTTTATTAATTTCTAAACCTTTTGCATCATAATTATATATGATTATATCACACAATTATACCAATTAGAGACCATTTTAGACAATTACGGACAAGTACAATGCAAAATGTTAAAGATAAACACAAGGCATCGTGGTGCAGTTCAGAGTATGTACAACAAAGAATAATAAAAAATAAATAAAAATAAACAATACTGTGATAAAAGGTTCTATATAATATCACGGCATGTAACATGAATTTGAAAAGCTTTTGATGTTTTTTTAAATATTTTATAAGCTTTTTGTTTTGTGATTTCATGTTTGAAAGAGTTTCAATGTATATTGTGAGATCAATATTATAAAAGGTAATATATGAAGGTTTCTTTTGAGTTATTTTTGTGTTTTAGAATATAAAACTTTGCCAAAATAATTAAGATTAATCATATAATTTTGTTTTTCAAAAAATATGGGTTTCAAAATCAAAGAAAAATGTCATGAGGTTCTAAATTAAGAGTTCTGTTGAATTTTTTGTCATGTCTATTTTAAAGTCAGTCCAAAAAGAAATAGAAAAGGGGCAATAAAAAATGAAATGTTCAATATCTTCAAATGATGTGTTACAAAAAGTACATTTATGACAAACAGTATGAATATACTGTATCTACTAATGGCTGCATTTACAGGATAACATCTATGAATAATTTTGTAAATGATTTATTTTACTTTATTAGAAATAACATATTTATATGGTAATGCCAAAATATACAATGAGGTTTAAGCCATTTTGATTTACAAAAAGGATTGGATCTGACATTAAAGGAATTTCTTAAATTGTTATTAAAACGTTTATCAAAACCGGAGAGACCATTTACAAAAAGTTGGGGATTTTGTAAGATTGTTAATAATATATACATTTGAGAACTGGGTTAAGATAATTATGCCATTGGGGATAGCCTTAATTACTTTAATTCTTTTTCATTTACAATATATATATATATATATATATATATATATATATATATATATATATATATATATCTTGAAATAAAATGAGGGGAATTGTCATCGTGTTAGTTTATCAGTGTAAGCTGTGTTCTATTATTATCCTCGTGTGTGTTTGCTTTATAAGTTCATCCCTCACATTCATTCTCTGTTCGGTCTATGTTGTATTTGGTGTGTGTTGCCTGTCCTGTCCTGGTGTTATTTGTATTACCCTCATTAAACTGGAACTTTATTCACCATCTTCGTCTGCCTTCCTGCAACCACCTATGACAGGCATGTTTAATTGCCCATCAATAAACTGCTTTACAATTAAAATGTTGTGCCGAACCCAATTCTCCATGTACAACGACTTCTTATAATGGGCCCTATCTTGCACCCAGCGCAATTGATTTTGTACACGACGCATGTATCATTCCTATTTTGCACCCGACGCACAGCGGACTTTTCCCTCCACAGACGCACATCGGTAAATTAGGGAATGAACTTGTGCTCCCGGGGGCGGTTCAGCGAAAAGAGGAGGCGTGTTCCGGCGCAAACGTTCCCTGGTGTTATTTTGCAGGTTTAGAAAACAATTCCGCCACTGACCAGGAAAAACCTAGTCTGAAGTCAGTGGCGCGTTGCGCATGTTATTCATATGCTATTTTAAGGGCGCATGCTTGGCCATAATGTAGCGTGTGCACAACGCACATACACTTTGCTTCTCTACTCTACACAGAAGCAGCAGTTTTCATTTTTGCAAAAAATACATTACAAAGAAAAATATTACCACACGAGGGAAATAATTTTTGTGTCCATGAAGATGTGAAAAAATAGGCATAAATCTAGCTTACACATTTACCCAAATTATTATACGCCTGTTTAAGCGAAGCTAATTTGGGTGTGTTTCTCCATCCCCAATGTCACTTCTCTGTGTTTTACGGCCCTGACGAGAACATCGGTCTCCTCGGCTGTGAACCGCTCCTGGCAAATCCGCCATTATAATAGCAATCCGCCATGGAACAAGTGCGTCTGCTCTTAAAGGGAATGTGAGATGTCGATCTGATTGGTTTATTTCACGTTATGCCCAAACCACACCTATGAGTAATGAAGCTTCTTCAGACCAACACATTTTAGATTTGCGTCGAGCGCAAGAGTCATTTATCCCGCCGGTATAATAGCAACAGCGCCCGAAACCCGCCCACAAAGTTACTTGCGTTTTGCATTTGATACTTGCGTTTCAGATCGTTAAAATAGGGCCCCATGAATGATATCACCTATGTTCAAATAAAACACCAAAACTGTGTTTGTACAAAAGTGAGCAGAACAGTAATGCTTGTTTGTGATAATTGGCCAAAGCAATAGGAAGTTTACCAGTTATATAAGGACATTGCAACGAAAAAAATTAATACCACCAAATTTAAAAAAAGGAAAAAAAAAGGGAAAAAAAGGGAGGATATTGAATATATTTGTTAGATTTTTTTTTTTTAATTTAAGCCAAATAATTTAAGATTTGATTGAAAATAGTCAAATTAAGAAAATTGAACCCACCATCAGATAATTTATCATCAAGGACACTTTTGGACTCCGGGTGGTTTTCACGGTTGCTTGGGCTAAATACATGGCTGCAAAAAACCTGCAATATAAAAGGAGTAAACTTCATTGACAATTTCAATCTTTTCTGGAGTCAGAGACAACTTTTTCATCGGGATGGCCATCACCCAAACAAACTTGGTTCAAGAGTGCTAAAGGACAATATCTACTTCTCCCTCAATCATCCTTCTGCAGTGTGTGCCTATCCACTCAATCTGAACAGCACACACACACACCTGGACACAGTATGAATGACCACAGGACTTCACTTCAGCAGCAAAATGGACATGCGGTTGACATATCACACAAGGACAACGATAACACCACTCCGCCACAACAACCTCTGCTCACGGACTCAATCTCTGCTGAACCCTGCCCACAGAGCTCACCACAGACAGACATATCAGAACTGCTCGAAGATTCAGCACCCAAGGACGACTTCCTGGAAAACAGCCAGGGAAGCCAGGACAGCATATCACAGCCTCCGATAACACCAGATCAACAGCCCCTCTCACCAGACACTTTTTCCCTCTCTCCAGCATCGCCACTTCTGTGCTTCTCACAGAAAATGGAAGAACTGGTGTATGCTGGAACCAAACTATCCCACTCTTTTGCTGCAAGCCCCCAGATACAAACCAAAAAACGACAGGCACCGCTACCACCAAAGCCTGCGGGCCCAGCTCGCCCTCCCCCTCCGGTGAGAGCTCTTCGGCCTCTGCCACAACGCCAGGGCCCACACCCTCCTCCATCTGCTCGAGGTGAACCAAAAACAACTGATACCAGCTCTCAGTGATGTGTGTTGGGTCCCCGTTTTGATAACAGTAACTTTCTCAAATGTTTACAGAACAAGCGGGAAACCAGTGTGCCTGTATCTTTCTCTATTGCTGTTCTATTACAAGATAGAAAGTCTAAGGCCTTCAATAGCCGTACAGCAAACCTAACTAATCTGGTGCCTATTACACGTCAAACTAAGATTGATGTGGGGACAAAAAGTAAGACTGTTAAGTTAGCACTTTTAAACATTTGTTCACTTAAAAATAAATCACTTCTAGTCAAAGACTTAATAACCACAAACAATCTGGATTTTATGCTTCTGAATGAAACCTGGCTAGAAGACAGCTGCAGTGCATCAGTCCTCAATGAAGCAGCCCCTCCTAACTTTACTTTTATGAGTGTCTGCAGAGCTGTTAAGAGAGGTGGGGGTCTAGCTGCTCTTTTTAAAGATATCTATCAATGTAAGCAAATATCATTTGGGAATTACCCCTCTTTCGAATATCTGGGTATTGTGTTAAAAGGTGCTCCACGCATTTTACTTATCATTATTTACAGGCCTCCAAAATACTCTCCAGCCTTTGCTGAGGACTTTATAGAACTGTTATCAACAATTACATCAGAGTTTGACTGTTTTGCCATTGCTGGAGATTTTAACATCCACATAAATAGTGCAGAAAACAATATGGCAAAAGAAATCAAAACTGTTTTAAAAACTTTTGATCTGACTCATGGAACTTTTGATCTGACTCATGGACCCACACACAATCGTGGACACACTCTAGATTTACTTATCAGTAAGGGTCTAAACATTTCAAAGGGTCCAAAAATAGCACTAGTGTACTATTTATGAAGGCTATATCCTTAACACCAAGCATATCTGCAGACTCTGTTGATTTTCTCCTTGATTCTTTTAACTCAAAAGTTAAAAGTGTAATTGATGATATTGCTCCTGTGAAAGTCAGGAAAAAGAGTGGCAGACAAAAAGCACCTTGGAGAAACTCAACAGCAGTGCAAAATATGAAAAGACAATGCAGAAAAGCAGAGCGCATGTGGCGGAAGACTAAACTTGTAGTCCATTATAACATCTACAAAGACATCATCCATGCTTTCAATATGGAACTAAGCAAAGCTAGACAGACTTTCTTCTCAAATATTATAAACAGCAATTTAAACAACACACGCACTCTTTTTGCTACTGTAGAGAGACTGACAACCCCCCAAACCAGATTCCCAGTGAAATGCTCTCAGACAACAAGTGCAGTGAGTTTGCTTCTTTATTCTCTGAGAAAATCAGTAATATCAGAAAGGTGATCAGCACATCCTTGAGTTGCACTGGGGTCAGACAGATCAAACCACCTGAGAAAGTAGTTACTATGTCTGATTTAAAAGAAATTGATGGCAAAATTTTGGATGAAACCGTACAGCATCTTAAAACATCAACCTGCGCCCCTGACACACTTCCCACATTTTTTTTCAAAAGTGTGTTAAACAGTTTAGAAGCAGATCTTCTAGAAGTGGTAAATGCTTCACTTCTCTCTGGGAGTTTTCCAAACTCCCTGAAAACTGCAGTTGTCAAGCCCCTCCTGAAAAAGAGCAATCTGAATAAGACCATATTAATTAACTATAGACCAATCTCAAATCTTCCTTTCATAGGCAAGATCATTGAAAAAGTTGTCTTCAGTCAGCTGAACAAATTCTTGAGCTTGAATGGATCCTTTGACAATTTTCAATCTGGTTTCCGACCGCACCACAGCACAGAGACAGCGCTCGTAAAGATAATAAACGATATTTGCTTAAATACTGATTCAGGCAAATTATCAGTGCTGGTACTACTCGACCTCAGTGCTGCATTTGACACTGTCGATCATAACATACTTCTTGACAGGCTGGAAAACTGGGTGGGGCTTTCTGGGATAGTCCTAAAATGGTTCAGGTCATACTTAGATGGGAGAGGTTATTATGTGAGTATAGGAGACCATAAGTCTGAGTGGACATCCATGACATGCGGAGTTCCTCAAGGCTCAATTCTTGCGCCACTCCTGTTCAACCTGTATATGCTCCCAATGAGCCAAATAATGAGAAAGAACCAAATTGCTTACCACAGCTATGCAGACGACACACAGATCTACTTAGCCCTATCGCCTAACGATTACAGCCCCATTGACTCCCTGTGCCAATGCATCGATGAAGTCAACAGTTGGATGTGTCAAAACTTTCTTCAGTTAAACAAAGACAAAACTGAAGTCATTGTGTTTGGAAACAAAGATGAAGTTCTCAAGGTGAACGCATACCTTCACTCTAGGGGTCAAACAACTAAACATCAAGTCAGGAATCTTGGTGTGTCACTAGAGTCAGACCTTAGTTTCAGTAGTCATGTCAAAGCAATAACTAAATCAGCATACTATCATCTGAAAAATATTGCAAGAATAAGATGCTTTGTTTCCAGACAAGACTTAGAGAAACTTGTGCATGCTTTCATCACTAGCAGGGTGGATTATTGTAATGGACTCCTCACTGGCCTTCCCAAAAAGACCATAAGACAGTTGCAGCTCATACAGAACGCTGCCGCCAGGATTCTGAGCAGAACCAGAAAATATGAACATATCACACCAGTCCTCAGGTCTTTACACTGGCTCCCAGTTAAATTTAGGATTGATTTTAAAGTATTATTACTGGTATATAAATCATTCAATGGCCTAGGACCTCAATATATTGCAGATATGCTCACTGAATATAAACCCAACAGATCACTCAGATCACTAGGATCATATCAGCTAGAAATACCAAGGGTTCACTCTAAGCATGGCGAGTCCGCTTTTAACTATTATGCTGGAACTAGCTTCCAGAGGAGATCAGACGTGCTCCTACTGTAGTCACTTTCAAATCCAGACTCAAAACACATCTGTTTAGCTATGCATTTACTGAATGAACACTGTGCCAATGCTCGTCCGACTGTTTGTACTGTACTGTATTTTATTTTATTTTTCTAAACTGTTTTAGAAATTATTTTAATTTCTTCTATGTAAAGCACTTTGAATTGCCATTGTGTATGAAATGTGCTATATAAATAAACTTGCCTTGCCTTGCCTTATCTTAATTTTATGAGGTTTGTTTCTCCAGATGAAATGAAAGAGTAATTCCTCTATTTGTGAGCATTTCTCCTTTGAGGCACTAATGAAGAGAGAAGAGCTGCTCTCCAAATACATTCTGCCTTACTCACTATTCTCCCTGAAATATAAAGATCTCTTGTTAACCATGAGTTATATTTCTTTTGCATTTTTTCAATAACAGGCCTGAAATTAGACTTGACCATTACATCTGTGTTTTTATTGATTTTAATTCCCAAATAGGCTACCACACTTTTAACAGCAATATTACAGTGGATTGGTTGTTGTTTTTAAGTTGTAGGATCTACTGTAGACAAATTTAAATTCAATCTGGAGAATTTTGAGAAGCTATTAATGGTTTTCTAACCCAAACCTCAATACTATCATCAGGAAAAATTGTCGTGTCATCAGCAAGTTGCGATATTTGAATTTGTCTTTCATGAATTTCAATACCTTTTAAAGGGTGTTTATCATATTACTCAACACTTGAGCTACAACTAAAAACAAGAATGCAGAAAGTGGACAACATGCCTCGATTTATTTAAAATCTTGGAGATGTTCCGTTAGTGAATTATAGAGATATTACAGTAATAGAGATATTACTGACATAGTCCATCGTTTTTACACTTTTGATGAAATATCGACTGAAACCAAAGAATTTCATTCAAATATAACTGTATGGCTGACTGTATCAAAAGTTATAGAGGTGAAATGATCATTTGTTCATTGAAATTAATGGATGTAAAGGCTCTTGCTGATCCACAACAATGTTGAATGAAATAGAAATACTTAAAGGGATACTTCACCTCTGTCAAGATGAATGTGTATTTAAAATGGGTCATTTATGTAGAAGAAATGTGAAATTATTTTTGAATTTGGAGCTTTCTAGACTGAGAAAAGCCAGAAAATGTATTTTTGGCTTATGTGGATGAAAGACAACAACTCCCAGAATGCACTTGCTTCGCTGCCCTAGGATGCCACTCCCAAGCCACGCGTACCGGTAAGAGAGCGCAGTTTAAAACAACAAGGCTAGGCTACTAGTGAGTCTCCGTGACGAGTCTGCCCGGGATTTTGAGATCGCCCAAAATGTCCGTGATTCGGCTTTTGCGTTCTACAGTCGCCATTCATCATGTGTACTGTGGCGAGCAGGACGAGGCTGAGGGCCGCGGGAGAACGGTGCGTCTCAGTAATCACGCCACCGGCCTCGTATCTCTCACGAAGGAGCGGGAATTTTCTTAGCAATGTTAAAACGCACATCAACCGATCACTTGTTTAGCGTTCATGTAAACACTACATTCAGATTCACCAATCGGAATGAATTCAGTTAGATTGAAAGAAAAGGTGTGCATGTAAACAATGAATGGCGACTGCAGAAAGCAAAAGCCAAATCCCGGCTGGACATGTCCGGGAAAAAGAGGATGGTAACCCCTACTACTCAGCTTTCTCCACAGAACAAGAGCCTGCTAGCTTAGCTTCCAAAAAAGATGGCTGACACTATGTGTACATTCTGTGAGTGAGATCCCACCCTCTATGGGCGGGTTGAAAACATGCGGGACAGCCCCTACTACTGGCTGCAGTCTTTAGCCTCTGGCCAAAAAAAGTCTGGATTTTTTCCAGACAAAAAATACATAAATCTCTCGTCTCAGGGGGATATGAGGGTGGAAAGCACGGTAATTCGAAAATACTACAGGTTTTCTACTAATACAAAGCTTAATGCTAAATCCTGAAGTATCCCTTTAAAATAGAAATACTCCATTCAGATGTTTATAAATCTGATTCTCACAACAAATAATCAGTTTCTCTGGGACTCACTGAAAACTCTGACAGAGTTTGACTAATAGTGACAATCCCTTGAACTATGTTTTAAATAAATAAATAATACCTATGTGATTTAATAGGGGTGTAGCAATATATCGTGTCACAATATATCGCAATACAGAAATGCAACATGTATCGTGAATAGTTCACCCAAAATAAAAGTTACAATGTGAGAAAAAATTTAAGTTTTCAGAGTTTTAGTGTCAGTACTACATTCAAATATTATATATAATGTTGAATATAATGTATAATAATGCAATTAGGGAATATCTGTGTAAAAAAGTGGCCTACATTATTTTAAATGTATCTTGTCAGTGACAGAGAAACATATTCGTCTAAAATAACTCTGTATTTTCATTTTCAGAATCATGAATATTTTTATTCTGGTGTCTCTATTGTCCTGTGCTTTGGGTTTCCAGCACCAAGTCCAAGAATATTCATTTATACACACAATGTAATATCAAATTTATCAGTTTAATAAACAGTACATTTTTTGTTAACCTTTTATCATATGTCTTGGAGTATCGCAATAATATCGTATCGTGAGTTCAGTATTGTGATATGTATCGAATCGTGACATGAGGGTATCGTTACACCCCTATGATTTAATGTTCAGAGTGAAAGATTAAATGTTTGAGTACAGTATTTCGCAAATTATATTGTATCTTTCGCATCACATTGTAAAATGCAGCGAATAATGAGGCAACTGAAATGCGCCAGTTTACTGCTTACTACAGTACATCGAGCCAGTTGCAGTTTGAAGCGTCCTAGAATGTACGTATTCAAATCATTCAAGACAAAAAAAAGTTATTAGTTCTGGTTTCAGAGTTCAATAACATCAAATCACTCAAAAACATCAAATCGCTGCTATTTTCCCCCTCGGGGACAGAGATGTATCCTAATTATTATTTTTGTGTGTGTGTGTGTGTGTGTGTGTGTAGGGCAGGCCTATATTTAACTTTTTTTAAATGGTATCGACCTGCTGTTTTAACAATCTAAAAAAGTTTAGAGCTTTTTGAATTCAACCCCCTTTATTTTTTCTAATTGGTTTGAGATAAAATGATATTACATATTAATAAATTGTATTTATAAAATTATTTTAACAAGTGTCATGTTTGTGATTTTCATTTGTCAAGTAGCCAGATCCTTCCCTTTATTTATTCCGATACAGACGTAATGTTGTTTATTTTACCTTTCTTTTTGGCAGTATTGGAAACTCCTTCATTCTTCCTTCGTTTGACAGACGCCACATTTGTAGTTTGACGAGCAGCAGAAATTTTCAAGGCGCTATTTTCCTCATCCATTTTGAAACAACACGTTATTATATATTATTAAATTGTATACATAAAATGATATTGTAAGCCAGTCTATTGGTCCAATGGAGATTTTCCAATAACACGGGGAAGGTTTCTCTGCGCGTTACTGTCTTTCCTTTTACGCAACACAACAAGATTAAATGGAACACAATTCTCATATGTACTTACTCGTTTATTTCATCTGACTCCATAAATGAAAAGATTTTAATGATATCTGTGCATCATTAAACATGAACGAATATTTGATTATTCTTTTAACTCTGATTATAGTTTACCCGTTTAGATTAGGAAACTATATCGCTTAGCAGTCCTTCTCCTAAGGATGCACGACACAATCTCGCCAGTCTGATTTCTCAAAACAGAGGTAATTGGCTAAATATCTGAGATTTGCCGTATTCACACGTACAAAATAACAGACACTTACATAGCCCCCTTGAATGCCACCTCAGGAACTTAATTAAATTGTTTCACTTTAGTAGAGGTCATGACCACCATAAAAGACGTTAGTCGATCAACTTACTTTTCTTAAAATGGCTTTAGTTTAGTCAAGCCCGTGGTATAACCACGTACACGTATCTAAAGGAACATTTAAAGAGAACAGAGGTTATGGGACGCACCCGAATCCAGGTTGATCAAACAGCCTTTGCTGATTCTGGACGGAAATAACTCGCCCCCCTCATTCAAGTACACTTGAATCTGATAATCAGGTATTAGTCGTCACTAATGTCTAGCGCAGGCTTGTGGAAATATACGGATCCTATAATCTAAGAGTAAAAACAATCTCAGAGTCAGTCAGAATAAAATCAAACATTTACAATTTATTGACCAGGTAATGAAGCAATAATTCAAAATCCAATTCGCAAGAATAAAATCATCAGTTAATCATAACATAACAACAATTCCGGAATCGAGGAATTTGTAAAGATTATTACCTGGCAACAAAAAATTACACACATGCGGTTGTGTGGGCAGTCAACCTACAGACTCCCCGAACTTTTCTGCTCCTTTTCCTTGTATACCCAGATAATTCAATATTCTTACCAAATGGCTGTCTATCATTATAATTAGATTTTGGTTCCCTATTCAGGGATTCACACTGGGAGATCAGAATTTGTATTTGAATAGGTTCTTGTTTTCCATACAGGAGGTATAGTCTGAATGGAGGATCTGGGAGAGGGAAACACCTTTAGAGGATACATCACTTTTCTCATATTTTATAACTTCTTTTAGCTTTTCATTATGGTTGGGAGAATGAGACCATTTTACCAGACGCACTGAGACACTTTAAATGATATCAAACATGCATAGATACTTCTTGTACATACTTTACATTGCATAGGTTTTCAGTGTATTTCAGGTGAGGAGGAGGGGGGATGAAGGGGAGATAGTGTGTGTGGAGTGTGAACTGCGTCTCGAAATCCCTGTTACATATGCAGGAGATAGTTCGTGTTAATGTCCAGGGGGGCCTTTTGTTCCTTTGAGGGGTCGGCCAGACATACTGGCAGCAGCCTTACAATATAGACAAGGAGGCTGTCCCCAGATTTTCCAAAGCCAGACCAGTTCCTTATGCAATGAAGATGAAAGTAGAAGCTGAAATAGAACGCCTGTGAAGAGAAAACATCACTGAACCTGTTAAACCCTCTGAATGGGCTGCACCTGTAGTGCCAGTGTTAAAGTCTGATAATACAGTATGACTATGTGGCGACTACAAGCTAACAGTAAATCGAGTTTCAAAGTTGGAACAGTACAACATTCCTAGAATGGAAGATTTGTTTGCAACATTGTCAGGTGGGCAGAAGTTCACCAAACTGGATATGAGCCATGCTTACTATCAGATTGCATTAGATGCAGAGTCCAAGAATACCCACAAGGGGTTACTTACCGTGCTTTACCCTTTGGAGTTTCTTCTAGTCCTGCCATCTTCCAGAGGACCATTGAGGGAGTACGGCAAGGTATACCAGTGTGGCAGTTCCCTTTTAAGGCGGTAACTCAACATTACATCAGCTGTGACATATATGGGAACTCCTCCCTTCTCCACTTTCGCTGAAATCTTATGGGCTAACGCCAGCTAGGGACAGCTGGCCAATTGACGCGAAGCATGCAAATACTGACAGGTTTGCGGGCAGTATAAAATGTATGGGCGCGACAATTACGTCAGAATCTCTTTCTTCACGCTAGAAGTCATATCTTAGTCATTGTGGAAGTTGCAATAGAGGACTACTCACCCCCTGTTTTTCCTCTCCGCATTTCGATGGCTGCTACATGCCAGATGTGTGGGTCCCATTGACCTGCCCAACCTTCACCAGTTCTGTCACACCTGCCTGGGCCTCGCCCACGCTGAAGCGGCACTCACGGACGACACGTGTGCCCACTGCGCCGAGCTGCCAGTGCCTTCAGAGCCAGAAGAGAAGTGGCTCGGGCAACAGCGGGGATGAGGCCCACTGCCGCCAGCTAGCAGCTGGTGGGCCCTCCCCCACCCGATGACGAGTTAAAAGCTGTCAGCTTCGCGGACGATAGCCTGAAAAAAGTAAGTTGGACTCGTGGCTCCTACAGTCGAGTCACCGCCAGGCCGCATCGAGGAGAAGAACCCCTTTTCTTTCCTGACGTGCATGAGCACGTGGTGAAGTCGTAGGCTGCACCCCAATCGGCTTGCACCCACTGCCACACAGGCCATGTTCGCGCATCTAACTCTGCATTGGGTTCGGACCGCAGCCTGCTTTCCAAGCCGTGTAGGTTCACGGCCCACCAAGTGGACAAGCCTATGCATCTGCGGGGGAGGCAGCTTCTGCTCTTCACGCCAGGGCAGTACTGCAGGTTGTCCAGGCAAAACTGCTACAATACCTGGACGGCAGCACAGCTGACGCAGACGTCATCAGGGATCTGTGTGCGGCAACGGACCTCGCGCTGATGGCTACTAAGCGCTCTGCACAAGCCATCGACCGTTCCATGGGGTTCATGGTCGTCCTTAACAGGCACCTACGGGTAACCCTAGCTGACCTGAAGGATGTGGACCGCAAGATGCTCTTAAACGCTCCAGTCACTCCCTCCGGCCTCTTTGGTGACGCCGTGGAGTCGGTCACGGAGCGTTTTTCCTAGACGCAAAAGCGTGCCAAGGCGATGAGCCACATGATGCCCCGTCGCTCACTTCAGTCATCTGTGAGGTCCCGCTCTTCTTCGGCACCTCGCCATGCTCAAGGACCGGCTAGACAACACACTGTGGCGCCCCGCCCCGAACGCTCGTTTCGGGCCAATACAAGCAGTGGTCAGGGCCTGGGAGGAAACATCAGGGTCAGAGAAGGAGCCTATGCAGCGAGCCGCCCTCTCGCCAGTGCTTCTAGCCTCGCGGGGACAGGGCTCTGGTCAAAACACGCCATCAGTGGCTACGGTGGCCGTAGAGCTAACGCATCTGCTGTGTCACTTCCTGGAGGCGTGGAGGGCTATCCCGGGCGTTTCACCGTGGATACTGGGAATAATTCAACACGGATATTCTCTCCAGTTCAAACGCAGACCTCCCCGCTTCAATGGCATGGTCCCGTCACTGAATTTGCCCCAAAACGTTCCCATTCTGAGACAGGAAGTTCTCAGTCTGCTCGAGAAAGTAGCGATAGAGCGTGTCCCTCCCAGCGAGCAGGAGAGCGGATTCTACAGCCGCTACTTCGTGGTGCCAAAAAAGGACGGAGGACTGAACCTGAGACCCATCAACCAAGCACTTCACAAGCGTGTGTTCAGAATGACAACACTTAAACAGATCTCGATGGCGATGTGAGCCCACCTCGCTCAAGAGCGCATAGCGGCAATCTCATCAATTCTCTGAGGGAATTTCAGAGGCTTCTGGGACTGATGGCGGCGGCCTCTTCAGTGTGCCATCTGGGCCTGCTGCATTTGCGGCCGCTGCAGTTTTGGCTGAAAACTCGAGTTCCGCCAAGGGCGTGGTCTTCAGGCCACAAGCGTATTGCGGTCACTCACAGTTGTGTCAGCACTCTGAGACCGTGGAACATCCCGGATATGTTCAGCCCAGGAGTTCCTTTGGGTACAGTCAGCACACCGTGGTCTTGACGGACGCCTCAACTTCAGGCTGGGGAGCAGTGTGCCTGGGCGTACCTGCCTCAGGCCTGTGGTCAGAGTCACAGAGAAGGTGGCACATAAACCGTTTGGAATTGGAAGCGGTGTCCTTAGCCCTGCAAGCCTTTCGGTCAAGATTGGAGTGGCAACATGTACTGATTCGAACCGACAACACGTCTGTGGTTTCGTACATAAATCGCCAGGGCGGTGTGCGCTCCAGAGCTCTATTCAAACAGGCAGCGAGTCTCCTGTTGTGGGCGGACCGACACTTTCTCTCCATAAGAGTGGCGCACATACCCGGTATCCTGAACCGTGGAGCGGACATGCTTTTGAGGAACGGGATTCCTCAAGGAGAGTGGAGGCTTCACCCCGGATCGGTTCAAATGATTTTTGATCAAATGATGAGCGAGAACACGCACTGTCAGACGTTCTTCTCGCTATCTCACTCCCCGCTGACGGGAGATGCTCTGGTGTCTTGTTGGCCAAAAGCGAAGACTGAGTTCCATCCGGTGAAGATTCTGCCTATGGTGTTATGCAAAATCAGGGAAGAGAGAGCGTCAGTGATCCTTGTGGCCCCGAACTGGCCGAAACAGCCGTGGTTCGCGGACCTGAGAGAGTTAATGGTGGCTGCCCCATGGCAAATCCCCCTCAGGAAGGACCTGCTGTCTTACAGGTGTTTATTATTATTTAAAAAATTATATAAAAAATTAGGCGGTGTTGTTGTAAGAGAAACATACAGAGAGTGAACCAATTGAGAGCATGATGAAATGAGAGCATGAGAACAATTTACTAAAATTATCAACACAATGTAAAGAATAATTTTGTCAACTTGTACTCACACTCATGTCATTCCAAACCTGCATGATTTCTTCTGTGGAAGATGATATTTTGAAAAATGACTCAATAAAAAGTCAATGGGATCCAATGGGATTTTCATTGTATGAACAAAACAGATTAACAATCCTTTTAATGTCTTTATCAAGAAATCATTGATAGCTTTAACTTGCAGCCTGAATATGTCATTTTTATATGTTTGACACACATCACAATTGAGGAAAAAAGAGAGAAGATAACAAATAAAAATGATTCTTTTGGTGTCCAGTCAGCAATAAATACTGAAAAGAGAGAGGACAAACAACATTTCAAATACAGTATTTGTTCAGGGGGTGAGGAACATCTCATTTAAAAAATTTGATTCCCAAAATATTAACATAACATAAGCAAAATGTTTTTGAAAATACAGTTATTTATATGGTGCAAAGAAAGTTTTTGTAAATGTCTATGACAAATCTACAATGCAAAAACTGAGAATGTGTCTGACAGTGATTCCAACAGAATACTTACACAGAGCAGCACCAATTATCTGATTACACGGGAAAGGGAGAAAAATAAACAAAAATTAATATTTCAGTCAAATACAATATCTGTATGGACAAATGTTCTGATGAAATTTATACATTCAAAAGAAATTATTACATTAATGATATTAAATGAATGAATAGTATTTCATGGCCTAAATGTTTTACTTCTATTATAACTTTATTATAACCATATTTAAAGTTAATTAAATATTACAGATGGTTGATTTCATTTCAGTTATCAATTAAAGATAGAATTGTAAAATTTGTTATTTTTAGGTCACGTTAACATGATAGTTATGACCCCGTGTAACGCTATATGTAAGTTAACTTAAATAGCCTAACTGATTTGCTGTCTGTCAGCGGCAAGTGTTTATCGGTGTCCATCAATTATGAACGGTCATAATCATATTTAACGAGATGTAATAAGAGTGTGTAGCTTATGTATTGTATTTACGCTACATAAATCCTCGTTTACATCGCTATTTAAAACTTTAAAACAAAGACATGACTTGACATGACTTCAGCCCAGCCATTTGTCTAGCTCGGTCCTAGTTCATCACGTAAACGGGAAAACAATAATAAACCAAATTATAATAACACCAAAAGTGTAAAACACGTACAGGTAATGAATTCATGCAGTATTAAAGTATACATTACCTCGGAGATTACCAAAAAACGGACTGTCTGAGCAGCTAACGTTAGTCGACCGTTATCACCGTTTCATTTAAACAGCAGCAGAGAAACGTTAGCTATACTATATAGCCTATAATCATAACAATAAAATGAGTGTAATATAATACCAATTAATTAATTATCATTTTGACCCATTTCAGTCATTTTAATAGAAAACTCAAATTACTATGGAAATTTAAGCTTACCTGTTTGGTGCAAAGCTGGGCGGTACCAGTCGAGTCCAGAATGACAACTCCTTAACGATGCAAAGTTCCAGCAGTCTCATTGGTTAGAATTAATCACGTGATGATGCCATCTACTGTAGTACTTATAATTTTTCTTTTTTCTTTAGCAGTTTTAAGAAATAAAACATTATATAAAAAATATATAATTTATCAGTGATGTATTTATTAGTATAAAAAAATATAATTTTATAATAATAAATACATCACTGATGAAACCAAAACAAATCAGTCAACCATTTGCATTGTTTTTTTTGTGACAAATAGGTTAATTTTATTTAATAAACATGGTAACACTTTCTATGCAGACCATGCTCATAATGAATTATAGCTCCATTTATACTTTTTTATGAGCAATATTACTATTCTATAAATATATTTATAAAGACTCATTAAGACCTATGCATTATAAGATATAGTTAAATTTATATAATTTTTTTATAATTCCTTATAAGTCACTCATTTGCTCTTTCAGTGCACATGCTCATAATCCATTATACACTGATTTATAAGTATTAGGCTAATTAGTCAGTTTTATGGTTCCATGAATGTATTTACAGATGCAACCTGCATTACTATAATGTTATTATGTTATATAATAATGTATGATTTATTGAGGTCTAATAGTCTAATGGTGTTTAAACTACTGTAATGCACTGGTCTGTCTGACTTTATCAGTCCGTCTGGGAACAGCTGCTACAAGCAAACAGGTAAAGATAGTACTTGTCTTGCTATCTTGTTGACTGTGTGCAGTTTTAGTTAAGTATGGGATGGACTGTTGAATGAAATAACATTTATGACATTTTATGGGATTGTTAAAATAGTTTGATTAACCCTCTGGAGTCTGAGGGGTTTTCTGGGCCCTGGAGGTGTTCTGACATGCTCTGACATTTGTGCTTTTTTCAGTTATTTATAAACATGTTAATGGCAAAGGTGTAAATTCACTCTATATAGCACAAACAGGGCTACCAAAATATGTGATCACCATGCATGTATATTTTTTAATTTTTAAGAGAATAATGTTTATGCGTGGTTATTGAAAAAAATAAAAATGAAAGTTGCTGAAATAAGACCACAAAACTCATAATAAATATGTGTCAATAAGACTTTTGACTAATGGATGTTGTCGCTTCGAGTTCTGGCTTCAAAATTATGTGAAAATAGTCTTGCTTTATCGTTCACATAAAACAATACATTGATTTAAATTGATGTAAAACAGGTTTTGCTTGGAAAGCCAATATGCGAGGGGGGCGTGAACGAGGAGTGGTTTACACCTGAGAATACAATGTCCCACCCACTCTGCATAATGAGCCATTCACTCAGGTGTGACACTGACTGAGCCACAATGCAAGGACAAAAGATATATTTAGAAGAAGACTTATATTGACCATTTAAGATTTTGCTTACATCTATCTTGTAAATATGTTTTGCTATTTTATTAAAAAGGTTACAATTACAACAATAATTACTTTCAACAATATTTCAAGTGTACTCTTTCTTTGTAAAAAAAAAATGATTATAGGCCTACATTTTATCTATGTATTCATTAGTTTGAATATAGCCAACATTGGAACAGCTAACATCTTAGTTGATGACTTTATTTTTGACAAAAATAGTATTTTATATATATAGAAATTGCTAAACAAAAGCTTATTTGATGTGGCAGTATATTCTACAGTAAAAACTGTACCCAAATCTAGTCAACAAAATGTTGTCTTTCATATTTCGCCTGACTGTAACGTTGTTTTTATGAAATATTAGGGCATATAAATGTTAATTTGCAGTTTAATACATTGCTTATACAAATAGCCTACATTTTATTTCAACATATTTCAGTCGATTTTTACTCATCTCAGTATAGCAATACAGTTTGCTAAAACATCATCATTCATTCACACACGCGATTTAAATTTAAACTGTCTTTTTGCGAGCTGTGGTAAACAGCGCGCATCTCTGCCGTTCATTCATCAGAAACCCGATTCACTTGAGAAGGAAAAAAAACTTACTACAGTATTCCTCAGCTCAGTCGGATCCTTGCTCCTCGAAATACCCGCACTTCTGAGGTACATTTTCCATTATTATTATTCCTCACAGCGCTGCGAGACGGTGTAAACAAGTAATGATCTGAATAAACTTGTGTTTTCTCGAGCTGATAAGGGCGCATTCACAGTTTGCATCGATTGCCTCAGTCATTTGCGTTTGAATAGCGCGCGCTCTCCGTGGGCGTGTCACATTACTTTTAAATGAGCTGTAATGAGCTCGACTGGAATCGCTCTCTTTTAATACAGATTTCACAAGATGAGAATATTTGTTTTTTATATAAATTACTTCATTTAAAAGAAGAGAATTCAAGCTTCATGCCTGTGTGTCTGTATGCCTGATTGACTGAGTATTCGCTGAGTTATTGTTCATTTTCGGACGCGTTTCAGAATGGACTACACTGACAGAGAGAAGGCAGAACTCGCTTCGTGTTTATTTTTCTTTATTTGGCAAAAAGCACAACACTTTGTTTTTATTGTGAGTATACACAAAAATAATACACATTTAACAGAATCGATTGATGTATGAAACTTGTTTGTAAAATCAAAGTCAAAAGAGTATTTCGGGTCTCAATTCAACTGATAAGAAAAAAAGCGAGCAGATCATGCTGGCGTGATTGCCGACATCAGAGGGTTAACCCTGAGCTTCTAATCTTAAAACAATGATTTAACTGTACTGTTATGGTGGGTTGCCCACAGTAAATCCTCATGGTGGCCCCACAGTGAAAAACAGCTATGGGCCCTGCATGGGCTAACCCACTGGGGGCCCGTGGGGGTTTTTCTGTGGGCAAACCCACAGTGGGTTGCCCACAGTAAATCCTAATGGGGGCCCAAATGGGTAAAACTGCTATGGCTTGCCCACAGAAAGCCCACATGGGGCCCCAAAGGGTTTGCCCTTGCCCACACTTACCCACAGCGGGCCCACACTGGCATGTTTGCTGGGTCGTTCAGCTCACAGACGCATTCTCGCGCACTAACAAGTGCACTTAAGTGATTCTCAGAAAATGTCTCTCGCTCCAACACAGTTTATGGTTCACTCAGAAAAACAGTAGGATGCTCAAAAATTCTTAGTCAGAATAATGCCAAAAAAAGTGTTCTGAATGAAACTCACGGCTCCAGCAACTCTCTCTTGTGCTGTCAGCCAATCTACAACACCGTTCTCTGTCCGATGACGCAATCAAACGAACTTCTGTTTTAACTGCGTCTCCAGTCTCACACAACAGTGTTAATGTACACTAAACTCACGAGACTTAATCTGACCGTGCTGTCTTACATTATAGCTTCAGCGAAAAAATGTTGACTCCTCGTACTGTGATCATGGCGTCTGCCTCGTAACACTGCTCTGTCTTCTTCTTCCCAGACGTCTTTGCATCTCCCGCGAACACGTCGGAGAAAGAAAAAAACGTCAAAATAAAAGTCCCCATAGAGAAAAATACCTCTGTTACATTAGCCAATTGCTGATTGCTGATTTAAAGGGCACCTATTATGACTCTTTTCACATAGGGTGACCAGACGTCCCGAAAAATTCGGGACAGTCCCGAAATCCAAGCAGTTGTCCTGAATCCCGAATCCTGCCCTAATTGTCCCGAAAATTAGAACAAAGTCTCAAGAGCAGACTCTCGAGTAGTTATAGTCTGATAGAATATTAAAAACTGCTCATGGTCGTCCTGCAGCCAGCTCCTGTCGGCTGCCCACAGTATTCATAGACAGTAAAAGAACGTAGATAGCTGCAGTAGCCTAGGCTACGTAGACTACACTCTCAGAAAAAAAAAAGGTACAAAAGCTGTCACTGTGGCGGTACCTTTTCAAAAGGTACACCTTTGTACCTAAAGAGTGCATATTAGTCCCTCAAAGGTACATATTGGTACCAAACATGTACATATTAGTACCTAAATGGTACATATTAGAACCCTTTTGAAGGGTACTGTCCCAGTGACAGCTTTTGTACCTTTTTTTCTGAGAGTGTACACGTAGGCGGCAAGGCGCGAATTTCATTCATTCATTCATTCATTCATTCATTCATTCATTCATTCTTGAAATGGAGGCTCAGGCTGGTGTCCTGGGACCCGATGAACACGTAGCTAAAAAGCAAAAACGTCTCTGCAGGTAATGGGAGGACTGGGTAGGGAAATACCCCTGGATTACTGCAGTTTTACGTGATGCTAACAAAGCGTTTTGCAATGTATGTAGGAAGGAGTTTGGTATTTCGCACGGGGGGGGGGGGGGGGATGTGACGTCAGGCTGCATGCTAGCAGCAAACTACATATAACTAACAGCACAACTGTACAGACCATCACTTTGGTCTCATCCTTCTTTAAACGTGAGGATGATTCTATGTATAATAAAATAGCTGCTGCTGAGCTGACCTCTGTGTTCCACTGTGTGACCCACCAACAGTCATACAGATCACTTGACTGTGCTATGAAATTAACGGCAAAACTGTACTCTGACTCGGCTATAGCTAAACACATCTGCTGCGGTCGCACAAAAGCAGAAGCACTGGTTACAAACTTACTGGCACCGCTCGCGTCTGACTTCTCCCAGAGCCTTGAGTCAAAGGACATGTATTTTTCTATTGCAACTGATGCCTCTAATAAAGGCAACGTGAAAACATTCCCCATCCCAGTAAGATTCTGGACCCCCGAGCAAGGTATCCAAAACAGGGTTCTGGATTTCTTTGAACAGGCAGCCGAGAGCGCAGATGCTGTCACAGACACCTTACTGCAGAAGTTAGCAGAACACAAACTCAGCATCCATAACGTATCGGCCTTCTCAGCTGACAATGCGGCTGTGAATTACGGCGGAAAGCACTCAATTTACCAAAATCTAAAACAACACAACAGCAAGATCCTGCCAGCAAACTGCCCAGCTCACATAATACATAATGCAGTAAAACGTGCCAGCAATGTGCTGAAAACAGATGTAGAGTCTATAGTGATTAAATCATTCAATCATTTTAGCTGTTCTGCCAAGAGAGTCGCCACCCTCAAAGAAATGTTTGAATTTGCTGACATGGACTACCTTACCTTGTTGCGCCACGTCCCGACACGCTGGTTGAGCCTGCTCCCTGCAATTGACAGACTTATCAACACCTGGCCAGCTGTGCAGAGCTACTTCTTGTCGCTGGGAGAGGAGGAGTGCCCCCGTGTCCTCTGGGATGCGCTCCGGGGTAACGAGCATGGAGAGGAAGATGAATGCAGCGAGCTGCAGGTCACTCTCTTCTTCTTGCAAAATGTTCTAAAGATTTTCTCTGGTGCTGTGCTGAGTCTTGAGAGTGACAATCTCACCTCAGTTGAAGTCTACGCGCTGATGAACGGCCTCCGAACCAAACTCCAGCAGCGCAAAAAAGATGCTTCGGAGCAAAAGTTGACCGTGTCTTCGCGTCCTCTGTTACTTTTAGGGTTGACAGGCTCCGTGAAGCATTTATCAGCTTCTATGATACCGCGGAGCAATACCTGGAGAAATGGTTCAACTTCTCCGAAACTGGGCACCTGTTCAACCTCCAGTGTTTCAACCTTAAGGAAAGGCAAGACATAAGCTACCGCCAATTGACCACAGTTGTATCTGCCCTTCAAATGGATGAGGATCTTGACATGGATGAGCTCTACAACGAGAATTGTGCTCTGCAGGATGTCTTGCCAAAACTGCCGACACACAGCCACCCTGTAGGTGAGCTTTGGGCCCAAGCGCTAAAGAGCAGGTCTGCATTCCCACAGTATTCTAAGCTGCTGTCCTTCGTCCTGAGCATTCCCGTGAGCAATGCTTACTCAGAGCGGGTGTTTTCCATCATGAAAGGTGCCTGGATTGATGTTAGAAACAGTTTCAATTAACCTGGTCCGCAGCGAAATTAAAGTAAAAATGAATTTACAAATGAGCTGTGGAGAATTCCACAAATTCATAATGGGAAAGCCGAGAGCGTTGGCAGCAGCGAAATCCTCCGCGAAATATGTCAGCGCCGGGCCTCCAGCGCAACCCAATCTGAGGAGGTATAGCGTAGTGCATTTTCACCTTTGTTGTCTCTGTTATTCTATACGCACAAAGAAATACAACCTTTCTGTCCCCTTTTTATGTTATAGAGTAGATGAGGAGAGCGCAAGTTGCAGCTGTGAGGCCAGGGAAAGTGCACGTGCAGGCAGCTACGAGGAGGAGTGATTTGATTGGATGTTGCTGTTAAAGCGCAGTCATTGTGTTTGTTTCATAATGAGACTTGAGTTTCATGATTTTTAGGCCTATTTGTAATTTCGGGTTTAGCGTACATGACAGTTGAGTTTTGGAATTAAAATAGTAAATAAATAATAATTTAATTTTGAAATAATAATTTTGTAAATAATTTTGGTGCGGAGTTTTGAAATTCATGCTCTGCAGGCAGTCACGAGGAGTGATTTGATTGGATGTTGCTGATGTTAAAGCGCATTGTTTGTTTTATTTGTTTCATGATGACACTTGAGTTCAATGGGGTTTTTTATTTGTATTTCCGTGTTTACATGACAGACAGTCATTTCATCCAGAATTCCTCAATAAATAATTTTGGCCAGAGTTTTGAAATTCATTAACCCCCAAATTAATTTTTACTAGTCATATGTCTCCATTGACCTCCATTCATTTTTAATTACGAAGCTCTACAATTTAATTATTACTAGTAAGAATTACAATTACAGAGCTCTCTAATTCAGTTCTTACTAGTAACAATTCCAATTAGAGAGCTCTGCAAATGAATTTTTACTAGTCATATGTCTCCATTGACTTACATTCATTTTTAATTACAGAGCTCTACAATTGAATTTTTACTAGTAAAAATAAGAATTAAAGATATGTATAATTGCAGAGCTCTGTAATTGAATTAAAGAGCTCTGCAATTGCATTCTTACTAGTAACAACTGAATTAGAGAGCTCTCCAATTGGAATTGTTACTAGTAAGAATTGAATTGAAGAGCTCTGCAATTGCATTCTTACTAACAATTCAATTGTAGAGCTCTCTAATTGTAATTCTTACTAGTAACAATTCAATTGTAGAGCTCCGTAATTAAAAATGAATGGAAGTCAATGGAGACATGACTAGTAAAAATTCATTTGTAGAGCTCTCTAATTGGAATTGTTACTAGTAAGAACTGAATTAGAGCTCTGTAATTGTAATTGCTACTAGTAAGAATTGAATTGTAGAGCTCTCTAATTGAATTCTTACTAGTAAAAATGCAATTATACGACGAGTAACGCTGGGTACAATTTAAGCTAAAACGGCTTGCCATAGGGAAGCAGCAACTGTCTGAGAAAGTATAACTAAACAGTTTGAGTTCAATTTCAAATGCAAATGGAAAGTTTGTGCAATTTGTTTGTTTTTGTTTAAGAATTCCTATATGTAATATGGCATTAAATAATGACTGACTTTTTCCACAGAGCACTGGTATCATGTAGTTTGTGTTAAATTGTGTTTGGGTGGTTAATAATAATAATAATAACTAGATGTACCGCATGGCGGTACAAAATATGACCGCCGCTCAGGCCTGCACTGGCTTTCCACAAAAATAAATGACGTGGAGCAATTTGGCTGTATTGCGTGTTTATGTATATACCTAAAAAAAGTAGTAGTATGTGCATGTCTGTCTGTGTGTGTGTGTATGTGTGTGTGTTTGTGTATGTGTGTGTCTGTGTGTGTGTGTGTGTCTGTGCGTGTATGTATGCGTGCGTACATGTGTGTGCGCGTGTGTGTTTGTGTGTGTGTGTCTGTGCATGTGGATTTGTATGTGTGTGTATGGGTGTGTGTCTGTGCGTGTGGATGTCAGTGTGTGTGCATGCTTGCGTTTGTTTGTATTCCTGCATGTGTGTGTGTGACAGTATCATCCTAAACCAGCAACCCTTCGCTCAACACCACCATCTACAGGCCGATGAGTGTACAGTCACTAAATGTGCACATAAATGAATTTATTTTATACCCCCCCCATGGATGAAATTCTACGAAACTTAGCATACCCCCAGAGGATGTCAAGTTAATCATACACATGAAATATGGTGCAGTTCTGAACATCTCAACTGAAGATAGGGGCGATTAAAGCAGAATAATATTGCATTTTCATTTTTTATGGGAAGGGGCGCAAATCACAAATGAGTGATTATGGGCTAGGTTGATGTGGGCCCTTAAGACCAACATACCATACAAAATTCTTCATCCTCGGTGCCACGGTTCAGGTAGTTATTTAGGAAAAACTGCATTTTTTGGGTTTGGGGGGGCCCAGCGCGGGGGGGGGGGAGTGGCCCCCGGGGACCAAACGAAATTTTTCCGTAAAAGTCTAGTGGGGCTACATGCCCACCAAATTTCATGTTCCCCGGTGTTTCGGTGTCCCTGGTATCGTTGACGAAAAATTCAGTAGATGACGAAAAAAAAAAAAAAAAAAACTTTGACAATCCCTATATGACCGCTTTCGCTAGCTACGCTAGCGGCGGTCATAATAATATATATATTTTTTTTTTATATAGCGCCTTTCCAACGCCCAAGGTCACTTTACAAAGATATGTAAAGGCAGTGGTTCTCAAACTGGGGTATATACGGAGCCCCTAAAGGGACGTGGTGGTGGAAAAATGTTTAGGATGGGAGAAATCTTTTTTTAATCTTTTGCGTTCCCCCGAGAAACTTTGCGTTCCCACACAAAACTTTTGCGTTCCCTCGCAAAGATATTTGCATTCCCACGCAAAACCTGTCAGGAATAAATGCAGCCTTGGTGAGCAGAAGAGACGTCTTTTAAAACATAAAAAATCTTACCAATCTAAAACTTTTGTCCAGTAGTGTATTTTATAAAGGTATTTGTAAAGGTAAAAATGCACTGGAAAAATTTATTTAAGGGGGCAAATATTGTCCCTTACTGAAAAAGGTGTGACTGAAGAGTGGGGGTGCGCAGAAGGATGTTAAAAGCCTCATGGGGTACAACTCTAAAATGTTTGAGAACCACTGGGACTGGGTTAAAGAATAGAACAAAATAAACATCAACATCAAAGCACAATACACGTCAAGGGCAGAAAGTAGGCCTAATATACAGAGGTCACTTACAAAGTTAGGTTAAAGATACAAACAAAGAGGGATTCAAAGAAATAGCATATCAATAACAATGTAGAATTTACAGACTGTGAGCTGAAGAGTAATATATAGATATGTGTTTTTGATGGAGAGAAGGGTGGATGTTTGACGGATGTCTTGAGGAAGAGCATTCCACAACCTCGGAGCAACTACATTCCAGGATTTTTGTGATAATACATATGAAACTCTGATTTTTTATGACTTTATAACTATTTATTACTGGCATAAATTGTTATATGTTGATGTTATATGTTATATGTTTTTATGTCTGTAGCCTTGTTAATTGTGCTGCTGCCTGTCTTGGCCAGGACGCTCTTGGAAAAGAGATTTTTAATCGCAATGAGTTTTTTTTTTCTGGTTAAATAAAGGTAATAAAATTTTTCTCCATATAATGGACTTCAATGGCAACCAACAGTTTGAAGGTTCAATGTCAGTCTCAATCATAGGTCTCAATGCAGCTTCAAAGTCTCGACACGATCCCAGCCGAGAAATCAGGGTCTTTTCTAGTGAAACAATCGTCATTTTCTAAAAAAACAAAACAATTATATACTTTTTAACCACAAATGCTCGTCGTGTACCATCTCTGAGATGCGTCACGCATTACATCATCACGTTGGAAAGGTCACAATTTTTTTTTAAATAAATAATAATAAATTAAAACAAAGATGTCTGAACCGGAGTACACAGACAAATAACTTAGACACATGGCGTCACGCGTGACCACAATCCACTCAATAGGGAGTTTGAACTTCTTCCCTCTGGCAGACGTTACAAAGTACCTAGGGCAAATCGTAATATTTTTAAAAATTATTTTATTCCTAATGCAATTCGGACGTTGAACAACACGTCCCGTTGATGTATTGTAATGTAATTGCTATTGCTGTGCTGCATTTTGCCCTGAAGATGTCTGTGTGTTAGTCTTGTTGTTCTTGTTGTTTTTGTTGTTGTTGGTTTGATTGTTGTTTTTATGAGACCGAAGGCAAATTTCCACATTGTGGACAATAAAATGAAAATGAAATGAATGAATGACCTTTCCAACGTGATGACGTAATACGTGGCCAATCGTTTTGCTAGATAAGACTCTTATTCCTCGGCTGGATCGTGTCGAGACTTTGAAGCTGCACTGAAACTCACATCTGGACCTTCGACCCGTTGGACCCCATTGAAGACACTATTAGTCCAGGCAATGTAACTCATTTTGGAGCCAAAAATAGAACTAATTGTAAAAGAATGTTTTTCAGCTTAGATAATTTCTATGAGGTGTCCAGAACAACATACTAAAAGTCCTAAGAAATCCTAGTTGAGGAAATATGTTAAATTCTCATCAATCCGAGATGTGTGCCAATAAGGCCAGGCAACAATACTTTGCATTCCTTTACTCCAATCAAAATGAAACTTTACACAATGAAAGTACCCATGAAAAGTAAAAAAATTTGTATTACAAGTTTCTTTGAAAATTAATTTGAATATGCAAATGAGCTATACACTAATCGAATATGCCCAAAATACATCCAAATAGGCGTAATTTTTCCCTTTATTCCTACCACAATAAAACTTTACACAATGAAAGTCTACAAGAAAAGTAAAACATTTCGTATTAGAAGTTTCTTTGAAAATGAATTTGAATATGCAAATGAGCAATATACTAATCGAATATGCCCAAAATACACCCTAATGGACTTATTTTTTCCTTTACTCCTATCACAATCAAACCTCACACAGTGAAAGTATACATGAAAAGTAACATTTTTGTTTTACAAGTTTCTTTGAAAAATCTATTTTAAATATGCAAATGAGCTCAACACTAGGCCTAATTGACTTATGGCCAAGAAACCATAAAGTCACAAGTAGAAAAAACAGGGGCCAAATAACTAACACATTCATGTCCATTCAGTAAGTTAACCTATGCATAAACACGATAAATTTGAAGTCACTTGCCACACTTACCTGGGTCACTTGCCACAAAAAGACTTATATTGACCTTAAAGGGTTAGTTCACCCAAAAATGAAAATTCTGTCAGTAATTACTCACCCTCATGTTGTTCCAACCCCGTAAGACTTTTGTTCATCTTCGGAACACAAATTAAGATATTTTTGATTAAATCTGAGAGCTGATCACTCCTCCATAGGCTTCTAAGTGATTGAAACTTGCTGGCCCAGAATAGTTATTAAAGACATTGTTAAAATAGTCCAAGTGACAGTGGCTCAACCATATGTTTATCAAGCGACGAGAATACTTTTTGTGCGCAAAAAACAAACAAAAATAACGACTTTATTCCACTATTCATTTCCTTCTTTCTGGGCCTCGAGTGAATTCACGTAGTGTTTTAGCACAGCGCTTCTGTGTTGCACGTCACCACGTAGGCTCACTATTGGCCGACACTGGTCATGTGTGTGATGCGTGTGACGTACAACACAGAAGCGCTGCGCTAAAACACTACGTGAAGTCACTCAGGCCCACGGAGAAGAAAATAAATAGTGGAATAAAGTCGTTAGTTTTGTTTGTTTTTTGCGCACAAAAAGTATTCTCGTCACTTGATAAACATATGGTTGAGCCACTGTAGTCACTTGGACTATTTTAACGATGTCTTTAATAACTATTCTAGGCCGGCAAGTTTCAACCCCTTAGAAGCCTATGGGGGAGTGATCCAGCTCTCAGATTTAATCAAAAATATCTTAATTTGTGTTCCGAAGATGAACGAAAGTCTTGCGGGGTTGGAACAACACGAGGGTGAGTGATTACTGACAGAATTTTCATTTTTGGGTGAACTAACCCTTTAAGAATTGATTGCACAATCTTGCCTCCAGTTTTTTTGTGAACAAGCCTTACCTAATGACATTCCCCCACAGATAACATCAGAAGAAAGTCAGAATAGCCATCTCACCCCCAATTTCCACCAGATGCGGAACGGCTGCGGAACGGCTCCGCTGCGTGACAGCTCCGTGTTCCGTCGTCCGTCAATACCCACCAGGTCCGGATTTGTTGCGGAACGGCTGCGGTCATGACTGACAGCTGACGTCACGAGGCCCCATGTAATCTCGCGAATTCTGGTGTGATCGCGCGATATGTAGTTTCTATAAACAATCAAACTAATCAAACAATCCTGCAATGGCTACTTAATTAAAAATTTTAATGTGTTTTTAACCTGTATAGCTATATAACTCCTCATTACGAGTACATAACTAGCTATTTGCTTTCTATCTTTATTTCTTGGACAAAAATAGTGACTTACCATCCACACCAATCACTTCTGCTATAGTTTTCCACGCCGCATCCTTTTTAATGTTGTCCTTATAAAAAGGATGTGAGGGGTCATAGATGATGGGTTGATTCTGTACCTCAATAATCAGCATTTCTTCATCCATGGTGTCAACGGGGTTAAAACTTCAACAAGCCTGTCTCCGCCCATTATGACGTTTTCAAGGTGTAGTGTAGGGAAATATGAGCGCGGTGTATTTTATTTTGAAAATTAAACGGATCTTTTATTTTGTTTCTGGCTGTTCTGTTTTGTCACTCGACTTCCTGTCCTGCGTACTCTGCCCTGTAGTGCTGCGGAGCGCTCCGGCATCCGGCAAAAATAGAAGCTCTGCGTATCTGCTCCGGAGGGCTGCGGATCGCCGGAGTCGGAACGCAGCTGTACCGCATTCAGTGGAAATACACTCATTGACTTTAATGGAAACCTATTGACTCCGCCGCCATGCCGGAGCCGTAACGCAGCCGGTGGAAATTGGGGGTCAGTCATTAGTAACGTGGTGAGATTAAATTTTGGGCTGGTAGATTTTGTTGGTAAGATTACGAGATTACAGGCAGAAGTCATTCTTACCAATTAAACAATTCACTGTCACACATAAGACAGATGAAAAACCAGATAGACACACTTTCCAGACATTCCAGCTCTTTAAAATAATTTTGCCAGACACCAAAACTGCTTCTCTTTTTGTAGTTAGCAAGTATTTCAGATCAGGCGGGCCACACATCAGACTTCCACCATTTGTAAAGTAGCTTTGCAGTGTTATGAAAAGCTAGCAACAGCAATATCTAGGTTAGTTAAAGAAAAGCAAAAAAATAAATAAATAAAAAATAAATAAAAAACACCAAAAAGAAACCTCCCCTGTTCTTGCTACCTTGTCGTGGCGGGGAGGCTTGTGTGCCTCTGTGACCCTGAAGACTATACCGGCGGGGGTTATACCCCTGGCAGGTACTACCAAGCCAGGCAGTTTTCAGGTTAGAGGCCAGCCTAAAAGCAGCATTGCCATCACCCATTGGCAGTAGGATGATTGGATGAAGATTGGGCCGATGTATTTGTCGTACATATAAATGGTGTTTCTGCCTATGCAAATTAGGACATATTCAATAAGTGTGGCGCTCATGTGCATATTCAAATTCATTTCAAAAGAAACTTGTAATACAAAAAAAGTTACTTTTCATGTATACTTTTACTATGTAAAGTTTTATTGTGGTAGGAGTAAAGGAAAAAAATTAAGCCTATTTGGGTGTATTTTGGGCATATTCGATTAGTGTATAGCTCATTTGCATATTCAAATTAATTTTCAAAGAAACTTGTAATACAATTTTTTTTTACTTTTCATGGGTACTTTCATTGTGTAAAGTTTCATTTTGATAGGAGTAAAGGAAAAAAATAGCCCCATTGGGGTGTATTGCCTTATTGGCACACATCTCGGATTGATGAGAATTTAACATATTTCCTCAACTAGGATTTCTTAGGACTTTTAGTATGTTGTTCTGGACACCTCATAGAAATTATCTAAGCTGAAAAAAAATATTTTACAATTAGTCTGTCGTAAAACGCTATTTTGCCTGGACTATATATGGAGAAACATCCTGGAACGTTTTCCTCAAAAACCTTCATTTATTTTCGACTGAAGAAAGAAAGACATGAACATCTTGGATGACGAGGAGGAGAGTAAATTATCAGGACATTTTAATTCTGAAGTGAACTAATCCTTTAATGCTGCGCAGTTTTACCCGTTTAAAACAATGGTACTAAAAGTACATTTGAACGAAACCACAGTATTTGCAAGTTATGACTTAATGTTTTTGTGCAACACATACTGTATTTAATTTCACTGCCATAGACTTGATAAGAAGCATTACTGAAGTAGGCTACAAACAAAGTGGAATATAATATGTGTACAATAAATCATATATATTTGCTTACCTGTCTATTAAAACACATGCGAGCTGAGTCTCTGTCAAGTCCAATTTTGTCATGAAGCTCCATCTGGAAAACTCCACGCCAATATTGATCCTTGTTTTATTTCTATGTTTTTCCCAAAGCCTGCTTGCCTCAGTTGATCAAGGTTTATGTTTTTTTTGTGGAATTTCTGAACTCGCAATCAATAATCGTGATCCATGATGACTGAACGACACCACAACAGCATCTGCAATATCATAGATATTGAAACGGCGGAATGAGGAATCTTTGTATATATATATATATATATATATATATATATATATATATATATATATGTATATATATATATATATATATATATATATATATATATATATGTATATATATATATATATATATATATATATATATATATATATATGTATATATATGTATATATATACAAAGATATACAAAGATACATACATATATGGTTTCTCTATATATCTCTATGGTTGCTACAAGCAAAACGAGGATAGCGTGGATATTACGTCATTGATAGGCAACAATGACAAAGGACGAACCATTATTTAAAACTGGAATTTATATATATTAAAAAAATCTGTAACACTTTATATTATGACCCGCAAACAACTGCGTAAGTAAACCGAAATTACGGTGTACGTTTCTGTAATTATAGAGTACTTCCTTGTAGGTATAAGGGAACAATATGTTAAGTTTTGGGTAATAAAGGGGTAACAAGCAGATATACAAGCAAATTATTTAATGTAATTATTTTAAAACTAACAGGTACTGTTAGTTTACAGTATATTATTAACTGTTAATATACACTATAGAATACTGTAATATACACAACAGTTAACAGTTAGAATACTGTTAATATACACTATATTAACAGTATTCTGTTAATATATTCCAGGCAAAAATTGTACGTCTGTTGTATATAAAAGTTTTTATCACATTTTCTGGCAAAATATGTTCTTGTGCAATGTAGTTACAGGGTAATTTTGACATCTGTGGGTTGTAAATATATATATATAGCTATGGCTGTATGTAAGCACAGTATGATAAAAATTGAATTTGAAACAATTTTATAAACAGCTGATTTCGAAAAACATTGGCAATGCTATTTATTGGCTTTTCTTACTAAACTACTTAACATTAAGCCAAAAAAATTAGTTTCTGCTATGATTTTAATTTAGAACGTACCATGTAGTACTTACTTACCTTATCACATTGTATTGCAATGACACTTAAATGTCAGGGCAAATATACTGTGTAATTAAAAGTTTTTTTGTTTTGTTTTTTTAATGAGTACCTTTCTCTGTAATTACTGTGCAAATAGTGTTGTTTCGTATTTTTACTAGTAAGTAGTGTTTGTTACCCGTTTCAACTGTGTATTTAAAGGGTAAGTGTAACTCCTGCGGGCTGTAAATTAAAGTGGCGCTTGTTACCCCCTTGTTCTGTGTAGTTACAGGGTAAGTGCAGTAAATATACAATAAAGGATCCCATTTAATTTTATTTTACAAAAAAAATTCAAAACACTTTTTCTACAGTATGCTCAAACAACAAAGTAACACGATACCCCCCTTTTATTTGCTTCTCTTGCTTTTCTTCTTCTTTCTTTTCTTGCTCTTCTTTTTCTTAACTTCCACTGGGGACTCTGAAGTTGAGGAGTTGATGGAGTCCCATTGGGCTTGCTGCACTGCAAAAATATGAATATATACATGCTCTTAGCAAGCTACACCTTCAATTTTACGTTGTCGAACAATCCTCCACTCTAAAACATTTTGTGCCACCTGATATTACTGTAGTAACTGTAAATTTGAAGAAAACACATTTCGGTGAAGTTTGAGGCAGATCATGGGGGGGTTGTGATATTTTATAGTGATAATGACTGTAGTGCAGCAGAAAATGTTTTTTAAAAAGGCATAGTTGTTCTGACAGCAACAAAAAACAAAAAAGCATGAAACACAAACCTGAGGGCTGTGGCACTATAGGAACAGTATATATTTGTGCCATTGCAGATGGGACAGCAGACTTCATCTTTTCAATTTCCTTTTTCAAAAAATCACACTCGTCTTTGAGCAAGCTGATCTCTGCTTTAACCCCCTGGGGTCGGCGGTATCGCCGGCGATACCAGCTCGCGTTTTTCCTTATCAGTGCAATAGAGACTCTAAATACAAAGTTGACTTTGATCTTCCATACACGTTTCATATATCAATCGGTCCTGTTAAGTGTGTATTATTTTTGTGTATACTCACAATAACAACAAAGTGTTGTGCTTTTTGCCAAATAAAGAAAAATAAACATGATGCGAGTTCTGCAAACTCTCTGTCAGTGAAGTCCATTCTGAAACGCGTCCGAAAATGAACTGTAACTCAGCGAATACTCAGTCAAACAGGCATACAGACACACAGGCATGAAGCTTGAATTCTCTTCTTTTAAATGAAGTAATTTTTATATAAAATTCCTGTGAATTTCCATACCTGTGAAACGCCCACATCAGCTGGATAACACGCACAGCGAGTTCACTTTCAGACTCATGTACTTTTTATGGAAGTTTATGTGTAGCAATATTCAATTTGAAATGTAATATGCAAAATGACAATGCAATATGTAAAATGGCAATGCATTTCTGATTTTAAATTTTTATTTCCCCATACATTTGTGCAATGTTTGGTGCAAAATGAAAATCCAATTATATAATTTACATTTGCCATTTCATACACTAGTTTTAATATGTAAATTGAATACATTTTAACGCTTTATAAGTAGCAAAATTAAAATTAAAATGTATTACAGAAATGATTAGATATGTTTAACATGTTCAAGCAAAAACTGTGGCAAAATTGTAATTTAAATGTAATTTTTTCTTAATTGCATTTACACTCACAGTTAAGACACTTGCGATTGCATTTCCATTAAGTGTCACGCAATGAATGTAGCAAAATTCAATGTGCAATTTGAAAATGCATTCTGAGCCGATCACGTGTCCGTTACCTCGGCAACAGGTAAACATAGGCTTTGGTGCGTATTTAGAGGTGTTGGAAGGAAACAGGGCGGCGGCAGAGCTGATACGAGCGTTAAATTCACTAGCAGATGAAGTGGAGCGTGGACAGAGAATGGTAGTGTTTCCGAAGATTATTACGCGTCTGCTGGTGATAGAACCAGTACGATGTTGGACCGTCTGGGTCTGGGAGTATGTTCTTCCTATCAAGCGTCGTCAACACCCATGTCAACATTATGCTGCGCTGCTGTTGTCTGATGCTGGACTGTGTTGATGGTTTCGTTTTGTATAAAATATTGTCATTGTCTGATACATGCTTATCTTTATTCTTATTAGCCTACTATTAAATGTAATACCCAATAATGTTGGAGATCCTATAGTTTTTCCTTACAAATGCATAGGCCTATTACCCTGTGATCACATAATATGACAAAGCTCCATTGGTATTCGGTATTAATAGCTACCGAAAAATAAATGTGACCGCTCTTTATTTATTTATAACGGACTGTAATGTTCAATAAAGTGACGAATGTGATGTGTGACCATCTCTGTTTATTCAGCTGTATAATCATAAAATATGAGGCATACATGCGAGTCCCTTTCCATTTTATAAAGCATATTGATAAGGTATTATGTACAGTACATGGTCACGGAATCTGACGGGTCAAATTCATCGACCTATAGCCTTTTTTGGGTGAATGTGGAGCAGGTTAAACAACGAAGCAGCACACGAAACTTTAACCGGCACAAACAAGACTATTTTGGGTCAATGTGGAGCAGGTAGGGGGGCTGAGTGACCTCAGAATGACCAATAAATGATATTTTAATATTTAAGAAACCGAAGCAGCACAAAATAAACGTTTATCGGCGCAAATTAGAACAAACATGAGTCTATTTTGGGTGAATGTGGCCTATTTTGCCGACGTTTTGCATTGGGTTGGGGGCGGAGCCAACTTCACGCAGTGATTGACAGGGCTGGGCGGGCACGTGATCGGCTCAGAATGCATTTTCAAATTGCACATTGAATTTTGCTACATTCATTGCGTGACACTTAATGGAAATGCAATCGCAAGTGTCTTAACTGTGAGTGTAAATGCAATTAAGAAAAAATAACATTTAAATTACAATTTTGCCACAGTTTTTGCTTGAACATGTTAAACATATCTAATCATTTCTGTAATACATTTTAATTTTAATTTTGCAACTTATGAAGCGTTAAATTATGTATTCAATTTACATATTAAAACTAGTGTATGAAATGGCAAATGTACATTTTATAATTGAATTTTAATTTTCATTTTGCACCAAACGTTGCACAAATGATGGGAAAATTTAAATTTAAATACATTGCCATTTTACATATTGCATTGTCATTTTGCATATTACATTTCAAATTGAATATTGCTACACATAAACTTCCATAACTTTACGACGCCGTGAGGAATAATACTATCTTGATAATAATCCTGGAAAATTTACCTCAGAAGTGCTGGAAGTTTCATTTCGAGGAGCAAAGGGATCCGGCTGAGGAATAGGTCAGTTCTATATCTGCTTTGTTCTAATCGAAAGTGTCTGTACACGCAAAAGACTGTTTTATGAATCGCGTTTCTGAGTGTGAATGAATGAACGCACAGATGCGCGCTGTTGTGTAGCTACAGCTGGCAAAAATACTGTTTAAAAATGAATCGCGTTTCTTTGTGTGAATGAATGAACAGCTTTTACCAAACTGCTATACTGAGATGAGTAAAAATCGGATAGATTATAAAGTTTTTACTGTAAAATACTGCCACATCAAATAAGCTTATAATGTTGCCAATTTCTGCTCATATGAATTGAATTACGTATGATAAAATGTATACTTTAGTTTTTACAAAGAAAGATTACACTGGAAATATTGTTACAATTTTAATTGTTGTTGTAATTGTATAACCTTTTTAATAAAATAGCACAAAAAAAAAATAAAAAAAATAATTATATATATATATATATATATATATATATATATATATATATATATACATACATACATACATACATACATACATACATACAAGGATAGATGTAAACAAAATCTTAAAAGGTCAATATAAGCCTTCTCTTTAAATAATTTTATTATGCTTTATTAGTGACACATTTGGGTAGAGAATATATTCCAAATCTGAAAATACAGTATGAGAACAATTAACTGCACAATTACTAGAAATGTTTACCTTGGATATTATACAATTTGCAAGCACAATTTGTGGAAAAAACAACAACAACTGTGAACCAATTATATATATATTGTCCTTGCATTCTTTTTTGTGGCTCAGTCACACACCTGAATGAAAGGCTCATTAAGTATGCAGCCTCATTATGCGGGCCCATTGTCTCCTCAGGTGTGAATCACGCCAACCCACATATTGCCTTTCCAAACAAAAAGTGTCTTACAAAACTTTTATGTGAATGATTAGGCAGGATGATTTTCACATCATTTTGAAGAAAAAACTCTAGGCGACAAAATGCATTATTCAGAAGTCTTATTGACACATATTTAGTATGTGTTTTGTGGCCTTATTTCAGACATTTTCATTTTTAGTTTTTTCAATAACCATGCATAAACATTTTCTCAAAAATACAAACATGTACATACTGGTGCTCACATATTATGGTAGCCCTGTTTGTGCTAAATAGAGTGTAATTACACCTTTGCCATTAATATGTTTATAAGCAACTGAAAAAAGCACAAATGTAAGAGCATGTCAGAACATCTCAAGGACCCCAAAAACACCTTAGACCCCAGAGGGTTAAAGGTTTTGGCATTGTCCGAATAGATGACCTTGCACAGCCCTCTTCTGGAAACAAATCGCTTGAGTGCTAACAAGAAACTTTCTGTTGACTGACTTGAAACCAGCTCCAAATGCACTGCTCTAGTGACAGCACATTATATCTGTGATACAGCACTACATCTGACTGCAACTTTCTTTTAAGCCCTTCAAATCTTTTCCTTGCGATTCTGTAGTTATCTGGGAGTTCTGGTTTGTCAGGTCGCCATGGCAGCTCAACTTCATATCGTCCGTTTTTGTACTGAGTTGTTTTTTGAAACATGTGAAGAGCCTCCTCTTCTTCAGGGCGGTCTGTCTGCTGCATGGTAATGCCAAGGGACTCTATTTCCCAGAAGGCTTTCAGACGTTCTGAGACCAGCGTGTCTTCATTCATTTGTATGTGCATGCATGCTGCGTCAGAAACACTGGACATTGTGACTGGGCCCTGCACTGACCATCCAAAAATGCTCTCAATGGCCACAAGAGCATCTGTGATTCTTTCCACTTGGCCTGACACTACATGCCAATAATAGTCTGCACCAATCAGCATAGACAACTCTGTATCACAAGTGCTGGGGTCTGTATAGTCTGCCAGCTGCAAGCCTTTTCGTTTCAACTCTGCTTGGATGTGCTCACCTGGAATCTTCATCACAGCACTGCATACTTGAGGGGTCTCGAGTGCTTCTACTTCCACCTTCTGCTCTTTGTTCCAGATGCTTTGCAGAATGACTTTAACTGTGTTGCGCCTTGATGTTACTGGTGCTGCAGAGCCAAAAGTATGAAGAGTGAACGTTTCTTGCTTTGTCACAGGCAATTTTAAAGCTCTTACTGTGTTCTCACTGATGAAGCTTCTCTGACTGCCCCCATCCAGTAAGCAGCGAATGCTTTTACGTCCACCAGGTCCTTCTGCCCATGCTCTTACAGTCTGAAGGAGCACAGCGTTCTGTTTACTGGGCTGGATCTTAACAGAATGTGAAGCAAATGAAGAAACTACATCATCTTTGTAGTCAGTGTCTGAAGTGTTTGTTTCTCCTTTCTCACACACAGCACTATGATGTCTGCCTCCACACACATTACAGCACACTTTGGCTTTACAGAATCGTGCAATGTGCTTTGGCCCAAGACAAACAAAGCATCGTCCCAGTTTCATCAATTTTACTTTTTTCGTGCAGCAATATCAGTTCCTGGACACAGTTCTGTTTTGTGTGCTGTACTGTCACAGAAAAGACAGTTCTGTATTCTTTGACTGGTGGTTTGCAGTACTGCAGCTGACGGCATGTGATGCTTTTTCTGCTTCATTTCAATTGATGTGTCTGGTCTTTTAAATGGTTTATGATAGCTCTGGCTGTCTTTGGAATTACCTGGCTTAATCAGTTGCATGGCTCTTTCTCTGCTCAGAATCTCTTTCTGTAGAAATTCCATAACTTCTGAGACCTTCCATTCATCACTGGTTCCTCTTTGGCGATTGTACTGAAGAGCAATGTCGTCTGGAATCATCTGTAGCAGAACAGGGCATAGCAGGCTGCCGTATGCCTCTGATGCAACACCCAGCGATTCTAAGCTACGGATCTGTACTTCACATTCATCGTAGAGTTGTCTCAGAGCACTGACATCGTGTGATTTCTTTACTGGGCAGAGATTCAACAACTTGGTCATATGCGCATTAACTTAATGAGCAGATCCTTTCTTCCGAACCGGTTCTGAAGCAGATCGATCGCGTGATCGTAATTGCCGTCTGTCAACATCACGCCCGTTTCACACATACTCCGTTTGCAGTGCGTATGTGGTGCGTATTTTTTTCCGTACCCATGTTAACAGGTTAGAGCTTTCACACTGCACGCGGTTGCAGTCCGTCGATCCGTTCCAGTTGCGGTGCGTATACAGCAGTGCAGAGATCGTTTCCGCACCGAGTCTATTTTTGCTGTGCTGCAAACGCTGAATTAAAGGGATAGCGCATGTTTCGTGGTCAAAATGAACACAGATTGACCTGAAAATGTAGAAATTTCACCATAAATGCGATTAATGAAATAAAATGTAGTAATCTCACCATAAATGTATTTAATTAAATACTACTTTTTTCACAAGACCGGGGTAAAACAAGGAAAGCTACAATTTACCTCAACAAGGCGACATAAACAACACTTGTCTCATTCCTGGAAGTAAAAAAAAACAAGTTCTTTGTGACATGCAAGATTTATTGTATTAAAATTTAAAGAAAAGGCATGCGAGTGGGCTGTTTTTGTCAATTTTAAGTTTTAATTTAAAATGTTTGCAATTTAATATGTAGGCTACTACATGGTTAAATTTTATCACTTGCTTGAGCAACTTAATATAAGTAGAAGTAGGCTATGCATTGAATAATAGGCTGCCCTTGTTTAAATTGTGTTTAAACGTGCATACGTTATGTACAAAGAGAATTGCAATGCTGAGACGTTAAGACCGGGGTAAATCAATGGAAAATACAATTTACTTCAACAAGGCGACATAATGAACAACACTCGCCTCATTCGTGGAGGTGGAAAAACAAGTTCTTTGTGACATGCAATAATTATTATATAAAGATTTAAATTATGCACGGAAAGGGTATGAGTTGGCTGTTTTTGTCAATTTTAAGTTTTAATTTAAAATGTAGGCTATGCGATTTTAATATAAGTACATGGTAAAATATTTTACCACTTGCTTGAGCAACTTAATATAGAATTATATAGAAGTAATGCATTTAATAATATGTTGTTTAAATTGTGTTAATACATCTATTAAAGAGTATATGTGTACAAAGAGAATGCAATGCTGACAAAAAAACTTTTTTTAAATAAAAGTTGCTGATAACTTCTTGACTTGAAATACCAATTGTGAGTATGTATTTGTGGTATAGCCTACAGCAGCGGATCAGTTACGCACTGCAAACGCAGCATATGTGAAAGCACTATTGCGCGTGCTGCTCCTGCACTGCATACGCACTGCACACGGAGTATGTGTGAAACGGGCGTCAGTCCCGCTATTGCCTTTGAAGCAGCGCCGGTTACATATGTCTTTAAATAATTAAACTTCTCTGTTTTGCTCAGCGCGTCGTTTCTGTGAATAGCGGTTTCAAACTGATTCCAAAAGTCTTGCCACAAGCTTATTTCACCGCTGAACTTGCTGATAATTAACTTGGGTAACTTAACTGTCTGTCCGCGCTGGAATGGCACTGTGTCACATGGCTTGCTGTTGGTGCTTTCCCGGATTCTCTGCATCACGCGCCGCACGCGAGCCTTCGCGCTGATGACTCGCTCTCCATACTCCTCCGCATCAACAACTTCATTTTCCAAATCATCCATTTCTGTACACTCCTCTATTTCGCGATCTAACTCCAGCAGCGTTTCCTCTTTTGCAGATAACAGGGCTAACAGTTCACTTAATCTGTCAACAATCGGATCATCTTTGCCAACCTCTGTTTCTATGTCTTGCAGAAGTCTCGTCGTGGAACCGCGTACAGCTCTCCGTTTTCTGAGTAGTCTTTCAAGTCGTTCCGCCATTTCGGATGTTGCCTGCAAGTTATCCCGGGTTTTGGCACCAAATGTTGTCGTGTCTTTTCTTCCTTCACAAGCAGTAATGACCACTGACGACTTGAATTAAAATAAACGAACTGTTTACTGAAGTTTTGAACAGGTTTACACAGATACAGCGCACACACATGGAGTCAATGGCTGCGTTCCAAAACGCATACTCAATGAGTAGGTACTTAATTTCAATAAGTACTTACTTAACGAGCGCTAAAAGAGTAGGTACTTTATAGCCAGATCTCGTTGAGTATGAATGCGAACCGGACATCTGCCATGTTGACGTTATCATGTGACCTACAACGCGTTATCACGCGCAACAACTTAAAAGATTCGAACGGACACGTTTAATTCATCTATCTGTAAATATCTTGATATTGATTAAACTTGCTCATTTTGTGGTCTTTTTGAAGAAACTGCTGCCCATTTATTTTGTGAATACCTTTAGGGTTGATTTAAGTTCTTATATTTAACCCTACTAATGTGACCCACCGTTTTATCCTTAACGATATTATTTATTTTTATTACGAAATCCCAAAATTGTCATCTCTTGAATATGTTGTTAATTTTATTTTATTTAATATCCAAACATTTTCATCCACAAGCCAAAGTGGCTTACTGCTTTATGTATTCCTCTTTTTCTTGTTGAATTTAACTCTCGTTTCATCCCTCAGGCCTATAAATAACAAAACAAAAAAAGCTTTTAAAAAAAAAAAGTATTATAATGAATTATTTAAGAATATATATTAAGATATTCAATCTTGTAGGTTCTTTATCCTGTGTAAAAAATCTCATATATGTATGCAAACCCATAATATATATATATATATATATATATATATATATATATATATATATATATATATATATACCTCATAACATCAGTAACTCGACAGCCCTACCTAGAATGGTTTTCCTCAGTGTTTGTAATGTCTGCACAAAGGGCAGCTGTGCGAAGATTCGCCTTTGGAGAAAACTGTTGATTTTGTACTCGAAAAATTTAAGTATCATTAATATTAAAAATTAATATTACCCCAGAATGAATTGCATTGCTATCCCACCCCAAAACATAAAATAATAACAACGATAAATGCTGACCAATACTTAATTATATTACTTTTTACTGAAAATGATTTCAATAAACAACAAACAAAATGTAATGTATATCATATGACATAGCTATGCATGAATACACTCTATAGATGTGTATATAGTGTAACATATCTACATTTTAATTCAAACAATTAAATAAAGCATTAATTAAATAATTATATTTTATTTACTGACAACAATGAGAAATATTAATAAATTAGTAAAAGAATGAATGAAAGTCACCATCACACAATAAACAAATGCATAAGTCAACACATGAAACAAAGCTTTATTCAAACTACAATCATGTATGTATGTAGGCTACAGGCGCTGAACCCCACATCCTTCTGCCATCTCAACACAGCGGTGCCCATTCTGAGGCTTTATCCTGATGAATTAGCTGACCGCCAGAGGTGAGCCGTTCCCTCGTGTCAGAGGTTGTTGCGTGATGTGTTGTGCTTCACAATCTGAGGCAATAAGAGCAGGTGGAGTGATGGAGGGTCTCGTAAGGGCAGATGGAGTGATGGAGGGTCTCGTAAGGGCAGGTGGAGTGATGGAGGGTCTCATCCATGGCACCATTTCCAGGATTCAGCTCTGGGCTCCTCATCCTCAGTGCTCACACCAGCCTGCTGACATTTCAGATCCTACGAAATGCACAAACATAACACAAAAGCAGTAATTTTAACCACACAATGTCATTTGATTTCAGTATTATTTAGAAGACAAAAACGCTTTTTTTCCACAAATGCCGCCATCATCTTTCCTTGCAGGTTCTGCTCCACCACAAAAGATCTGCAGCAAATGCACAGAAATCAAGAATCAGAAAGGTGCTGTAATAGCTCTGTTTGAAATTACAATAATTAAAATAAACTACAACTTAAGATTTAAATAGTTGTTATTCATTTCTGTAGTATACTCACTCAAAGCCTTCATGAACCACTCTCCACCGGATAAACACACATCTGTTCATCTGACCCTGTAACATCCAGACAAGATTCACGTTACCTCTGTGATTTATGAACTCAACACTACATTTACATGTTGAGGTTGTTTTAACTTTTTATCCAACATAAATGTTCCTCAATTTATCAACTACTAATGGACAAATAAAATAGATAACTTATGTTTAACATTAGTTATAGATTTGTTTTACATAATAGCACACATTCATCACTCAGATGTCTATTTCATGTTGTGATATTTCAAGATTTTCCTGTCAGATGTAAATAGACATTTAAAATAAGCGTCTTTAAGATGTATATGGCTTATGTAAATCCACTTTAGAGACGTAACTTACGTGTCTTTACTGGAGCTCCCCTGTTAGCTAACGTTATACATAATAAAACGTGTTTTTACAGCAAAATCACAACTATACTACACTGTGTAACGTCTTTACACCTTCAACAATTCAACAGTTTACTCTACAGTAGTTCAACACATGCAATTTTAACAAAAGGAACCGTGTTTACTCACATTTGAAAGCACCCGCGTCGCTGATCTCTGCGATGTTAATGACGTATCCTCTCGCGTGGCCTCCTGGGATAGAAGAGTATCCATCGTTGAGCACTCGAAAATCTGTCCGAAAGCAGAAAGCCATCCGGGAACTTCTCGCCTACTCTTTTATGAATACTGATGTTTCGAACATACTGCCTCCTTCACGTACTGTTTTCGCCTACTATATAGTAGAAAAGTAGGCATATTCGAACGCACTTAAGTCCGAATCTCGCGATAATTAGTACGTCACACAGGTAATTCTCGCCTACTCTTTTGGATTCGTACATACTTTTTCGCTCGCCTACTCTTTTTCCCATACTAAATAGTAGGGAAGTATGCGGTTTGGAACGCAGCAAAAGATAGAGAAGTGAAATGAGAGTTGCTGCGTTCGAAAGCGCATACTTCCCTACTATTTAGTATGGGAAAAAGAGTAGGCGAGCGAAAAAGTATGTACGAATCCAAAAGAGTAGGCGAGAATTACCTGGGTGACGTACTAATTATCGCGAGATTCGGACTTAAGTGCGTTCGAATATGCCTACTTTTCTACTATATAGTAGGCGAAAACAGTACGGGAAGGAAGCAGTACGTTCGAAACATAAAAGAGTAGGCGAGAAGTTCCCGGATGGCTTACTGCTTCCGGACAGATTTTCGAGTGCTCAACCGATGGATACTCTTCTATCCCAGGAGGCCACGCGAGAGGATACGTCATTAACATCGCAGAGATCAGCGACGCGGGTGCTTTCAAATGTGAGTAAACACGGTTCCTTGTGTTAAAATTGCATGTGTTGAACTACTGTAGAGTAAACTGTTGAATTGTTGAAGGTGTAAAGACGTTACACAGTAAAGTATAGTTGTGATTTTGCTGTAAAAACACGTTTTATTATGTATAACGTTAGCTAACAGGGGAGCTCCAGTAAAGACACGTAAGTTACGTCTCTAAAGTGGATTTACATAAACCATATACATCTTAAAGACGCTTATTTTAAATGTCTATTTACATCTGACAGGAAAATCTTGAAATATCACAACATGAAATAGACATCTGAGTGATGAATGTGTGCTATTATGTAGAACAAATCTATAAAGTAACTAACGTTAAACATAAGTTATCTATTTTATTTGTCCATTAGTAGTTGATAAATTGAGGAACATTTATGTTGGATAAAAAGTTAAAACAACCTCAACATGTAAATGTAGTGTTGAGTTCATAAATCACAGAGGTAACGTGAATCTTGTCTGGATGTTACAGGGTCAGATGAACAGATGTGTGTTTATCCGGTGGAGAGTGGTTCATGAAGGCTTTGAGTGAGTATACTGCAGAAATGAATAACAACTATTTAAATCTTAAGTTGTAGTTTATTTTAATTATTGTAATTTCAAACAGAGCTATTACAGCACCTTTCTGATTCTTGATTTCTGTGCATTTGCTGCAGATCTTTTGTGGTGGAGCAGAACCTGCAAGGAAAGATGATGGCGGCATTTGTGGAAAAAAAACGTTTTTGTCTTCTAAATAATACTGAAATCAAATGACATTGTGTGGTTAAAATTACTGCTTTTGTGTTATGTTTGTGCATTTCGTAGGATCTGAAATGTCAGCAGGCTGGTGTGAGCACTGAGGATGAAGAGCACAGAGCTGAATCCTGGAGATGATGCCATGGATGAGACCCTCCATCACTCCACCTGTCCTTACGAGACCCTCCATCACTCCATCTGCCCTTATGAGACCCTCCATCACTCCACCTGCCCTTACGAGACCCTCCATCACTCCACCTGCTCTTATTGCCTCAGATTGTGAAGCACAACACATCACGCAACAACCTCAGGCACGAGGGAACGGCTCACCTCTGGCGGTCAGCTAATTCATCAGGATAAAGCCTCAGAATGGGCACCGCTGTGTTGAGATGGCAGAAGGATGTGGGGTTCAGCGCCTGTAGCCTACATACATACATGATTGTAGTTTGAATAAAGCTTTGTTTCATGTGTTGACTTATGCATTTGTTTATTGTGTGATGGTGACTTTCATTCATTCTTTTACTAATTTATTAATATTTCTCATTGTTGTCAGTAAATAAAATATAATTATTTAATTAATGTTTTATTTAATTGTTTGAAAGAAAATGTAGATATGTTCATTATATACACATCTAGAGTGTATTAAATCATGCATAGCTATGTCATATGATATACATTACATTTTGTTTGTTTTATTGAAATTAAGTATTGGTCAGCATTTATCTTTGTTATTATTTTATGTTTTGGGGTGGGATAGCAATGCAATTCATTCTGGGGTAATATACATTTTTAATATTAATGATACTTAAATTTTTCGAGTACAAAATCAACAGTTTTCTCCAAAGGCGAATCTTCGCACAGCAGCCCTTTGTGCAGACATTACAAACGCTGAGGAAAACCATTCTTGGTTGGGCTGTCGAGTTACTGATGTTATGAGGTATATATATATATATATATATATATATATATATATATATATATATATATATATATATATGTATATGTATATATATATATTTATTATGGGTTTGCATACATATATGAGATTTTTTACACAGGATAAAGAACCTACAAGATTGAATATCTTAATATATATTCTTAAATAATTCATTATAATACTTTTTTTTTTTAAAAGCTTTTTTTGTTTTGTTATTTATAGGCCTGAGGGATGAAACGAGAGTTAAATTCAACAAGAAAAAGAGGAATACATAAAGCAGTAAGCCACTTTGGCTTGTGGATGAAAATGTTTGGATATTAAATAAAATAAAATTAACAACATATTCAAGAGATGACAATTTTGGGATTTCGTAATAAAAATAAATAATATCGTTAAGGATAAAACGGTGGGTCACATTAGTAGGGTTAAATATAAGAACTTAAATCAACCCTAAAGGTATTCACAAAATAAATGGGCAGCAGTTTCTTCAAAAAGACCACAAAATGAGCAAGTTTAATCAATATCAAGATATTTACAGATAGATGAATTAAACGTGTCCGTTCGAATCTTTTAAGTTGTTGCGCGTGTGATAACGCGTTGTAGGTCACATGATAACGTCAACATGGCAGATGTCCGGTTCGCATTCATACTCAACGAGATCTGGCTATAAAGTACCTACTCTTTTAGCGCTCGTTAAGTAAGTACTTATTGAAATTAAGTACCTACTCATTGAGTATGCGGTTTGGAACGCAGCCTCTGTTTCTATCTGCGCGCTCTCGCCCACTATGCATTATGGGTAGACTTTTCTTAAAGCTGAACAACCTTGTAAATGACAAAACTCTTTCTGTTATTATTAAAGATAATTAATTAAACATTTCTATTCTAATTAATTCACAACATATAGAGCATGGGATTGATTTTTTTTTTTTTAAATAGTAAACTGTATTTTAAACTAAACATTATTCCAGCATGTAACCTAACTTCTACAGGCCTATCATTCTAACACTCGGACAAAATGTACTCTGAAGATTGTTGGTGTTGAAACCAGTGGAAACTTTAAAATGCTGGCTAGACAATTTCACAAATATAATAGTTTATAATAGTCTTGTGACATATTGAGTAAGTTAGTTAAACTTTATTGTCCTTAAAGGCAATTCTTTGTATAGACAGCAGTAGGAGCAGTAGTATACACATACACATATTAACAACACAACACAACACATCAATTACCTTGAATTACAAAAAAACGTTTAAAAACTTAATTGCCGCCGGTATGAAAGAATTTCTATATCTATTTGATTTACACAAGGGGAGTCTAAATCCCCGCCCTGAAGGAAGGAGTTGAAATTCAGCACACAATGGATGAGTAACATCAGAAAGCACTACCTGGCCCTTCCTAATTGTCCTGCACTCATAAATCTGTGAGATAGTCCTTAAATCGGTCCCCACTATCTTACTGCACATTGTCACAATGCTTGTCAGCTTCCTCCTGTTCTTTAAATTAAGGTTACCATACCAGCAGACGATGGAAAAACTTAAAATGGCTTCAATGAAGCATGTATAAAACATTTTCATAAAAGAAACATCCATGTTAAAAAGTCGAAGTTTCCTTAAAAAATGCATACGCTGAAGAGCTTTTCCTCTAATTATATCGGTGTTTTCCTCAAATTGTAGTTTATCGTCAATTATAGTCCCTAAATATTTATATTGTTTGACTACTTCTACCTGCTGTCCCTTTATGATAGAAGGCAACACAGGTGCAGAGCTCTTCTTACGGAAGTCAATAAGCATCTCTTTTGTTTTTGAAGCATTAATATTTAAAAATGAATCATCACACCATTGAATAAAATTATCGATCACTGGCCCAACATCTGGCTCAGACTCAGTGAGAAGAGACACAATCACAGAGTCGTCCGCAAATTTAACAATGTGTCTCCCATTAAAAACACTACGACAATCATCGGTGTATAAAGAAAACAAAAGAGGAGACAAAACACAACCTTGTGGCGTACCCGTGGAGGACATCAAAATATTCGACACCACTCCATTGACCCGTACTCTTTGGGATCTATTAGTTAAAAAATCCACCAACCAGCACACAGTATTTAGATCTAGTTTAAAAGTATCAATCAATTTCTTTGCCAAAATGTGAGGCTGAACACAATTAAAAGCAGAAGAAAAATCTATAAAAAGCAAACGTGCATGACTTTTCTTGCCTTCTAAATGTCCTAAAATCATATTCAACAAGGTACAAGTGGCATCATCAACTCCTCTACCAGATCTATATGCAAACTGCATAGGATCAAGTGCTGGCTGTGTTAGGGTTAAAATCTCCTTCCTTACTATTTTTTCAAAAGATTTCATAATCAAGGAGGTTAATGCAACAGGCCTGTAGTCTTTAAGGGAAAAATAATTTCTTTTTTTCGCAATTGGTACCACAATGGCATCTTTCCATAAACGAGGGACCTTAGAAAATGTTAATGATTCATTAAAAATAAATGAATAAATCCCTGAAAGCTGCTCTGCACAGTTTTTCAACAACCTACCACCAATGTGGTCAGGGCCTGGACTCTTTCTAACCTTGACCTGACTAAAACAGCTACATACATCAGCCTCATTAATTTGAATTTTAACAGGAGTGTTCTGAGTCACAGAATTTCCCCTATATTCAGACAATTCTCTTGAAAAATCATGATTGTCAAAACGTACATAAAACGAATTAAAAGCATCTGCTAATTCATAATCAGATTTCCCTCCAAAACTAATACATTTTCTCTTCTGTTTAGTTCCGATAATAGACTTCACTCCGTCCCAAGCTACATGAGACTTTCCATTTGTAAACATAGTTTCTATCTTTTCCTTGTACCGCAATTTTGCTAATTTCACCTCATTTCTAACTTGTTTATTGGCCTCTTTGTACCGAATACTATCGCCTTGTTTAAAATAAATATTCCTTAAGTTAATAGAATTTTTAACTTGTTTAGTAATCCAAGGCTTATTGTTTGGAAAAACTATACATGCTTTTTTATGAATTACCAAGTCTTCACAAAATTCAATATAGCTAGTCACAGTTTCAGTAAGATCGTCTAAGTCAGTACATTCGGATTTGAACAAGTCCCAATCAGTACATTCAAAGCATCCCATCAACTCTTGAATTGAGTCTTCAGACCAAACAGGAACTAATTTCTTCTCTGTTTTTTCCCTTTTTAAAACAGGTTTATAAGTAGGGGCTAGATAAACAACATGATGGTCAGACTTGCCCAAAGGGGCTCTTAATGACGACTTAACAAAATAGCCGAGGAATAGGCAAATAATCAGCAGGTTCACAAACGTGCGATATATCATCATGATAGTTCAGTATACACAATCCAATCCAAAAAGGACGAACAAGCAAACAAACAAACAAACGTGTTACTACTTTGACGCTACTGCTTCCACAGGTCGCCACAGTGCAGCGCCCCCGTAGGTGACCGTAGGTCAGGACCGTAATCAGATGAACTTCTAACTTCTTCCATATCTTTAATGATCTGAGATGTGCTCTGTAACAGAGAGTGAAGTGGAGGCTTGTTTTGCACAGATTAAACTAATATTGAAGGAAGGCGAGTAATAAATCATGTTAATCTCACTGTTGTATAAGTCTCTATCCTATAAAAACCTTCTTTATGGGAGAGATTCTCTGAGAAATGCCGTGATTAAAGCATTTAAAGGGCATTTGCTGAAGTGTGGTTGTTATTGCTGCGCAGAAAGTTAAAGTTAACAGATTAGTGAGACACTAGACCTTATTCCCGAGTGATGGTGTTCAAGAGGAACGAGGCGTCGTTCAACTCAGTGTGAGACTCTCAGGTGGGGTTAGACGCGCTCAGGTAACTATAATTCTTACTTTATTTAATAATATTAAATATTTTATTTAATACTCTGACCGAGTATCTACTCTTAGGCGTAAACCAGAGGTGAACTCACCGAGTGTAATATTGCAGGTGTCAGGACACTGGTTAAAGTATGCGAAGGGGAAAATCAGCCAGCACCACATCATCTGATCTGAGGACTTCTTAGTTTTAGGTCCAGGTTTATAACACACATTTGAACAGATTTGGAGTGGTTTGAAAGTGAATTTTGCAAAGTATATCATTATCTGACCCACTGGAATCTTTAAAGAAATCAATAAATGGGGCCCAATTTTCAACAGAATAAATAAATAAACGAACCCCATTTGGGTTGCCTATGCAGGGGCCAAGTGACGGCCCAATAAAAACCCAATTGGGGCCCACATGGAAATTAATATTTGTGATTTATTGAATATAATTTGTGTGTGTGTGTGTGTGTGTGTGTGTGTGTGTGTGTGTACTTGTACAACTATCTTTGTGAGGACCAGTTTGAGTTTTACACCATTGGAGTGAGGACAGAGAGAGTAAAGTGAGGACATGTTGGCCGGTCCTCAGTTCCTGAGAGCCTTTAAAGGCCTGTTTGAGGGTCAAGACTTGGTTTTAGGGATCAGGTTATAATGAGGTTAAGGGTCGGTTTAGGGTCAGGGGTCGGGTTAGGCACTTTTGTGATGGGTAAGGTTAGGGTAAGCGGCTAGAGATTGCATTGTGTCAATGAATGTCCTCATAAAGATAGATGTACAAGAATGTGTGTGTGTGTGTGTGTGTGTGTGTGTGTGTGAGTGTGTGTGTGTGAATAGCACGAACACCTCTCAACCCCTATGGTCACTAATTATTTCTGGAACAATCATCAATGGTGTTTGTAAGCAATGTCCATGTCCTGTAACTGGGAGATTTAAATTGCAAATATGATCCTGCTAGTTTCTGAGTTGCTTCAAACACCAGTTTGGCTACAGCGAGTCTCTGAGGGGTATATACTCATTTATTCTTCTTAAGAAACGAAAGTTAAAAATAAAAGTCTGATGATAATTGTGTGACATGTTTATTGTGCGGGTTGATGTGCACTGAAAGCCGGAGCAAAGGACCGGATGGATCCTCCCACGTCTCTGGATCTCCCCGTGAAGTAAAGGCTGATTAACACACACCCCATGGACTCCGATCCCTTGAAGCCAGAGCTTATGAAGTCCACATTCATATACACTGATGATGCTTTCAAACACACAGATCAAAAGTGTCTGGAATAAGCATATTTCTTGTGAATTCTGACTTCCAAACTGAGCTTGCGTTAGTGATATCTGCTGGGTAACGCAAGAAAAACACACTGGCATATTTTAGACTTAATTCACTATGAACGGAAGGTTGATTTTATCCGAAAGCTTATGTTCTCAGGACAAGGATATTACTTCCGAACACATCTGGTTCTCTTCCCTTTTCCATGCTGTATCATGAACTGGTCTCTTTATTTGCATTAATAAAAGGGGTGATGATGTCGTAGAAGAAGCATTTGAGGAACCTTTCAGTGATCAGTTCTTAAAATATCAATTTATTTTAATAATCTAAAGAACCTTCTGTGCAATGGAAAGATCCCATGGATTGTAAAGGTTCTGCATTGAACCAATAAAGTACCTTTATTTATGTGCCTTAAAATACACTGCCTTCAGCTTATATTGCTTTCAAGGCATATTGTCTTGATGTCTGTATCGTTTACTATAAATATTCAGGTATATAAGTAACCAATGAAGCCATTTTAAAGTAGTTTAAATTTTTAAAAACTGATTGTGACAACATGCCCCGATTGAAGGATCTCGCACGCGCACAACGATCTGTGTTTTCCCTCGTGATTGTTTTAACGCTCAAACCCAATAAACAGACATTCGCAATTCGAAAGCATTTTATTGTACAACATCATTGTCATTTATATGCTCTTTATCAATATAGAACAAAAATAAATCATGAAAATGTACAGGTCAGGTCATGCAAGAACTAAGCTAAAGCCTACTGTAGAAAAATATTTCGGTAACCCGTTTCATTGTTTTGCGAACCCAAATTAAATGAGATTTACACTGGAATGTCTTTGGAGGTGTTTTCAGATCACATGCATTAGTGAAATAACTCTCAAAATAGACCTAGTGCAAGAGGAATGGGGATCTAGTTCGGCCAATCAAGAACAATTAGTTTGAGACAAAAGAAAAACAAAGTGTAACATCGTAGGTGTCGCGCGCACAGCGGATTCACGCGCACATCGGTGAAGAAAAGAACAACGAGGCACCAGGACGCAGTTAAATGAGATTTTGTATTATTTTCCCTTCGAAAACACCCTTTTACTTTAACGAAATGAGAAACGCAGTAAAACACATGGTGCGTTTTCCATGAATCGGATGCAATGGAAAGCAACGCATACACACTTATTCATCCGTTGTAACCAGTCTGATCTCATGAAAGTGCGTATCTATAGCACGAATTGTATTTATCGTGCAATTTATACGCAAAAATTGTTTTTACGTGCATTTGATACGCAGTTTATGGCGCATATGATCCGCACATTATGGCGTGTAATACGCACGTATACTCCACACCACTGACCCGAGGGGTTTCCAGTGCGCATCATATCCACATAAAAACTCTTTTTTTTTTTTCTATTTTCGTGCTATAGATACGCATTTTCATGAGATCGTGTTGAATGAGAAACGCAGTAAAACACATGGTGCGTTTTCCATGAATCGGATGCTGTGGAAAGCAACGCACACACACTTATTCATCCGTTTTAACGACATTTCAGCATCTCTTCTTCACACTTTACTCTTGATCGGCCTCTAACTCGAAGCGTTTCCCGGGATGCTGTCGCTTCTCCTCAGCGCGACTTTTGTTGGCGTTATCCAGAAGCTCGAGTAGGATACTAGCTTGCCCGCATCCCGGCTCATCCCAGTCCTCACACAGTCTCTTCCCGGGATGCTGACGCTTCTCCAGGTCCGAAAAGTCTCCGTCGTGCTTTAGCTCGCGCCGGCCGGGATGCTGGCGCTTGTGGAGCAGCATCAGGTACCGTTTCCCGGGATGCTGTCGCTTGGAGAGCTCGCTCTCCGCGCTCGGTTCCTCCAGGATCATCGGCTCATCCAGGGATAATCTTTTCCCGGGATGCTGTCGTCTCAGCCTCGCGCTCTCCTCGTCCTCGCGCTTCCCGGGATGTTGTCTCTTCTGGAAAACTGGAGCGTCATCTTCGTAGTCCGCGTAGTCCTCGCGCTTCCCGGGATGCTGACGCTTTCCCGGGTGTTGCCTCTTCTCCATCCAGTCTGTCGGGGACACGAGCTGCTCTCCTGGAGAGGGACAGGGATTTACGCACGCGTATAAAAACTTTAGAAACAGTTCTGAGGAAATATCTCGTTGTCGAGGATGACAAATAAATATGGAGAAAATACACTGTAAAAATGTCAGGTCAGGACGCTACAAATGTGCAACTTTGTGCTTATGTTGTGTTTCACTTGTGATTATAAATGCTTAAGAAAATGGTTTGGTTTATGGTAAGTTGCATGGTTATTATGCATCATTTAAGGACACTGTAAATTAAAAATATTTAATTTGCCAAAAATGCACAAACTCTATTTAGGTTACACTTTATTTTAAGGTGTTTTTGTTACAGTGTAATTATGCATTTAAGTAATATTAAGTAACTATATATGTACTATAGTTTTAGAATAAGGGGTTGGTTTGTTTTGCATGTAATTATGCATTATTAACTGTTATTACTAAGTACATGTAATGTGTGTTACAAGGACACTGATAAAGTGTTACCAAAAACACACAAACTGTATTTATTGCCAATTTGTAATAAACAGATGATTCAATGTTTGGGTTTTACTTTAATTTTGGGTTGAGCAATAAACAACACCATTTAGTGTGTCTCTAGAGAATATAGTTTATAAATAAAAATGAAATAATAATAAGTATTATTATTACTACTCTGTAAAAATTATATAAATAAGTTATGACAAAATATGTTTTTACATTGCTTTAACAAGATTCAAGATTCAACTTATTTCTTGAGTCTTTTTATTGTAATTTAAGTTGAGATGACTTAAACATCCAGGTTGATAGTATTTAAAAATGTAAGGCAGCAACTTGTTTTTTTTTTACAGTGTATTTATTATTATTATTGCTTTTGTTAATAATAAACATGTCAATGTTATATTTTTGGAAAAATGGTCGAGTGAAGTTATTAATGTGGCAAAAAGCAGAACAAAACAATAATTAAAAGTAATCCAACATTCAAACATACAAAAGCAATCTAGGCTATGATAAAAGGATTCATCTTCGGTCGATCTCTATGAAGTGTCATATACGTGTGTCGCAGTCGCTTTATTACTTTGTTTATTCGTTTATCTGCTATTTTCACTCTCAGAAAAAAGATACAAAAGCTGTCCCTTTCAAAAAGTAAAACTTTATACCTAAAGTGTGCATACTAGTATCTCAAAGGCACATATTGGTGCCAATATATTAGTACCTAAATGGTACATATTAGAACCTTTGCAAGGATACCGTCCCAGTGACAGATTTTGTACCTTTTTTCAGTTGAAAGTACCTATATCTCTATATGTTCTGACGGTGAGAGTGAATGTAAGACGGCACCGTTGTCGTTGTTCTCGTCCTCCATCTGAGTGAGGATTGAGCGGATGAGGAGAGTCTCGGCGCGCTGGAAGAGTTCATCCAGAGACGGGTCGCTCTCGCCCGGCAGATCCTGACACTGGAGGACCGTCAGAGAGGCCAAGATGATCACACACACCGCCCTCATGACAACCCCTGTCCTGCTCACACACACACCAACACACAGGCTTATAACATACTGATATGACACTGCAATCAGGTGACTTCACTTAAAAACATTGAGGAAACCCGTTGCCTTAAAATGATCAAGTTAATAAACGTCATGCTTAACCCATTTAAGCCCATCGGCAACTGTAGTTGCTGCACATTCAAATACGATTTTCAAGGAAAAAGAAGAAGAGAAAAACCCTGGGGAAAATAAATGCAGAACATGTTCACATAGGACACTATTAACACGCATGAAACCATTCAGAAAAATTTGGGCACAAATGGGTTAATAAAAAAAATTTAAGTAATGTGGAATTTTCAAGTTCACATAGCTTAATTTTTTTCAATTAGGCATTACGTTTATTTACTTAATGATTTTAAGGAAGTGAAGTGAACATGTTTTACAATGAAGTAATAATTCTAACTCAAAGAGTTCTGGAATACCATGTCACCTACACTCTCAGAAATGAAGATTCTTCACTGGTTCCATGAGGAATCTTGCCATTACACAGACAGAGGGTTCTTTAGAATGGAAATATTTTCTTTAGATCATTAAAGTGTTTTCCACACTGAGAAAACATGCTCTTTTAAGAACTGTGCACTGAAAAACTGGTTCTTCTATGGCATCACTGGAAAACCTCTCCTTGCTCTGGTACCTTTATTTTTAAGAGTGTTTGTATGAATATGATCATGCACTCTCAAGCTGTCATGGGACGGTTCCCTTTCAAAGGTTCTAATATGTAGCATTTAGGTATACTATGCACACTATACCAATATGTACCTTTGAGATACTAATATGCACACTTTAGGTACAAAGATGTAGCTTTTGAAAGGGTTCCACCCCAGTGACAGCTTTTGTACCTTTTTTCTTTTTTTTTGAGAGTGTAGAAAAGAGAAAAGTACATCTAAAGTTGCGTTAATCCTGGTCTTACCTGCAGCCGATGGTTATTCACCTGTAGCCTGTTGCAGAATACCAGTAGATGCTGGAACCTGAAGATGCTCCTCTGGTGTGTGTGTGTGTGTGTGTGACCCGTTCAGGTCGAGGTCAGTGAGTGAAGCGTGAGACTCGCGCGCGTGTGTTTTATAGGCGCTCGAGACTGTGACGTCATGCGTGCAGTGCCGGTTCGCCCCTGAGGGGGGCAGTATGACGCCATCGAGACTCTGTTCATTCATAAAACGGTTTTTGAGTTTCATACTACTCTTTACTGTTGCATAATGTTTCACATAATATTAAAAAAATAAAAAACATAACACAATAAGTAAAGGTAGGCGCCAAGAGTAGGCCTATAGCATGGCACTTTGATATGTTATGGATAATTGCCATATTCATACTTTCCGAGCTAAAAAAAAAATGTAGATGTACATCATTGTTTTTAAATTCATGTTGAATCAGAATCTCTTCTCTGATGACGAGGGCGGGGCTATAACCTGTCACTCACATGAGATCAGCCAATAGCAAACCACAGCCATCCAATAAATTCCCCACATTCACAATCAAGCCCCGCCCACATTTTTTCTTGTTCGGGAAGCGTTTCACTCAGATATACGACACAAAAGAAAAGACCAGCGCAACTTCTGGAAACCTAAAGTAAGTCTCACTTTTTCAGATGTTATTGCATTTGATAATAAATATCAATCTAAATGTCTTGCAGCAGGATCTTCTGTTTCTTCATCACATTACAGTCACTATGAACATAATCCACAGTTTCACAACCACGTCCCTAGTAAAATGTGTTTGAAATGCATTTTAAGTATATTACAAAATTCATTTACATATTTATACTTAATATAAAAACCCTGCATTTGTACTTTGGTATACTAAATTTGTATACTTATATAGTCTGTTAAATTGGAACAACTAATGTTGGACTTAAAGTACTTTAGTAATTCAGAAATAGTGCTGAAGTTCAGCTAAAGATATACTGAAGTATATTTGATTGTGCTAAAGTGTAACTATTGCAAATATACTTTAGTTACACTTTTAATATCTTGCATTTAAAGATTTTATACAGTGATCATAGTGTCCTTACTAATAAACACATTTTTGGCTTAATATTAAGAAATGTGCATTGTGCAATAAAGAAGAACTCCAAATAAAGTTTAATTATAATATTTCTGTCAGTAAGTCTCAAGCAATATGTCAGTAAATATGTATTTATATGTGTTCTTAGTAAGAAATAAATGTACTTTAAATACATTTTGGTATAGGGTTTTTCACTAGGGGTAGCAAAATCATTTATCATACAGTTTCTCATGCTTTTATAGAATGGGCTTTATACTGCATATTTAATAAATGGTGCATCATGAACATAGCCATGGTTAGAAATAGTCGTCATACTTCTGGTACTCTGTGTGTGTAGTACGTCAGTAACACACTCCAGCTTTGACTGGTTTGCTTTCCTCTGCCGACTAACATGACGTTCCCGGAGAGCCGAGTGTTGCGTCATTTTCTCTCCTCTGAAGACGTCCTGAAGAAGCCTTAATTATCTTTCAGAATTACAGTGAGGAATATAATGGGCCGATGGACGAGCTCAATCTTATTCTTAAAGCAAACACCGTTCCTCTAAGCCTCACTGAATTCATTATCTCCAGCTCACATCATCTCGACGGCTCTCGTACAGTCGCACAGCTGACGGCAGGAGTACAGGCTTGAGGGAATCACCGTGTAATGCAATAAATCAGGCGTCTTTATGCGCTGTCACGTCCAATACTTCATCTGTCAATACCAATCATTTCCTATGGATAGTGGGAAAAAGAAGTGGAATTAATTGGTTTATATTTTAGGAGGACTTCCTGCGCATGAGACGACATGAAGGGAAGAAATCAGTCTGTGATCGGCATCCCTCACTGGATTAACATCACAATAAACCAGAAAACATGTGGATAGTTACAATCAAAAGCGTTTGTTTGTCTTTCTTCAAGGTCTATACTGTATGAGCTGCACACTTTTAAGATTGTGTCAAGCCAACATTCAAAGTTTGTCTTAACAAACAATCAAACTGATTGTGGCTTCCTACTCCTACTCATGAAATAGTCATCGTTTTGTGTTCATAAAGGGCCAACACACACACACACACAGATCTGACCCATAAGGTCACGCTGTCAGCCACTGTCAGGCTATAATTACTGCTTGAACGTGAACACACAAACACACACTGTTTAATGGTGTACTCACAAATCCACATTAAAATAAAGTCAGCCTGTTTATTTGTGCAAAACTCAAAGGGAAAGCAAGAAATCAGAGGGTGGAGAAGAGTTCAGACGTAATGATCAGTGTATGTTTTGTTCTTTTCTTTGGGCGTTTAATCGTTTAGTCTTAGTAGACACGATAACTCTGTGTTTGGCCTCTAACCACTTGTTAGGGGAGTGTGTGTTCCTGTGTGTGTGTGTGTGCGTGTGTGTGTATGGAAGTAAAATAATGTCAAATGTTTTTGAAACAAAAAGCCTGTTGAATTGCACTAATTGAAAAAAAATAGGCATTGCATTAACCATGCTTGCATTTTAATCCATTGTATTTTTAGGGCTTGCATTTTTATGGGCTGAAATTCAACATGGTTGAATATTTAAGCTGTGAATATTTCAATTAAAAACATTTCAAACACATTTTCATTATTAAAAATTCAATAATCCATATTCACCATTCATATTTCACTTCCAAAATATTCAAACTGTTTAAAAATACAACCTATAATATTCAACAGGCAATTTTCGATCCATTTTATTTCGCTTTGAAAATTCGCTTCCACAAATTCGGTGGTTCAAATTCGACAGAAAATATTACGTTGACATCCATGAACTGCAGGAAAAGCAATAGATTACCGAGCATATTCTCCATCTGCTATTAGTCGGCTTCACCAGCAGGTGGTGCAAGCGCGTGTTGACAACGACAAGCACCAAAGCAACAGTTAGAGACGAGAGGCCTTCACAAAACGTAATTTTCTGAAATGGACAGAGCGGTGAGTACGAGTTATGATTTAAGACACAAAACACACGAGCGGTTTACTCAAGTGTCTTATGAGACTTATTTTTACGCCCGTGCAAAGTAAGGTGATTTGTCCACTGCAAAAGTGATATAACGTAATACAAATAAATCCAGAATTCTCTCGCCGTTGGCATTGATATTAAGTTTTAGTAAAACAACTGGAATACGCTGAGACAGAATGAATTGTTTGTTTTAGTCACTGTGACAGAATACTAAATTGATGGCTGGGTTTTACATGATGGCAAAGACCATTTTATTCAACTATAGCATCATTAAATACAACCCAATCACAATTATAAATTAAATTCAGCAATTATAAATTAAAAGTTAAATCTCTAACGTTACCACGATATTAGTTAATCTCTGTGTTATAACGTGAATTGTCTCCGACATTAACCAGGGCTGCGTATCTCAAAAGCATCGTAGGCCTGAGGTGAACGTAGAACCATTGGCACCAATACTCTTTACGATCAACTTAGCTCCGCAATGCTTTTGAGATACGCAGCTCTGTATCTGCATTAATAATTTGACATGACGTGATATATTGTTAAGCTACGCTCTATCTTCAATCCATGTCGTGTTTGTTTCACAAGGGAGACAATGAAGTGCTGAGATCAGCAAGGCACCTTTTGTCACTTTTGACTCAAGCAAGAGCTGATGGACCTTCTATGAGTGAGGGTATAAATAGGTATAGCAATACTTTTTTTCAAGAATTTCAACTGAATGTCATTGTCAACACATACATTATGAAACTTAATTAAACATTTTTTTTGTTTGTCAGATCAACTCATGTTAGATTCCAACCTCAGGAGCCATCATCTTCTGTTCAAACAGAAATGACCATGGCCCGGTTTCCCGATAACGCTCACTCTTAACGCGCTAATATATCTTACCAAAGGTGTTTATGTTCCTAAGTGTGTTCCCCGAACCATACCTTAGGAAGCTGCTTAAGATATACCTTCTTACGTGCGACGTTACCCGGCGCTGTCCGTGGCGATGCTGCTGAATTGGTTGATATCGATGGCTCGAGAATCAATTATTCTCTCGTGCAGGGGCTGTTTATGTGAGAAAGCGGTGTTCTTTATAAAAGAAGCACTTCAGAAATAGTTGAAATTGCAATTTATTATGATTATTGGATATTATAAAAAATAATCCAAACTATAATAGCCTATAATAGCCTAGCCTACATATTTTAAAATTGTAACATATATTGCTGCCACAATAACCTTTTCAAAAATGTACGTGCCTTCTTCTCTTTCCCATTTTTGTTCGCTGAGGTGGAGCTGCGATGAAATATTGTTCTTGTAAATACTTTCCAGCATTTCAGTAATAAAAGTTTACATCTTGCGTACGGTGCTCGGCAGTGATCAAAAAGGATTTAAACCGTGAATTTTGAATCTCTTGTAAACTCAGAGATGTGGATTCAGACGGCAATTAAATTACCACACGACCTGTTTGTCAAAAAACAGAAGGTACTAATTTGGCCAGGGATTTTTACACGGATTGGGTGAGAAAAACACTGATATTATGGATTCGGACGGCACTAAAATCACCGACTTACCCCTGTAAATGTTTAAAATACCGGACGAGCCCATGAGAAACAATATTAGCATCCGAATAGGACTTAACTGACAGTAGCCTATGCTTTCACTGGCCTTTAAAAGAGCGTTTTAATTAAATTAATAATATTGTATAATATATAATTAAAAATCTAACAACAATCAGTGTAATGACAATTTTATTCTTTGCATGAAAACACTTGAATTAGCCTAATTGAATACTGTCTGGGTGTATTAAAACTTCAGAATTATATTCATATAGACCTGCAACAGTGATAAGGTAAAGCTAAGAGTGGTCCAGACCAACCTTACGAAAGTGTGACTTACAGAAGATATACTTAGCGAACGAACGTTTCGGGAATCGTGCCATAAGGTTAAGAGAGAGGTTAAGGAATAGGTTAAGAACTACTTAGAGATAAGAACGCTTTGGGAAACCGGGCCCAGGTCAGTAGAAACAAAAATTGCATTCCTGGTTATGAATTGTAGGTCTGTTCATCTACAATGTTCTGACCTACATTTTACAATGTTTACAACAGGTCCTTTCCTGGATTATTCTCAAATCGCAGAGGAAAACGACGCTTCACTGGAACATGTCCTGTGCCCATTAAACCAAAATCATTTCAGGTCATGTTCCACCTGCTGCCGGCTCAATGTGAGCGGACCCCTAGTGGCCCAGATCAACTGCTCCATACACAGGCAGGACTAGGACGCAGAACTGCCATTCTTGATGAAAACATGACTCATCAGGAGGTAAAGTACATGACGTAATGTGCCATTACACTTAATGTCAAAAAGAACCTGTTCATATTATTATCTTTGTGAATGGTCAAAAGAGCAGCGATAGCAGCTAGATTAACTAATCCTGTTTTCTTTAACAGTTATGCGATAAACTCACCGAATTATATCCCAAACTTGGTGGGGTAACTGGTGGTTGGCTCCTGTATAAAGCATCAGGTAATATTTACTGCTTAGTGTAACTGGTTGTTTAAGTATTAAATATATTGTTATTGATGACACACACAAATCTGCTTTAGTTTATAATTAGGAAACAAAATTTATATATTTATATATATATATATATATATATATAAATTATATATAAACAGTTTGGTACGCGTTTGTTTCACCAGAGGGGAGTAAAACACAAAATTACTTCTTTTTTTTTCTTAAACAGTGTCTTTTTATGAACAAATTGTGTCTCTTTAAATAAATTGAACTTTTTTAAGCTGCAGTCTGTAACTTTTGCTGCTCTAGCAGTTAATAAAAAGAACTACATGCGTCTTGCAGAAGAACATTGTAGCAGGAGCTACTTGTCTCTGTTTATGTCTATGACGAGTCACTCAGGTACTTGTCTGAGGTAAACGTAATGATTCGTGATTTTTTTTTCTCAAGCTGTTTTAATGATGCCTTTCTGCATTTAAAACACTGATTGAGAGGTTACAAAGTAAAAATATTTATTCTATGCATAGATCGTCTGTTCTAATTCTAGTTAGTAAACAGTGTTGCATTACCACGCACCCCCTTCTGGATTGTAGTGTGGATTATAGTGTGACAGATTTAAGGAGTCTGTCAAAAACTTGTTTAAAATAATAAAAAAATATTATTTTTAGAATAATAAGCAACAAACTGAAACAACTAAATAGTCTTTATTCACATGCATAATAACAAAAAATACTTTTTGGTTGTTTCCAAAGACTTGCCTTTGTTGAAACTTGTGTGTGATCTATCTTTGAATCTTCTAAATCCCAAATTTGTTAAATAGGATTCAAGTCTGGACTTTGACTTAGTCAACTGTGACTAAAGAGCTTAGACATACTGGTGAATTAACCATTAGAGAAACATAAAAAAATATTTTGGTAATCACTAGTACTGTTAGTTTAGGGCAGCCGTGGCACAAACCTTACATTGGATGGTGGTGTAATAAATATGTTGAGCACTGCATATATATATATATAGTATTAGTAATATATTATTCAAATTTACATCTTATTGTTTACATATAATAAACACAATTTTGTTGTTTATACTTTCAGGGGGTTGGGGAAGTCGGAAGCTCATCCTATTGGCACCTGCAGACTGTGGGTACACAGGCAGGCTTATTAAAACGACAAAAATAGGGGAGAATTCTATTCTGTACATTGCTCCACTTCAAGATGAATTGGACACTGCTCCCTTGCCACCTTCATCAGACGCATTTCGCAATATGCCTAAGGCATTATGCAAAAAGTGCAACATATCGTTCCCCCTTCAGGTCCTTACAAATCACATCAAGACTTGTTCTGATGTTGTTTTGGTCGAAGATGAAAACGAAAGTCAGGATGAGGCTAGATGTGGGCAGGATGTGGAAAGTGTGAAAAAGAACAATGAACAGGTAATTTCTCTCTGTACAATGCATGTCTTGCTAAATATATTTGGACCCAATGCAATCAAAAAAGGTCAATTGTAAACTGAAGGGGAAAAAAGTGCATTTTGGTTTTTTATAGTTTGGTCATCTATATTGTAGGGTTTCTGTCCTATTTGTCAAGAGGAAATGCCTCTCGACATCTTGGAATTGCATGCCAGTGAATGTGGCGAAAGGTGTGCAAGTTGGAAAATATTAGTTTTGTGATAAACATAATATGATTTATAAAAGTACACTTTACCTCACACTAGAAACAGGATTTTAATTGTTTTTTTTCCCCCTTTCCTATATTGTAGAACAATGGATGATGTAATAAACACAGCGGAGTTGTCATGTATGGATAACGAAGTGAATGACACTGCTGAGTTTTCATACATGGATAATGGTAATTAAATAGTTTCTCCTTTGGCTTTTTTTTTGCAGTGCTAAACAGAATAACATGAATGTTTGCTTAAATCATTCTATTGCTGACATTCTAAAGAAGTCTTTATTTTGTAGTCCATCTTAAATTTGTGGCAAACAAGTAAAGATGAAAAAATATTACACTTATGTTGATATGCAACAGAGCTCTTTTGATTTGCCATGATTTAGGAATATATATATGTATATTTATGTATGTATTTATTTATTTATATTATTATTATTTTTTTTATTTTTTTATTTTAACCAGATTGGAAGACCCATCCGGATCCAAAAATGGCTGCAACCTTGTACAAAAAGGAAATTCTCCAACTGCACGAGACAGGGAAACCTCTTTTTTATGTGTATGGATTTGAGATCATGTACTGAAGAACAGGAGAGGCAACTGATCAACTTCTACAAGCAAAGAAATGTAGAGTGGGCATGTCCTGTAAAATGTCAACTTCAAGGTACAGCTGTAGAAGATGAAACTATTTATGCAATAAATTATGTATCTCATATAGTGTATTCATTGTTGTCAACTTTAACTAATGTAAGTTAATTTTTTTAGGAGATGCTGCAGTTGGCGATGGAGTCACCAGGCACTTTTTTTCAACAGTTCTTGAAAAACTGAAGTATGGTTTCAGTTTGAACTTGGGTATGCAGTTTATTAGTTGCACTGCAAAATGCACATTTTTAATAATTGTTTTGATGGGATTTACCTAATGCTGATATGTAATTAAATCAACAGGAAACACAGGAGTTACTTGCCTCTTTGAGGGAGAGCCAGACCACTTGGTTCCCTCATCATCACAATTCCTTATTGAAAGCGATCTCTTCCTAGTAGCAGGGAGAATGCTAGGCCATTCCTTTCTGCACGGTGGCCCGTGTCTGCAGGGCTCAGCAGAGCTTTTGTTCATGTTCTGCTGCAAGGTTCTCAAGATACAACCACTTTGCAATTGGAGGACTGCCCAGATGTTGACATACGAGAGACCATCAACTTGGTAAGTGTGTGTATTTTTTATATACAGTGAGGAAAATAAGTATTTGAACACCCTGCTATTTTGCAAGTTCTCCCACTTGGAAATCATGGAGGGGTCTGAAATTGTCATCGTAGGTGCATGTCCACTGTGAGAGACATAATCTAAAAAAAAAATTCCAGAAATCACAATATATGATTTTTTAGCTATTTATTTGTATGATACAGCTGCAAATAAGTATTTTAACACCTGTCTATCAGCTAGAATTCTGACCCTCAAAGACCTGTTAGTCTGCCTTTAAAATGTCCACCTCCACTCCATTTATTATCCTAAATTAGATGCACCTGTTTGAGGTCGTTAGCTGCATAAAGACACCTGTCCACCCCATACAATCAGTAAGAATCCAACTACTAACATGGCCAAGACCAAAGACACTAGAGACAAAATTGTACACCTCCACAAGGCTGGAAAGGGCTACGGGGAAATTGCCAAGCAGCTTGGTGAAAAAAGGTCCACTGTTGGAGCAATCATTAGAAAATTGAAGAAGCTAAACATGACTGTCAATCTCCCTCGGACTGGGGCTCCATGCAAGATCTCACCTCGTGGGGTCTCAATGATCCTAAGAAAGGTGAGAAATCAGCCCAGAACTACACGGGAGGAGCTGGTCAATGACCTGAAAAGAGCTGGGACCACCGTTTCCAAGGTTACTGTTGGTAATACACTAAGACGTCATGGTTTGAAATCATGCATGGCACGGAAGGTTCCCCTGCTTAAACCAGCACATGTCAAGGCCCGTCTTAAGTTTGCCAATGACCATTTGGATGATCCAGAGGAGTCATGGGAGAAAGTCATGTGGTCAGATGAGACCAAAATAGAACTTTTTGGTCATAATTCCACTAAACGTGTTTGGAGGAAGAAGAATGATGAGTACCATCCCAAGAACACCATCCCTACTGTGAAGCATGGGGGTGGTAGCATCATGCTTTGGGGGTGTTTTTCTGCACATGGGACAGGGCGACTGCACTGTATTAAGGAGAGGATGACCGGGGCCATGTATTGCGAGATTTTGGGGAACAACCTCCTTCCCTCAGTTAGAGCATTGAAGATGAGTCGAGGCTGGGTCTTCCAACATGACAATGACCCGAAGCACACAGCCAGGATAACCAAGGAGTGGCTCTGTAAGAAGCATATCAAGGTTCTGGCGTGGCCTAGCCAGTCTCCAGACCTAAACCCAATAGAGAATCTTTGGAGGGAGCTCAAACTCCGTGTTTCTCAGCGGCAGCCCAGAAACCTGACTGATCTAGAGAAGATCTGTGTGGAGGAGTGGGCCAAAATCCCTCCTGCAGTGTGTGCAAACCTGGTGAAAAACTACAGGAAACGTTTGACCTCTGTAATTGCAAACAAAGGCTACTGTACCAAATATTAACATTGATTTTCTCAGGTGTTCAAATACTTATTTGCAGCTGTATCATACAAATAAATAGTTAAAAAATCATACATTGTGATTTCTGGATTTTTTTTTTTAGATTATGTCTCTCACAGTGGACATGCACCTACGATGACAATTTCAGACCCCTCCATGATTTCTAAGTGGGAGAACTTGCAAAATAGCAGGGTGTTCAAATACTTATTTTCCTCACTGTATATATATATACACACACGCACACACACACACTCATAAACACGTGTATGTGTGTGTATATATTTATAAAAAAAAATATTATTGGAGACTCATGTTTCTTTTTCATTTTTAAATATACATATATGATTTGTTGTGTTTTTTTTAGCTCAGTGAGCAGTCTCCATTGAATGAGGACCAGTATAGTAAAGTCTTGGAACTTTGTCCTGGGATCTTCCTGGTCCAACAGAAGAAAATACAAGGTGGCTTTATGAACGTCTGCTGTCACATGCGGTAATTACAATTTGTAGTTATTGTTTTTGAGAATGGAAAGTGCCCTTATTTCTATACATTTCAATTATATTTTTAAACTAATTTTACTTGAATACTTATTAATGCATTTTTTATCATGTGTTCTAATGGCATTGTTACACAAGTATAAGAATACTTTTTTACTCATTTACTGTTTAGATTGCATTCATGATCTTTCACACAGAGCTATATAACGCATGTTATGTGATATCCTGATTCTTTTTAATTTATGACACTTTCATTTTACTGTAAGCTTCTTTGAGATCATAACTTTGCCCTTCTGTGATTTTATTAGATTTTCAGTCGCCAGTTGTTATTTTATGTTCTTTGTATAAGGATGTAAAATTATAAGAAATGTATTATAAGAATAACAGCAGGACAGCAAGAACATGCTCTGGTGTGGATTTTTTTATTTTTATTTTTTTAAATGAAAGACCTTTAGGTACTTGGTTTGTCTGCATGCTGATATTATACTTTGAAATTTGGATATAATTAATTTTTTCCATTTCTTTGTACTTTGTAGGTTCTTGGGAGAAGAACACGCCAAGTCAAACAAATCAGGCGAGGACTGAAAGACACTTTTGTTTGGCCTCTTCTAACTGAGAGGAAGGATGTGGTATTCTTCCCCAAAGAATCAGAGGACTCATGCACTCCTGAGGTAAGGCTTCCTTCTTGTTAAGAGGACTACAAATGGACTTTTCACTTAAACAATGTCAGTAGCTATTTTCTTGGGAAACATATCATTCTGTTATTTGTTTAGATGCTGCTTTCCCATATCTCCTGGCCTAAAGAGAGTGATGACGAAGATGACGACGAATACTCAGTTGATACCAAGGAACGGATCACAGGGTATTTAAAGCAGTTCATTGAGACGGGTATGTGCCTCAGAGTTTGAAGAGTACAGCAGTATCTTACAGAGTTTTTTTTTTTTTTTAACAGCAGTTGAATTCTATGTGTAATGTAAGAACCTATTATTGGAGATTCACGTTTCATTTTCTAATGTGAATAATGTGAGTCTTTTCATGGTTGAAATGTTCAAGGTAGTTTGATATAATGCACTAAATAAAAAAAAAAATATATATATATATATATAAAATAACTATGAGATAACATGCTTGTTAATATTTAAATAAACTTATTAAAGATTACATAATAATTAACAGATCATTAGTTAACATTGAAGGTATTGTTCACCCAAAAATGAAAATTCTGTCTCATTACTCAAATAACTAGATGTACCGCATGGCGGTACAAAATATGACCGCCGCTCAGGCCTGCACTGGCTTTCCACAAAAAGAAATGACGTGGAGCAATTTGGCTGTATTGCGTGTTTATGTATATACCTAAAAAAAGTAGTAGTATGTGCATGTCTGTCTGTGTGTGTGTGTGTGTCTGTGCGTGTATGTATGCGTGCGTACATGTGTGTGCGCGTGTGTGTGTCTGTGCATGTGGATTTGTATGTGCATGTCTGTCTGTGTGTGTGTGTATGTGTGTGTGTTTGTGTATGTGTGTGTCTGTGTGTGTGTGTGTCTGTGCGTGTATGTATGCGTGCGTACATGTGTGTGCGCGTGTGTGTTTGTGTGTGTGTCTGTGCATGTGGATTTGTATGTGTGTGTGTATGGGTGTGTGTCTGTGCGTGTGGATGTCAGTGTGTGTGCATGCTTGCGTTTGTTTGTATTCCTGCATGTGTGTGTGTGACAGTTAGGGTTGCCAACTTCAGAAAAGGAAAATGCGGGACAATCGTGGTTATTTATAGGAAAATGAGGGACACTCAAAATATTTGTACTGTATCACACAGTGTAGGTCATTTCAGTGTCTGCAGTGAAGTTTGTGTTTAAAAGGTTATCAGACATAAACACATTTGTATTGCTTAACCTATTTATGTATTTAATTCTAAAAATAATTTTAATGTCATACATGAAAAAAGTCACATTACAAACAAACCATAGTTCAAAATAACAGCATTTATCTAAAATAGAAAGCTTTTTTAACATTATACACTAGGCTTACAGTTCAAAAGTTTGGGGTTAGTAAGATTATTTTTTGGGGGAAAAAATAAAGAAAGTAATTGCCTACTTTTATTCAGCAAGGATGCATTACATTAATCAAAAGTGACAGTTAAGATAATGTTACAAAAGCTTTCTATGTACTTTCTAAAAGCTTTAAAACATTAATAATAATCAGAAATGTTTTTTGAGCATATTATTCCCTCAGGTAGATTACATGTTTTCTTGCGTGGCTGGATGTTAGACTCATGAACAATAATCACGTTGTTTGCATTCGCCAAAATTGATTAGCCGAAATCAAAACGTGGACAGTGAAAGGAAATTACCGTTAGCGCGAGACGAGTCCGGCTTGAAGCGGAAGCGACCAGACGGCAGAGGATGTTCGCAAATCAAACAATGATTTGTCTCAAAACAGTGATTAAAAAAAGCTGTGATTGGATGATGACAGGTGTCGGTGATCATTCTCAAGTGTCGTGGTCAGCACTGCTGCTGTTGCTGTTGTATCAGTCAGTGGTTTATCAGCTTGTCAAAAAACGGGACACGGGAGGTCACGCACGGGACAAATAAATTAGGCCCAAAATGCGGGACGTCCCGCCTAATTCGGGACAGTTGGCAACCTTAGTGACAGTATCATCCTAAACCAGCAACCCTTCGCTCAACACCACCATCTACAGGCCGATGAGTGTACAGTCACTAAATGTGCACATAAATGAATTTATTTTATACTCCCCCATGGATGAAATTCTACGAAACTTAGCATACCCCCAGAGGATGTCAAGTTAATCATACACATGAAATATGGTGCAGTTCTGAACATCTCAACTGAAGATAGAGGCAATTAAAGCAGAATAATATTGCATTTTCATTTTTTATGGGAGGGGCGCAAATCACAAATGAGTGATTATGGGCTAGGTTGATGTGGGCCCTTAAGACCAACATACCATAAAAATTTCTTCATCCTCGGTGCCACGGTTCAGGTAGTTATTTAGGAAAAACTGCATTTTTTGGGTTTGGGGGGGCCCAGCGCGGGGGGGGAGTGGCCCCCGGGGACCAAACGAAATTTTTCCGTAAAAGTCTAGTGGGGCTACATGCCCACCAAATTTCATGTTCCCCGGTGTTTCGGTGTCCCTGGTATCGTTGACGAAAAAATTCAGTAGATGACAAAAAAAAAAAAAACTTTGACAATCCCTATATGACCGCTTTCGCTAGCTACGCTAGTGGCGGTCATAATAATTACTCATCCTCATGTCTTTCCAAACCTGTAAAACTGTCGTTCATCTTCGGAACACAAATGAAGATCTTTTTGATGAAATCTAAGCGATTTCTGTCTCTCAACTGATAGGCAACTACCACTTTTGATGCTTCAAAAAGTTCATAAAGAAATCGTAAAACTAATCCATATGAATTGAGCGGTTTAGTCCAAATTTTCTGAAGAGACACGATCACTTTATATGATGAACAGATTTAAATTATGGTGAACTATCCCTTTAACAAGCACATTATCTCATATTTCTAGCTATGTGAATATATATTAACTAATTATCTGATCATAATATAATGTTTGTTAATGATTTATTAAAGTTATTATAAAGTGTTACCCCATTTTTTGTGTCCTGTTTAAAACTTACATTTTTGGACCCCCTGAAATTATATTATATGGATATAAACACAAATATACTTTAAAGAAAGTCATAACAGTTTGAGATTCTGTAAGACAATAAGATAATTATATTTTTAGGGTGAACGGTTTCTATAATTTCTGTGTTTTTTGCAGCATCCAGCAAGGACTTAAAAAACCTTCTGAAGTTCTGGGTCGGATGGGAGCAGATGGAGGGAAATATGGCTGTGGAAATTGTAAAAAGTGATCTCCCAAAATCCTCTACTTGCTTCTGTGTTCTCCGGCTCCCAGGGCACTACAGCGATTTTCAGTCCTTCACAAATGATTTGATGATGTGCATTGGCACTTGCAAGTATGGTTTTGGCCATGTGTAATTTTTAGACATTTACAGTATATGTTACATTTGTTACACACTGATATACACTTTTATTAGATGCTGTTATTACACTTAGGTCCAATACTTTAAAATCCAGCTTAGAAGTTGTGCTTTAGTGTACATGATGCATGTTGTTCATGCCGTTATATTTTTGATACTATGGTATAAGACATAGTACATTCTATGTTTAAGTAACGGGTTAATGTTATGTACAAGCAATCACTTACATTGTAAGCTTATACTGTTCCACAATGGATTTTTCATGCATGGGCTCATGCTTTTAGTAATGTTGAATGTCTATTGTTCCAAAGCTTGTCAGAATCTGCAGAATATTGTGAAGTACTTTATTCTTTTGAAGTATTTGTAATTGGAAATTTATGCATAATGTATATTTAAACATGTTCAGTGGGATCAGAAATATTAAATGCAAGCAATAGTTAATTCATGAATAAAGTTTTTTTTCCCATAATCCACTGTATTAATCACTAACTAAAGGAAGTGTCAAATCATAGGAAAAGTACAAATTACACAGACAGCAATTCTTGTTTTTATTCAGATATTTTAAGCAGGTATTGTTGATTAAAATTATTAATTATAATTGATAGTGACAGAAGTCTGCAAAACAGAACAGAAGACGAAATCACAATTATTCCATAAGAACTGATTGGCAAAAATGGAGTGCAGCTAGATAGATGTCCCAGCCAAAAGTCTGTGAAGGTCCTTTGGGGTCTACAGTTTCTTTGAGTGCTTCCACTTGCTCATCAGTCAGGGGGCATTCGGTTTGAGGCACAACAATACTGGAATGTGTATCAACACTCAGTCCACTACTCTCCCAGTCTATTTGTGGTATGCTTAATCCCTAAAAACAGCAATATAGAGCATTTACTGTCACAAATGAGATCCAACTTACAGTTCTGGGTTCTCATTAATAACCGCTGCGTACGGACAAAACAGGCCCTGACCTGTAAGCCACTACCGACACACAAGTTGTGATTTATAAAAACAAACTTGACGGGAGAATGTGCAACTGTAAGTAACTCTGAACCTGCGTACGAACATATTTGAAACGGAGCAGTTTGGCGACACCGACGTGACCATGTTTTGGATGAAGGAAAAATACTTTAAATCTTCATTATGAGTACTAATCATAAATTCAATGCATGTTCACAATAACAGTTAAAAATAAATAAAAGACTGATTTAAACTCTGTTTTACATCTGATATACACATTTAGATTAAATGTGCCACTCTCATTAATGGAGTTATAATTTTAATTAATATAATTTTTTCTAGTGGATGCAATGCTTTTGAACACTTTCCTTTGGCATGCTGAGTTTAAATGTTTTAACTACAGTTTAGTGCATGATAATAGCAGAACTTGTGGTCTGAGAAAATATTTTTTTGCAAATAATGATAAATAATGCACAATAAGGCCTATCTGTTTCAGTTTAAAATATAAAGCAATTAAAAATACTATTTGGCCAGTGGAGAAGATTGAGAAAAACTTTTTGATTTATTTATTCAAAAACAAGGCATCCGTATCTCATATTTTCCTAATGTCCTGTACTGTTAAACTTGGGATCATGTGGATAATTATGCATATGTAAATGATATGCAGAAGAGGATATGCATAGTAAAACGAGGCATTGAAAGTTACATGTATGGTTCTTTCAGGGAGGAGACGCATGTACACATTCTTCCACTGACTGGGTTTATAAAGGGAATTTTGCACAGATTCTGGCTTACGGGCGCACATACACTTTTAGTAAGGTCCTTTGCACAGCTTTATAAATGAGGCCCCTGAACAGAGAATAAACTGCTTCAACATTAAAATGTTTATTCAATGTCTGGCATTGAATACATGCCTCTATGTCAGGCTCAGGTACAGGATTGCGGATACTTCCCATCACCCACAACTGGTTAGGAGTCATATTACCCTCTGTGCGTATTGGGTGATTGTCCCAGGTGTTTCGGAAAAGGTTGAGATCATCTTGAAGCCGGGGAAGAAATACACAGTGGCAACAGAACAGATGAGTAAGGTCAGAAATATCAAGGTGGCCACCTTCTTCCAAAGCATGTAGAACATCGTAGTAGACATTTGTCACTGATGTCCAGACGTCTCTCCACAACCTCTCTATACTGAAAAGAAATATATCAATTCAATCTAAGAATTTCAGACAGGTATTATGCACAAGATGATAATTAATTAAAAAATAAAATATATTTTACATTATTTGAAAATTACAACTCACCGCTGATTGTGCACGCTCGTTCCTGAAATAAAGCTGCCCCTTTCTGTCCCACGAACTGTGAACATCAGACGAGCCACGTCCACATTTTCGACGCCCTGATCTCCTCGTACCCTAAGAACATGGGTGTTTTAGCACAGCGACTGAAACACATTTCTCAAAAAAAATTAATTACTCAATGTAAAATTCATAGACAGTAAATGTACAGAATTAAAAAAATAAATAAAAAATCATCAGATGTAAACTTGGTCTAAACTTCATTCATTCATACTTGGGGGAGCTTCTGTGGTCACTAGCCAGGTAAATACACAGACTGCAATGCATTATAATATATTTTGATTAGTGTGTGCCTTAAGTAAGCCGGGGGAATTCTGGGGTATGACATAAGAGAGGGCAACACCAGTATGGCAGCAGCCATTTACTTCTTACTTGTAGTGGGCGCATGGAAATTTAAGGAAACAAATGCTCTCACAAATATAGTTACACCCTTTGGGATGGAAAAAAAAATGCTGTTTACATGTAATAAATTATGTTAGGCTATATTATACATATAATGTATACATTACACATGTAATGAGCGCATTATACATAAGCGCAAACGTTTATAATCGTGTCTTAATGTAGAAAGGCTGATTAAAAGTGTTTATGTAAATAATTTCATTCACTGAACTTGAAAAAAAAAAAAAACTGAACTGAATAAACATGACAAGATTTGGCATCCAATTCTTACTGACTTGTCTCCTACCTGAGAGGGAAGCCAAATGTCTCCACTCCTTCTTGGAAAAAATCCAAGGTAGTAGCAGCAAGGTTATTAGATGAAGCACCAAGGTACATTATCTATAAAAAAAAAATTGGTATGATGGATGATATGTCAATATAGATCAAACAAAAAGTAGTTAGAGGTGGCCTCTACCTTGCGTGAAAAGCCATCCACCCCCCCAAAGATGACTATATTGTATCTGAACGAAGAATATTCATGCAAATGTTTTAAAAAGCCCACATCTATCTATTATAAGGTCTGCAACATGCAATAACTGAATAAACAAGACTGACAAACCAAACTTACCGAATCAATTTATGGTTGGTGTCAATGTGCATTATTGACCTAGGACCTGAGACTGAATATGTCCTTCGTACTACGCAGCCCAATTGTGCCATTCGGGACATGACTCCCACTGTATCAACCCGGTGCATTGCTGCCCTGACCCGGTCGAACTGCACTTGGTGTCCTCGCGCTTTTAAAGCTGCTCTCATCATTCTGTATCCACACTGTGGCATGTGTTGCTTTACATCTGCCACACACTCATCTAACTCTTCATCCGAGAGACTGCTATATCTTGCACGAATGGAAAGGTTACATTCAGCCATTCGTCTAAATATTGTGCTCCTGCTTACCCCAATCATGCGAGCAATGGTTGGAACAGAACAGTTAATGTCCAGGAGATTGGTGATATAATCCGGTGATATTACAAGACGTGGTCTTCCCATCGATCCTGACTTGTGCAGAATAGTCGGAGTGCGCGTCTCAACGTCTGACAAGTTTAGTCGAATTAGTCTTAGCAGTTCTGTGATGCCCTCGAAAACATCACGTGGGATGGTAACTAAATTGAACACAGCACTTAAAAAGACCAACTCTTGCGAGCAGATAAACTCCAGGTAGTCCATGTCAAGGGGCAGTCGTCCAACAGCATTTTCCAAGCGTGAACGGAGTCTTTCCAAAACATAATCCAAAAGCAATTGCTAAAGGGAAATATATAATATGACATGTTAAGTACCTCGGTCTTGCTGGCCAGATGAATGAAACTAAAGTAAAATGACATCCAACAACAAACAAACTCACCGCTCTGTCCATGTCAGCAAATTACGTTTTGTGAAGGCCTCTCGTCTCTAACTGTTGCTTTGGTGCTTGTCAGCACGCGCTTGCACCACCTGCTGGTGAAGCCGACTAATAGCAGATGGAGAATATGCTCGGTAATCTATTGCTTTTCCTGCAGTTCATGGATGTCAACGTAATATTTTCTGTCGAATTTGAACCACCGAATTTGTGGAAGCGAATTTTCAAAGCGAAATAAAATGGACCGAAAATTGCCTGTTGAATATTATAGGTTGTATTTTTAAACAGTTTGAATATTTTGGAAGTGAAATATGAAAGGTGAATATGGATTATTGAATTTTTAATAATGAAAATGTGTTTGAAATGTTTTTAATTGAAATATTCACAGCTTAAATATTCAACCATGTTGAATTTCAGCCCATAAAAATGCAAGCCCTAAAAATACAATGGATTAAACTGCAAGCATGGTTAATGCAATGCCTATTTTTTTTCAATTAGTGCAATTCAACAGGCTTTTTGTTTCAAAAACATTTGACATTATTTTACTTCCATATGTGTGCGTGAGAGAGAGAGAGAGAGAGAGAGAGAGTATGTGTGTGTGTGTGTGTGTGTGTGTACATACTGTATCCTTTAGCAACGAGATACAAGTATCTAATAAACATGGAAAATATGAACTCGGATCTTTTGATTTTGCAGTGTTCCTGTAATGCAGTTCCCGATGACCCTGAAGCTTTTTTCTCTCAATGCATTGATTAAAGATTAGCCACAGATTAACCCGGATTAACACTCAATCTTTGTTGTTCAGTGCGGAGCATCAAACAGCCATTACTCAGAAAATACAGCAGTGCTCAAATTGTTTAACAAGTCTTCATAGGTATTTTTATACATTAATAGTCGCACTTGTTAATGGTTTATCTTAAATGATTTCATGCTTATATTTTGAATTTGCTTATAAATAACATTACCACCATTGCACTTTAACTACAATAACGTCGAAAGGGAACCATTTTCTCCTTCATGTCGTGTGCTGGGAGCTGTAGAAATGGCATAATATTGACATAAAGCAATATAAATCCATGCATGAATTCAATTATATAAATAATAATGCACATCTCTTAAATGTGTAGTAATGTAAATAATAATTTTAATAACTATAACCAAACAGCTGTAATCTCTATGATTTCTATATGATAAATAATTAGTTGAGAGGTTTCTATATTATTAATAATTGCATTCTAAATCTCATCAGCCTCTCTTCACAACACAACAGTTTTTCAGAAGGGCATCTATGTATGAATGGACATTATCATAATAAACAGAATATCATATAATGTAACGGTTGTGCATGAGACATTAACGGCCATTCAGTGTTTCAGTAAAAAGACTAGCAATAAATAAGTCCAATATTAAGATGTAATATTGTAATATACGAAATGTAACAGTATTAACTTCTAACAGTGAAGAATAATACTTCTCGTGTTTGCTCACCTCTTATCTGGATCTCATCTCATCCGCACTCCGTCACGCTAATACCTGTCAACTGTTGGGCTCATTAATATTAAACATGTTGTCTTCGTTCTGCCAAACTGATTTGATGAATTAAACGCCGGCAGTGCCAACGGTGTCTCCTGTTTACTCACAGGCTTTTGGGAAGCACAGCCCTGTTTAATGCTCAATCCTTTTAGATTTCCCAGAAATATTACATGCATAAGCAGCAATAGCTTTTTTGCTATTCACAGCTAAAACAATATTTTCAGAAGGACTTAGTGTGGATGTCAAAACCATAATGACACATTACTCAATAATGAGTTAATAGCCTAGTCATGTGCATTGACAAGTCATAACATATAATGACATATTTGCTAACCGTTAGCTAATGACTCATTAAAACAGACAGCTGGAAGTAGAATACATGCTTCGGCACATTGTGGAAATTAACATATTAACTTATTTATTAGCTAACTGTTACGTAGAGACTTACACCGTGTCCTAACTATGGAAAGCCAATAGGGCCAAAAACACGTGCATTTTTTAATAAAAAAAAAATACGCGTGAAATACACATTAAATATCAGTTTGAACATGTCAGTGTCATTGGCTGCTGAAGACTTGGGTCTAACCATTTCTGTGAGTGTATGGGGGTGTACCGTTCATAGACTAGGCTACCACCATTCAACATGCTATAGATCAACTTGTTCAGCCTATTTATTTTGTCCTTTTTTGTATAGCCTTTCTATAATAGAAATAATATATTTAAATTGCAGTTTTATGAAAATTTAGGTAAAAATAAAATTGCCTTGTTTTTCTCCACTCATGCCTTTTTGTAAATAAACACATTAGTGGACATTCTAGCTTTAACATCAGAGCATTAACATTTGTGTGGGGAGATCAGTTCCAGTGGAGGTAAGCAGTCAATGCAGGTTTAAGAGACAGACCATCGTAATCAATATCTGTCTTTGGAAAACAACGTGAGCTTTTGTTGTGCTTACATATACAGCTGTCGCTAGCAGGTGCGCTTAATGAAACCTTTTTGTTCAGAGACTGGGCACTCATCAGACAAACAGTAATTAGGTACACAGGTGATATGATCAATTTAAATGAATTTAAAGTCTTAAAGTATTTAACTATGGTATTTAAGACTTTATATATACGTATTTAAGACTTTTAGGATTAGAATGAGAGCTTGTGCTCAGGTCAGGACAGGTGTAAGAACTTGATTTGGCTTTCCTGACAGCAGAAGTCTTACTGTCCTAGGCCACCCTGATCATTGGTATTAAAGCAATTTATCTATGAAAATGATGAGGCAATTTGTTAAAGCACTTTATAACACGCTGTCGCACGAGCAGATTCAGGAACAGTTTCTGCCCATCTGCGGTTAATATATTAAACGCTAAACTAAAATGAGGAACACTACATTCAACCCGGTTGTGGTCATTGGCCAGTTATACATACTCCAACCCCCAATTTTGTTAATATGCTTTGTTCTTTTTATTATTGTTATTTTATTATTATTATTCCTGTTTGCACTCCTGGTCAGATGCTAACTATGTTTCATTGGCTCTGTACTTGTATTTTGTCAATGACAATAAAGTGAATCTGAATCTGAATCTGAATAACATTAAAATAAACATAAACATAAAAATACTAAGTAGCCTATTATGTTTTGTTTTTGTTTTTTTTAGAACCACACACAGTTGGTTGATGGTTAACTGACTCCCATGTATGCGTGACTGTGTGTATGCGTTTGTTGCAGGTACAAACAACATATGACAAAAGTACTGCAGTTGTTTTAACCCATGATATTCATTACATTTTCTGCTTTTGAGTTTCGCATAAGAAAAAGTCATACAGGTCTGGAAAAACATAAGGGTGAATAAATGAATAAATGTTGGGGTGAAATGTTCGATTGCGATTTTACCATGCATAAGGAATGTTTTAAACTGTGGTAAAAACACTCTAGCACAGCCTTGAGTGACTTGCTTTTATATTGATATTATATCATACTCTGCGTAAAATGCTGATACTGAGACCATCTATATAAAGGGTAGATTTAACCACTGATTTGGATGTGCTTCTGGGTTTGTTTACAGCTCTGATTGATTTAATTCTGAAGGTCTTAATGGAGCTCAGAAAACATCAACATCTCTGTGGGTCTTCGTGCTTCAGTCCTGCTACATCCACGCTGCCTCAACCCTCACTGCGTACACTGGACTCCACATACACAGTGTATCACTCCACTACTCCACGGCACACTTCAGACGCACAAACACCGAGAGCTGCTTGAAAATGAGAAAAATGAGTTGTGATTACTACTGAGCTCTAGTCATGGAATAATTTTTTAATAATTTTTTTGGGGCCTTTATAATATTATTAATAATAATAATAGCCTAATAATAAGTATAATAATAATATAAAAATATTAAATAAAAATACATGCAGTAAATCGATTTGAAAGGCTGTGGGATGGGATTACATTGTCATCCTTAATTCAAAATAAAACATGAATTTATTAATAATATTGATTTCTGATAATTCCAGGGTGCTATGGTCACAAGGGTTTGTTTATGCATTAAATGCATGGCCATGAGAAAAGTGTTGTTCCCTCAACGTAGGATCTCAAGGCCATGACTTGACATCGCATGGCCACAACATAAGGATACCGTTACTCTGACAAAATGATCTTGTGGCCACGACAAAACTAAGTGAACCAAACATGTCCCCTCCCGGTCACCGTACCAATGAGAGTCGATCGGACAAAACTGTCTCCTTAAAGCAGCGCTATGCAGTTTTGGCAATTTCTTCGCTGTTTTCTCGCTTTTTTGCTCGCAGGTTTCTCTATAGAGCTCCCCCTACAGCTTCAGAATAGATATTTGACAACACTGTCGTCAAAACTCGTTGGCGACTCGCCCCCCTCCCATCTTCTCCCTCTGGTCATGTGCATTTGTTTTCAAAGAAGCCGGTGAACGCACAGAGCCATGTCCACTGAGGCATGTATGATACACAGAAGGCTAGCATATAAATGTTTAGATAGTGTATGTGTGCAGTGCCATAAAGCAATTAGTTACATTGCGAGCCTGCCGGCCCAAAGTTGCAAGGGTGGTTTTTCTGCTCAAAGGCGCTAGGGGGGTGCGAGAAGACTAGGGTTGCCAACCGTTCCGTATAATACGGAATCGTCCCGTATTTGACACATAAAAGCCTTGTTCCGTATTGAACTGATACGGAACGCACTTTGTTCCGTATTTTTGAGAATCAATTCAGTGCAAATCCATGACAGACACATGTCAGACTATGAACGAAGACATTTGTAGGCTATGATAAGAAAAAAACCCTGACGGTGCGGTAGATATTAATTTCTCCCCGTTTGTCTATGATCAGTGTAGCGTTTTCAACATCTTGGAACATCATCAGAGAATGCCCTTTTAATTGGTCGTTTCAGTCATTGTGAGTCACGTATCGTAGCAACGATGACGACAAGTGACAACAGCGGGAAATGCAAAAATGACTACCTCTGAGCAGCCGGCGAAAAAGAAAAGAGCACAAAAATATACGTGTTGTATTGCTTGAATGCAGTATTTGAGTGAAATATTTTATATTTTCTTTATTAGCTGTTTTTTTATGTATTATTGTTTTGCACTGGAAAGAAAGTTAACTATAATGGAAGTATAATTATATAAAGATATTTGCACTACACTTCCTTAAAATGTTGTCTAATTAAATTAAAAATATTATTTTTTGCACTGAAAAGAACATTCTAGAAGTCTAATTCTATTGAATAAGTTCGCACAAGGCTACAGAAAACTGTTTATTTTTCTTCAAATGCAGTCTAAGCCAATGAGTTTTGAATGTTATATGTTGTATTTGTTTAAGTTAAAAATAAAATGTATTATAAACTAAACAAATCCATGGTTCATTGTTGGCAAAATGATCATGATAGCCTTTATATTTCACATCTATGTGGTTCAGTCTTGTATATTGATTAGGCCTACTTTGCTATTCTATAAATATATAGGTCTATAAGTTGTATTATAATGCTATAATGTATGAAATATATTTATCTAAATGTATCAATTAGTTTCCACAATATTCACCAGAAGTCATCATTTCAGGGGTTATTTTTCATAATTTTCTTCCATGGGGGCATACCACCCAATACCCCAATACCCAATGCCCCAATAATATTTAGGGCATAGTAGGTGGTTAGTGTATTCTGAGGCAGATGCTTTATTGCTCTGTGAGTTTTCTCCCTGCAGCGTCAGCTGTGACGGGTGTGTGTTCATGCTTGGTCCTGTGTGTGATCTGTGTGTGGGAGATGCTGAGGTCATTGCAGTTAGTTTCATCCAGCAGGAGCAGCGTGTCTGGACATTGTGTTTTTCCACTTATGGCTGAGTGAACACCATTTTAAAGATTTTTCTCAAAAGTGTTTATTCATTTGTGTAAAACTTTCAATTAGCAAAAAAAAGGCTGAAAGCACCTTTAACTGTGCAAGCAAAAAACACTGCATGTAGAAGATATTTTATTTCGTCTGGTAATTAATAGGCTATTGGGGCCTATAATAATGTCCGTTTCTGACAATCCCAGGTTGCTGTGGTCACAAGGGTTTGTTTATGCATTAAACGCATGGCCATGTGAAAAATATATGATTCCCTCAACATAGGATCTCAAGACTTCACATTGCGTAAAAATGTTTCTAATTAGGGCCCAAGCCCTGAAAGGGCGAAGGCCCTATTGTTTTCGGTAGGATTATTATTATTATTAGGGGTTCAAGCACGAAGTGCTGAAACCCTATTGTAATTGTGCTGATTTTTATTATTTTTCTTCTGCCGTAAAACGCATCGTGCAGCCCAAACCGTAAGACCTGGAACCTTGAAACTTTGCCAAATGGTAGTACAAAAATCGAGGAGAGGTTATCAAATTATGACCTCGATTGGCCCATAGGTGGCGCTATAGCGACCAAAAGCGCGAAACTGCTCATAACTCCTAGACCATATGTCGTAGACTCAAGTGTCTTATATCATTGGAAAGCTGGAACCCTCAAGAACAAAACGTATATCTCCGATTTCATTTCCGGTATGCAAATTTTTCCGCCATTTTGAATTTTGTCAAAAACCTACTTTTGCGAACTAGTCCTAGGTTTTTCGTCCGATCGGAAGCAAACCAGTGCAGAAATGTTCTCTGGAGTCTGACTATCAATAATTATCGAAAAAAAGTTGAAATTTCGATTCACAGTCGCTAGGGGGCGCAAAACTAATGTTGTGGGAGGAGCCTATTTTACTAAAAGGGCTATAACTCAAGATGTAAATGAGGTATCTTCACCAAACTCGGTCCACATGTGTAGGAGTTCAATCTTGGGTCACAGTAAAAAAATCGTGACGATTAAACTCTAGGTGGCGTTATAACATGAAAAAAACATGAAAAGGGCTATGACGACCTGACCGTTAGTCCGATTGACTTGAAAATTGGTATGCAGTGTCTTGGTCCAAGGTGCCTTGTATGTCTATGAGGACATTGGCGTATCTCAAAAAACATGGCCGCCATCGGCCAATGAAATTTGAGCACCTATTAGACAAGGTTAACGGAGGCTGATCGGAACAAAACTCGGTAGGCATGTTCGACTCATGGCCCTAGAGGTCTGTAAGAATTTTGAAAGAAATCGGCCACTAGTTGGCGCTAACGAGTTTTACAGCTCCGTAATCACGTGGTGTTACAAATATCCACACAATATGCATATCATTTGATAGACCTTCTCATGGAGAACAACTTTGCCTCAAGAACCATTGCTGTCAATCAAACCGTTAATTAAATATTCGTAATTATGTTAAAAACCTACTTTTGCGAACTAGTCCCTGGTTTTTCGCCCGATCGGAACCAAACGAGTCTAAGACAATTCTATGGACTCTCTAGATCAATAATTATCAAAAAAAAGTCGAACTTTTGCATTTTTCGCATGGGTATATTGGGTCATAAAGAAAATGGGCGTGGCAAAATGCACTCAAAAGCCTATAAATCCTAAACGAAAACACAGAACTTCACAAAAATTGATGCGCATATTTGTCGTAACATGCTAAAGAAGCCTGGAAATTTGTATGGAGATCGGACCAAAGGTGGCGCTATAACTGTTAAAACGCTTTAAAACCATATATTTCCTATGGTAAATTGCCTGTATTGGCTGTGAATGGTCTTTTCCTAGGAAAAATTCCTATTCCTATCTATGTTCATATAATTCTCATATAATAATGTTCATGACTCTTAATAAGCATGAAAAATTTCAGACAGATCAGACAAAATTTGCCTCTATAACAGTTAAAAAGTTAAAAATTATATAACATGTCATTAAGCCAATAAGTGGTATTTTACTGCCCCCTGCTGCCATTTCATCATACTGCTCCCTAATATTGTCATATAATTCATATTTAGACTTTATAAAATCATTATTTTAACATTTTAAATCATATTTTGTCAAAACTCATCTATTGGAGTATTACTTGACAATTGTGTCACACTGAGATATTGAAATGGACGAAAGTAAATGAATGAAATGAAACGAAAGTAAAACGGGCATTTAAGCCACGCCCCCGAATACAAATTCACTAATAACTCAAAAACGGAAAGTCGTTGCACGTTCAAATTTTGATGGTAAGGTCCTCTCCAGGCTCTTGATCGAAACGTGTTGTCGCGGGCCTCCGTGGGCCTCCGTCGAGGGCTCCTCGAGCACTATCTATGCTCTGAGATTCAGAATTTTTCGCGTTCTGGTTACCGAGATATAATTGAAAAACCAAATTCCCATTTATTCACTCATTCATTCAAACACTTCAATTGTAAAATGCAAGCTATAATACCACTTTTGTCCACTTGAGGGAGCAGCAGGATTGCACATTACCTTTTCATTAGCTTTCAGTATTGGGAAACAAACAAATGCTTTAAAAAGCAATCTTTTTTATTATGATAGGGCTGTAGCTATCGATTATTTTAGTAATCGAGTATTCTATTCAAGTAATCGGATAAAAAAAATTGTGGTAAAAAATAGATTCAAGTTAACAACAGCCTTTAAAATGACTTAAAATACAAATATATAATAACAAGCAACAATAATTGGTTCAAGTAAAGTATCAAAGTAAGTAATTATATTGGTTTTATTGAAGAACACTGTTAAAATATACCCTTGTAAAATAAATTAAATAAACTAATATAAACATAACTTATGTACATAAATAACAAATGCCTGCAGAGGGCGCCAGCGGCCTGGTTGTTGTCACACTAAGCCTGGCATTATCAAATCCTTGTTTAATATTGTCCAAACAATTAATTCAAATGTCAACTTAACCTTTAATATTTGGCCACTTCTGTACGATAGAAATGTTACAGTCACTGTAATTTCTTGAACGAGAACATGTGCACATCAAAACATGCAAACTCAGAGCAAGAGTTTAAACTTATATTTTGAAATCGCAATGTTTAAACTTTTATTTTGAAATTGCGATGAACAGCAGTTTGAGAAACCCAGATGTGCTCCACAAATGATAACAGTGCAACTATGAAACACAAACTGCGTCCGACTTGCGTTCCCATATTTGCACGTTATTGGAAACCTAAACAAACAGCACTGCAGAGACTGAGTTTGCTTGGAGCAGCGTTTACTGTGGACGGAGCTGAGGTAATTTTAACATGTAGGCTAATCTGCACTCATGTGATTGAAGCGTCTTCTCTGTGAAAAAAACAAACAAACAAAAAACAGAGGATATATTTATTTAACTGAATCACAGCTTTTGTGATTTCACAATGGCACTATGCTATATTATGACTGTAAATGGTGGGCTCCAGACTGCGACCAATTGGTCGCATTTTGCGACCATTTTTCCTGCCGGTGCGACCAAATATTTATTTAGGTCGCGCTGGCGCGACCACAACGTTGCCGAGCAGCGAATCCAAACAAAATGAAAGCGGAACGAAAATGCGCTAACTTACTCCTTTATGCTTCACAGACCGTTTATTAGTTCGAATCAATAATAGACAGCGCAGCCCATAGATATAATATAAACGCGTTTATATATGATATCTATGGCGCAGCCTATGAGCGCAGCAGCCCGAACTTGCCAGTCGCGGGCCGATCTCGATCACGCGACACTGTTACTAGGAGATCCAGACTCTGGAGATCCAGTGAAGAAATCCATTGAATTCGCTTCAGAATTAATAACATAATCGCTGCGAGATCCAGTGAGAAACATTCCGATTCGGCGCAGAGTTCTCTGTTATAAACCATAGATATCAGATCAAACAGCGCTGATGTGGAAACCAGGAGAAACACTGGGCTTTCAGACCACAAATCAGCGACATTCACCATGGATTTAATGTAGTAACTGTAACCATAATGTGACAGAAATAGTCAAACACTTACAAGTACTAACTGTTGGGCTACACATCTTTTTCCAGCACTTCAAAGCTATCATATATAAATGTTATTTTTAATGTGATGACCAACACATTTTTTTTGTTCATCCTTCAAAAATGGTCTTATTTAAACTCTTATTTATACACTTATTTAAAAATAATAAAATAAATAAATTACCATAGTAAACAGTAGGATGCTTATTGACTGAAAAAAAATTAAATCCAATCAATTTCACCCATGGATCATTTTGACGCTCTCACATGTTTGAAACGAACAATTGATGGATTGTGATGAAATTTGTTTTGAATTGGGACTGACGAATCCCTGTCCATAGATCTAGTAAGTCCCGCCCATCCGTAAAACCCCACTGGACCTCTAGGTTGAAAAATCGTCAATGCAAGTGAATGTGAGAAAATAATTCTTTTCCGGTCCAGTTTGAATTGTGCCATGAATGTGAACATAAGTTGTCTGTGAATTTTTTATATAATTTTTCATGTTACGAGTTTGACAGTATATTGTATGATTCTTTGGCTAGCAGTTGTGGAAAAGACATAATGAGAAAGACTACATGTCGCCTATGTGACGTCACCCGATAACACATTTTTCCTTCCACTTGTCAAATCACGGTGCTAATGCTGCGATAATCTATGGAGACAGATCGAGATGCCTGTGTGTTTTGTACCCAAATGTCACCATTCAAACCAAATGGGCTGTTCTTTCTTCAGATTCCCGTCTGATGTAAAAACTAGTTGTAGTCCACAAAGTGCTCTCACACAAAGTCTAACCGTATCAAACTTCTACCCGCTAAATTGTAGCATTCTTCACACGAAAAATTATATTAAAAATTCACAGACAACATATGCTCACATTCATGGCAAAATTCAAACGAGACCAGAAAATAATTATTTTCTCACATTCACTTGCATTGACGATTTTTCAACCTAGAGGTCCAGTGGGGTTAGCGGAAGGGGCGGGACTTACCAGCTCTATACTGTCAATGACCGTTTGCAAAGACCCGCCCACTTTAGTTACTGTTGCTATGTCTGACAAGCGACGCCACTCTCACACCACACCAAGTTCTCACGCAGTGAAAAATACATTGCGGATCAGAGAGGAGACTGCGCGCTGACAGACAAGTACTTTTGATATGAAACAAAGTCTCACCTTTCAAATGTAGTAATTTTTTAGAGACATTTAAACAATAAATACCGTTTTGTGACTCTTTAATGTGTCTGACAGATCGCTGTAGACTCGAGGCTCAGTTAAAGCTGCTCGTGAACCGATCATCTCTTCCTTCTAGTTAATTTATAGCATTAAAATAAACATAAATGAACATATAAGGAATGTTGTTTTAAAGTGCTAAGACGTCAGTACACTTTGTTTTTCAAATTGAAATCCTCCAATGTTAATCTACTAACTCTCCTGACTGCTTTGTTGGACAAAATGGCGGATTATGATTAGTCAGATCACCTGTCATTCAAACTCCCTGCGAAGGGTCAATTGAGAATGCCCATGCGCACAATCCTGATCTAATCGACAACTTTGCAGTTGCACATAGGTAAGCCCGGAAAATCCCGCTATAATGTAAGAGAGCATCTTTTTTATGTATTTGGACCTAGGCCTAACAATGTGTTATCGTGCGCTGACACCATGTTTTTTTTGTTTTTTTTGTTTTTGGTGAGGCTCCTCCTGATTTTGTTAGTCATCTCATCTCTTATATGCTGTGTATGATCATATCCTGCCCTATTCATGGTAGCCTACTTGCAGACATTGCGTCATCAATATCATCAATTGCCTTGATAATCCTACTTAAGGGCCCAAGTGTTGGCTCGTTACGCCACTGAATATAATTGTCTAAACTCCTTATCAAAATTACATATTTACAACAAATTTGAAACATATATATGGGCACACTTTGAGTACTACTAATAAAAGTGGTGGAGATCAGGCAAGACTGTAAGAAGACTCAGGCAAAAAGGTGCTATAACTGTAAAAACGCTTTAAAACCATATATTTCCTATGGTAAACTGCCTGTATTGGCTGTAAATTGACTTTTTCATCTATGATGACAGTTGTTAAATGCTTGCTAAATAAAACTTAATGTCTTTTGATGCTTGTGAGCTTAAAGGCCTTAAAGGCCTTAAATGCTTGAACCCCGATAAATGCTGCTTGCAGCTTTAATTAGGGGTTCAAGCACGAAGTGCTGAAACCCTATTGTAATTGCCCTGATTTTTAGGGGTTCAAGCACGAAGTGCTGAAACCCTATTGTAATTGCTCAGATTTTTATTAGGGGTTCAAGCACGAAGTGCTGAAACCCTATTGTAATTGCTCTGATTAGGGGTTCAAGCACGAAGTGCTGAAACCCTATTGTAATTGCTCTGATTTTTATTATTATTATTTTCCCCTAAAACGCATCGTGCAGCCCAAACCGTAAATGCTGGAGACTTGAAACTCAGCCAGATGGTAGTCCTCAATTTGGGGAGAACCTATCAAAGTATGACCCCGATTGGCCAATAGGTGGCGCTATAGCAAGCAAAAGTATGAAATCAGCCATAACTCCTAGACGGTTTGTCATAGAATCAAGTGTCTTATATCACTGTAATCCTTGGCTCAAGACGGTCAAAACGTATATCTCCGATTTCATTTCCGCCTGGGAAAATTTTCCGCCATTTTGAATTTTCTCAAAAACCTACTTTTGCGAACTAGTCCTAGGTTTTTCGTCCGATTGGAACCAAACCAGGGCAGAAATGTTCTCTGGAGTCTGAATATCAATAATTATCGAAAAAAAGTTGAAATTTCGATTCACAGACGCTAGGGAGTGCCAAAACGTACGTTGTGGGAGGAGCCTATTTTACTAAAACGGCTATAACTCGAGAAATAAATGAGTTATCTTCACCAAACTCGGTACACATGTGTAATATTTCAATTTGAGGTCACAGTGAAAAAATCGCGACGATTGAACAGTAGGTGGCGCTATAACTTGAAAAAAACATGAAAAGGGCTATAACCACCTGACCGTTTGTCCGATTGATTTGAAAATTGGTATGCAGTGTCTTGGTCCAAGGTGCCATGTATGCCTATGAGGACATTGACGTATCTCAAAAAACATGGCCGCCATCGGCCAATGAAGTTTGAGCACCTATTAGACAAGGTTAACGGAGGCTGATCGGAACGAAACTCGATGGGCATGTTCGGCTCATGGCCATAGAGGTCTGTAAGAATTTTGAAAGAAATCGGCCACTAGTTGGCGCTAACGAGTTTTATGGCTCTGTAATCACGTGGTGTTACACTTATAGTCACATTATGCATATCATGTGATAGATCTACTCTTACTGAACAACTTTGCCTCAAGAACCATTGCTGTCAATCAAACCGTTCATTAAATATTCGTGAACATGTTAAAAACCTACTTTTGCGAACTAGTCCTAGGTTTTTCGCCCGATCGGAACCAGACCAGTCTAGGGCAATTCTCTGGACTCTCTAGATCAATAATTATCGAAAAAAAGTAGAAATTTTGCTTTTGTTTGGCTATAACATGATCATTTAGAAAATGGGCGTGTCAAAATACACTCAAACATTTATAAATCATAAATAAAAACTCAGAACTTTACAAAAATTGATGAGCACATGTGACATAACATGCTAAAGAAGCATGGGAATTTTTATGGAGATTGGACCATAGGTGGCGCTATAACTGTTAAAAAGCTTTAAAACAATATGTATTCTATGGTAAATTGCCTGTATTGGCTGTAAATGGTGTTTTCCATTTATGATCTTATAATTTTCAAATCATAATCTTCAAATCTAGTGCAGTACAATTCTCTGGACTCCCTAGATCAATAATTATCAGAAAAAGTATAACTTCTTTATTTGGATGGCTATAATAGGGTCACTTCAATATGTAGCCTTGACCAAGTGTCCCCAAAAGCCTATATCTTTTAAATATCTTTCAGATCTAGTCAGAACATGTGTGTGTGTGTGTGTGTGTCTGTGTGTGTCTGTGTGTGTAAGCATGCTTAATGGAAAGAACATGGAGAAACTGCTTTGTTTTACTGGTGGATAAAGAAGTCTTTCAAATGAAAGTGAGTCAATTAGTGGTCTTCTACTGCCCTCTGCAGGACATTCTACTTATAAAAATATTGTTACCTGTGCTTTTGCATACATTTTTAGACTATATAAAATTGCTTGCATGAAAATCACCTATTATAACACAATCATGTTTTGTCAGTTTATCACTTCATTTGTACTGAGCTCTCAGTTTGAACAATTCTGCCTCTCAGTGATTAATTTGAAATCTGAAAATGGTGTTATACAGAGGAGATTTGCAATTATAATTTTGTTACCTATCTTTTATTTAAAATATCTACATCTACAACCAAATGTGTTTGCATGTGTGTGTTGAAGCATGGTTAGTGTATTACGTATTATTGTTTAAGTATTATTGTTTTCATTTACATTTTAACCACCAGAAGACCACTCATTGCTTCATTCTGCTTACTAAAATATTATTTCCCAGTTAGTTTTCATTTGAAATATTGTTTAAACTTTATAAAATCATTAAAATAACATTTCAAATCATATTTTGTCTGTTTTTAAATCCCACAGACTCACATTGGCTGCAATACTAATGTTTTTGAAAGACACAGACCTGATAGTCTAATCTTTGTGTATTGTGCATATAGTATTGATATTATTACTATTGCAAATCATGTTATTGTAACTCATATCTTAACAGAATATTATTTGTAATTTTAATTCTTTATTTCTTAATTGTTTTTTTCTGATTACTACAGATATTATCAACAAAGATATCAACTACACCTTCACTTTTAATATTGATAAGCTGCACACACAGCGCAATCACACACCCACTAATGCATTCAAATAAATGTAATCTTACTGTGCTACTTTATTTGTACATGATTAGAATGAACAGACATCTAAGAATATTTTTAAAGCCATTTCAGACTACAAGTAAGCATTATATTACTAATCAACAATTTTAAAGGTGCCATACAATTGAAAACTGTATTTATCTTGGCATAGTTGAATGGTAAGAGTTCTGGACATGGAACTGACATACCGTGAGCCTCAAACACCATTGTTTCCTCCTTCATGTGTAAATCTCCTGTTTGCAAAAGACCGCTGAAAAATGAGTGAATTACAGCATAACACCGACTGTGACGTTGGAGTCGGGATCATTCATATTTATACCCCCCCAATTTGCATATACCAGCCCATGTTCTAGGCCAGGCAGTGTTAACGTGGACCTGCACAGCCGAATCATCAGAAGTTCTGCAGGTATTGTGAAGAAGCAAGCAAGGACAATAGTGAAAATGTCAGATCATGGATATAAATGTTATGTTCGAGGCTGTGCTGCGGATTTCAGAACTTTTCATTCCCTTCCCACAAAAGAGAACTGCCAACAGGCATGGTTGATTTTTACAACAGGATACCTTACCATTTTAATTCAAAGCTGTTAGTTTGCTCTGCCCATTTCACCACTGACAGTTTTTCTAACCTGGGACAATATCAAGCAGGTTTCGCTCATCGTTTGATACTGAAGAAGGGGGCAGTTCCAACTAATGTTATATTTCCATTACAACCCCTACCGCAAGCAGAAAGTAACGTTAGTGATTTTATCCACTACTTGACTGTTGAAGACATTTCTGTTTCAGAGATATCAGAGAACAATTTAAAATATATCAATGCATTCTGCGGCACCTTTAAAATAATTATTTAAAATGGAGATCAGGCCATAACATCACAAAAACATGAAAAGGCTATAACCACCTGACCATTAGTTCGATTGACTTTAAAATTGGCATGCAGTGTCTTGGTCCAAGGTGCCATGTATGTCTATGCCGCTCTAGGCCAATAAAGTTTGTGCACCTCTTAGACAAGGTTAACGGAGGACGATCAGAACGAAACTCGGTGGGCATGTTCGACTCGTGGCCCTAGAGGTCTGTAAGAATTTTGAAAGAAATCAGCCACTAGTTGACGCTAACAGGTTTTACGGCTTTGTAATCACGTGATGCATGTCATTTGATAGATCTCCTCATACTGAACAACTTTGCCTCAAAAACTACTGCTGTCAATTAATTTGTTCATTAAATACTTGCGATTATGTTAAAAACCTACTTTTGCGAACTAGTCCTATGTTTTTCACCTGATCGGAAATATACCAGTGCAGTACAATTCTCTGGACTCTCTAGAACAATAATTATATAAAAAACTTAAACTTTACCCATTGGGTAGCCATAATAGGATCATTTAGAAAATGTGTATGGCAAAAAACACTCAAAAGCCTGTAAATCCTAAACGAAAACTCAGACAACTCACTAAACTGCCTTATGTGCTTAAAGACCCTAAATGCTTGAACCCCGCTAAATGCTGCTTGCAGCTTTAATTATTATTATTATTATTATTATTATTATTATTATTATTTTGTCAACCTTTCGGGCACTTTTGGGGCCCTTAACATGCTCGAAAACTCTTGAAATTTTGCACACACGTCAGAACCCGCGGCCATCAGGGCCGGACTGAAGCTGGTACCCGGGCGTGGCAGGGGGGCTCGACAGCGCCCCCTGGAACGGGATCCAAACACGTGTCCATAAATCAAACACGCTTGCATGTAATAATATGAAACTCGGTACACATATAGATCTCATTGGGCCGAACAACTTTCGTGCTCTAAGTTTTACGCCAGCCAAACAGGAAGTTGGCTATTTAGCGTTGTTTGGAAACGCATGCTGTGGAATTTAATGTACTCCTCCTAGGGAATTCATCGATTCGCCTCCAAACTCGGTGTGCATGAAGTCAAGACATTGAGGATGCTAAATTGCGGACGGATTTTTGATATCTCGAACGGTTTGGCCGTGGCGAGGAAACAAATTTATGGCGAAAACATGAAACAGGAAGTGTGTTATAACTTCTGCATACATTAACTGATCTTGATGAAACTTCAGCAGTGTGTTCGTTGTAAGAGGCCGATCACATGGATGTGACTATTGTGAGTCAAAGTTATAGCGCCACCAACAGGCAGCAGGAAGTACATCACTTTCAAAATGCTTTGAAATCAGTGTCTTATTTTTACCCGATTTGCTTCAAACTTTATGCGTACAATGTAGACACACGGCAGATGTAAACCTGTGAAAGGATTATTGATATCTTAGATACTGTTGCCGTGGCAACGCATCAAACTTTAATATTATTTTTTGATGCTTTTGAGACTCTTAACATACTTGAAATTGCATGAAACTCAACAGACACATCACATTTATTAGCCCGTAGACATGTGCAAAGTTTTAGAAACGGGCGTGGTGGAATGGCTCAGTAGCGCCACCTTTAGTCAAAAATGGGGGCTTAGTTTTTCCTAGAATCACAAAACTTGGTATGTGTATTGTTCTCATCAAGACGGACAACTTTCTAATTTACATGAACCATCTCCGACCAACAGGAAGAGAGATATTTTGGTTTGAATGTGGATTTTCTGAAGAATTTTCTCTCCCTCTCTCTGTGTCTGTGTGTGTGTGAGGGGAGGGGGGGATTTGACTATTGCTTTTATATTGTTAATCAAGGTTTCAGGGGCTTTTGGGGTCCTTAACGTGCTCAAAAACTCTTGAAACTTTGCACACAGGTCAGAACCCACGGCCATCAGGGCCGGGCTGAAGCTGGTACCCGGGCGTGGCTGGGGGGCTCAACAGCGCCCCCTTGAACGGGGTTCTAAAACTTGATCCATATATCAAACACGCTCGCATGAATTAATATGAAACTCGGTACACATATAGATCTCATCGGGCCGAACAACTTTACCCCGGTCAAGTTTTACGCCAGCCCAACAGGAAGTCGGCTATTATGGGTTGTTTGGAAAACGCTTGCTGTGGAATGTGAAATACTCCTCCTAGAAAATTCACCGTGTCCCCTTCAAACTCGGTGTGCATGTAGTCAAGACTTTGAGGATGCTAAATTGCGGACGGATTTTTGATATCTCGAACGGTTTGGCTGTGGCGAGGAATCGAATTTATGGCGAGAAAAGAGAAACACGGAAGTGGAATAACTTCTGCATACATTAACTGATCTTGATGAAACTTCAGCAGTGTGTTCGTGGTAAGAGGCCGATCAGATGGATGTAGCTATTGTGAGTCAAAGTTATAGCGCCACCAACTGGCAGCAGGAAGTGTGTCACTTTCAACATGCTTTTGACAAAAGTGGGGGGGTTAGTTTTAACTACAGTAAAGAAAAAACAGTTTGTATATTGTTCTCATCAAGCCGGACAACTTTCTAATTTACATTCAATAGCTCTGGCCATCAGGAAGTCAGATATTTTGGTCTGAATGTGAATTTTTTTGCAAAATCAGCCTCTGAATTTTTAGCCACTCCTCTTAAACTATTTATTTTATTCGTACCAAACTTTTTCAACATGATGAAACTACATTAAATATGCTAAATTGTGAATGGATAATAAATATCTCAAATGGTTTTGCTATGGCGAGGGATTAAAGTAATGTCCAAAAAGGAAACACTAAAAATCTTCTAAAAATGTAATTATATACCATTTATTTCTATATAAAAGAATACAAATATCACAACTAAACCCATTTTATTCTGTTTTTGCAATTCAAGAAGAATGAAAAAGTTAAAACAGGCTATTTAGTGCTATTTGGTTCAACAAAAAAGCAAACATAGGGCTATACTGCCCTCTTGTGTCCAAAAGGACATCAAAATAGTATATAAAACTTTTTACCAGGTAGGCCAATATTGTATTTAAATATACATTTATTAGGTATGTGTCTGAGGATATTTTCCCACCGGTTAATCGACGTGTGACACGAGTGGGTGCTTTTAAATCGCTAATATAATAGTGAAAGAAAAATAATGATAATGTTGCACACACAAATCACACACATGTGGGAAAGAATGATGCTTTTAAACAACACTAAACCGCCATTAGGTGTCGCCAGGCATCCATCTTAATAAGCGAGTCATTGATTCATTCGTTCAAACGATTCGTTCGAATGAGTCGATCATGATTAAGACAGATGTTTATGGATTGATCATTCAATCTTTGAGTCAACCGATTCGTTAAAAATGCTGAATCGTTCAGTTATGAGAAAACACGTGATGGTTCTGCCGTGATCTTTGTTTAACTATTTTCGCTGCTGAAACAGAACAAAAACAGTCAACATTGAATCTAAAATGTAAGTGACTTAATTGTAACTGTTTATTAACCTGTTGTATGAAATCTAGGGGTGGGAGAAAAAATGTATTCTTAGATGCATCGCGATGCGGACGTGGACGATTCTGAATCGATTCACAAATGTCAAAAAATCGATTCTCCAAAAAAATATTTTTCTAATAACGTAATATTGACGGAAGGCAAAAGGCGGAACTCTAAGCGGACGTGCGTGCAGTCTGTGGCGCGCACATAACAGAGAAGTTTCTTCTGCTCACCAAGGCTGCATTTATTTGATTAAAAATACAAACAAAAACAGTAATATTGTAAAATATTATTCCAATTTAAAACGGCTGCTTTCTATTTTAATATATTTTAAACTGTTATTTATTCCTGTGATCAAAGCTGAGTTTTCAGCATCATTACTCCAGTCGTCACTGTCACATGATCCTTCAGAAATTATTCTAATATGATGATTGATACTCAAGAAACATTCATTATTATTTTAAATGTCGAAAACAGTTGTGTACAGTCTTTGATGAATAGAAAGTTCAAAAGAACAGCATTTATCTGAAATCTAAAGCTTTTGTAACGTTAAACACTACCGCTCAAAAGTTTTGGGTTAGTAATAATTACAATTTTATTTTTGGGGGAAATAAATAAAATAAATCAGTACTTTTATTTATGAAGGATGAGTTAAACTGATCAACAGTTACAGTAAAGACATTTATAATGTTAAAAATATATATATTTGAAATATATGCTGTTCTTTTGAACTTAACATTCATCAAAGCATTTTGAAAAAAAAAATCTGTACACAACTGTTTTCAACATTGAAAATAATAATGAATATTTATTGAGCATCAATCATCATATTAGTATGATTTCTGAAGGATCATGTGACACTGAAGACTGGAGTAATGATGCTGAAAACTCAACTTTGATCACAGAAATTAATTACTATGTAAAATATTTAAAAATTGAAAACAGCTGTTTTAAATTGGAATAATATTTCACAATATTACTGTTTTTGTTTGTATTTTTAATCAATAAATGCAGCCTTGGTGAGCAGAAGAGACTTCTCCTAAAAACATTAAAAATCTTACTGACCCCAAACTTTTGAACAATAATATATATATATATATATATATATATATATATATATATATATATATATATATACATATATATGTATGTGTGTGTATGTATGTATGTATATATATATATATATATATATATATATATATATATATATATATATATATATATATAAATATAGCTGCGAGCAGCGATTACGGGCCCAAGCCGGCGGTACCGCCACCCCGGTGCCTTTAGGTAACTAAAGGCACCGGGGTTGCGGTGCCACCGGCTTGGGCCCGTAATCGCTGCTCGCAGCTATATTTTTGACTGTTTCCAATGTATGCATCTATTTCTATAGAAGTGTCAAAAGGGAAAATATAAAATTGGAAAGTTTGACGCCTTTGGATGACCAGTGCTTTATTTTTTCAGTAAGTTCCCTGAAAGTTTCCAGACGTCACCAGATACAAAGATACAAAGACAAGAGAAGACAGCTCGGACAAAAACAGCCTCGCCTGAATGACAGACCATGCAGGCTGACACACACTCTTAGCCTAAACTGCTTGTTATCCAAGAGATGTCTGTCCAGGTGAGAAGCATACACCCTCCAATACACACACACACACACGCACACGCATACACACACACACACATAAACAAATAAAGCCACTGCTTGACTTAACATATGCCGCTGACTGAAACAAACCGCCCTCCTCTTCCATCATGAGGATAAGCCACTTTCCTGTTATTTTTCCTGACACTTCACTGACAGGGGTCACCATGGCGATGTGTGATTGACACCTGTGAGGCGGGGTCCGGTTGCTGTTTCAGCAGAGGTCAGGGGGTGATGCATTGTGACATGAGTTGAGTCACAAAGCCAGCCTTCACCACACACATGCCAACATGAGTCGTGACCCGACCACAGATGCCCTGCCACATTCAAAGAGAACAGTTTGCGGTTGAAAAAGACAAGGAAAATGAAGAAAATGTGAAAGCATGACATTTGCTTTTATGCCAGATATGGAAAATCAATTCCACAAAACAGATTAATGCAGATTAATAGATTTCAAAGATCTACTATTGCTTTTGATTTCATTTTGCATGCTATTTCATTAACAATAATGTGACAATAATTTTGACCTTATTGATAGCCTGATGCATGTTACTCTCTATGGGATTTTCACACTGGCTGTTTAGTTCGGAACAGGGCACGGTTTGCATGAAAAATTGGTAATGTAAAAGCTGTAATGGGGACCTGGGTGAACACCAGGGTACCGAACCCGAGACTACCTGGAGGAGGTGCTCTGAGTTCGGTTGCACTCGAACTGCGTGAATGTGAAAGCAACACGGTCTTGTGTATGCACTGGTTCAGAAAGTAAAGTAACCTGTGCATGCGTTTTAGTCGATTACAATGTATTTAGTTCAATAAAACACATGCAAGGTACGATAGTGTTGATGATTTGCCTTGGATAGGAGCGAGAGTGAGCCTGCAGTGTATTCGCGCATAGCGAGTGCAATCAGGGCAGCAAATTTATGGCAATCCACCATCTCCTCAAAAGCAGCAGAAAGCCTTCATGCAACACTCATACAGTAAACCAAAGTGTCGTTTACTCTGCTGCGCATTATAGCACCAAATTAATAAAAAACACAATACATTTACCACATTCTGTTGTCTATCATGTGCCGTGCACGTTTGTGATGACGTAAGATGAACGCCTATGCATCAGGGTTCGATAGAATCAAGTTGAGTGTAAAACCAGACTAACGCTGCGAGGGGCGCCGGGAACAATCACGCTTAAACATGCCCAGTGTGAAAACGCCCTTAATCTTCTCCTAAACTAAACTATTAATCGAACGGGAAATGTTGACTCTATATCAGCAGCTAAAAGCAACCATACATTGCATACAGAAAATGTATTAATTTCCCTCAAAAATCTCAATCAACTCTTGACTTGGTGTAGATGAATTCACCAGACAAAATAAATTCATTGCTTGAACTCTATTGCGTTCTATTTTAACTTTCAAAAACGTACTCAATTTGTGCAGACATCATCAGCATGACAGAAAAATTGTCAGGTTTAAGTATTGGATTTTACAATTGGTAAGATCATTGGAAAATTATTTATGATGGCTGCATGCCATGCCACTGGAAAAATATATATATTATATATATGTATATATATGTCATATATATGCCTGCTTGATTCGCTTCAGTAATTATCAGACATGACAAGGCCTACTAGTATGATATACAGTTGTGTTCTAAAAAGGAGGCAAATAGCGGACAATAGCTAACCATTGATTGTGTGTTTGTGCCGTGGTTATGCCGTGGTCCTTCATGAGATGCAGATTAAAAACCAGTGACCTGACGCCTTAATGTTCTGTGATGGGGCACTGGTGACGGGATGAAGGCTCAGAGAAGGCCAAGAGGGTCCAGGAGGAGGGAGAGACCATATAGGAGCTAGTGGAGGAAGGAGCTGGTGGAGCCACGATGATGGATCCGGGCAGAGACAGGCAAGATGAAGACCCAGGTGGAGCCAAAAGGGTGGAGGGCTGAGGTGCAACCAAAGGCCTGGAAGTCCTTGGTGGAGCCAGGGTAACAATGGACCAAGGTGGAGCTGGAGGGACTGAGGGATGATGAACCACTGTGGAGTAAAGGGAGCGAGGAGCCAAGGTGCAGCTGATGGGTAAACAGGCCGAGGTCGAGTTATGGGCTAAGAGTCTCGAAGTGGAGCAGGGGGATCCAAACACTTAGGCCAAGCTAAGGACCGGGAAGCTTGAGGTGGAGACAGTCAGCTGTTAGGAACCAGCAGAAGGGAAGGAGCTGACAAGCTGGACTGGACCAGCAAGGATGGTGAGGCTTTGAACAACCTCCATGGTTGTGACAAGGAAACTTGGAACGACCTCCATGGATGAGACGAGGAAACTGATAAGCTGGATGGAACCAGCGGTTGAGGAAGGATTTAAGGTGGGACCCAGACTTCAAACACAACAGGACAGGACTGACAGAGAAGGAAGAGGTTTGAAGGTGGGGAGAAGGGTGGGAACTGACTCCCAGTCAATCAATGGCTCCTGGCTCACCCATTTCCGAGGTGGACATGGCAACAGGCTCTGGCTCCTTCTTGAGCATTGCCTCTGGCTCTTCTTTCATCGTGGGCATTGGCTCTGTGTCCGTGGTGGGAGTGATGAGGAGTGATGATGGACTAGTGAGGAGTTTTGAGTTGAGGTGTTACTCGGGAATGAGGAGTGACCACACAGGGACAGGATTGGGCTGGGAGGGATTGCACCGCTGTCTTCATCCACAGTGTTGGGAGAGACACTCAGCCACAGCGCATAATTCAGCAATGAGATCTGTAGTCCGTGCAGCATGACACTGACAATAGCAGGCAATGAATGGATTTGTGCTGTGGTTATATGGAGTCCTAAATGAGGTGCAGACTGAAAACAGGTGTAAGTGATCAGTCCAAGGAGCATGAGCAGAGTAAGGGTGATGATAGTGAGGAAGAACTGGGTGTATCGGTGACAAGACAAGAGGGTAAATCAAAAAGAAAACCATTCAAAATGGGAAACACACACATAACAGCTTAACATACTAAGACAATAACCAACAAAGAACTGAAGGAAACAAAAAAAGTGAAAATGAGGAATTAAACTAGAAACAGGTGAGCATAATCTGTAACCAAGGAAACAGATATAAACATAGGAAATGAATCAACTGCAAAACATAAACACAGAAACAACAGAGCAGAATACAAAGAGGGCAGGACAAATTTCAAACTAGGACGAGTCCTTACAAACATAGAATACCCCAACCCTCACTAGGTGTCTCCTGCTACTGTAACAATACTAAACAAAAAAGTGCAGGTGGGAGGAGGTGATGATAGACCTCAGGGAGAGGGAAGTAAGGGCCAGCAGAGCTGTATACCACAGTGGGACTGGAGGAGTGGAGAACCGAGGTGGCGCTGCAGGAATAGAGGCCCAGAGTTCAGTAGACCAGAGCGGAGCCAGGCGATCTGTAGGTCCTTGATGAATTGAGGGAACTGTGTCCCATACTGGAACCAGAAGAGTGGAAGATTGCAGCCTGACTGGTGATGCATTAGACCAAGGAAGATCTGGGGAAGCAGGAGACCCGGGGAACTCAGGGAACACCACAGCGGAGAAGGGGCCCAGATGTTCAGAAGCGAGGTGGCAGTGTAGGTGATTGCAAGTGGTCTTGACTTCAGTGGTCACCATTGGGAAAAAAAGACAACAAGGTGATTGTTGGCCATGGCCAGGACAGGAATTGCTTGTGATAGGGAAATGGCCACATCTGCCATGACAGGGCTGGAATGGGGGCCGTGACAGGGAGAGATAACTCCTCTTCAGCTGTGACAGGGCTGGCAGGAAAGGAGGTTTGGGGTTAGGAGTAGACTTTGCAGCATTCTCCATGATCGAGGTAAGAAGCACAGGACCCTCCGAGACCACCAAAAGTAAGAGCTCTGGGACTGCTACACTAGAAACCACCAGACTTGAGAATATTCGACTTGGGACAACTGGACCAGCTGACTCAAGCTCCGAGATGGACAGGGCAGCGACCACTGACCCTTGGTTGGACAGGGCCTCTTGTGGGAATGTGCACCAATACTAGGGGTTCTGAGCAAGCGGTAGCATTCCTGTCTCTCTCTTGAATCCAACACGGAAGTGAAACTGCAATTCATCGACTGGCCGCTAGAGACAGCTCCAAAAGAGAGTCAATCTCATATGTCCCTCATGTTAATATGCCCAACTTTACAGCAGACAGAAACATGTTTACAGCCTGGTACAAAAAGTGGTTTTGAAATGCTTTTCAGAAAGCTATGGGTAATGTCACGGACACTACATTAATTTTATTTTTTTACAGTCTATGGTTCTGAGGCTTGAGTAGACGCTGGAGGCTTAGGGAGGACTAGAGTAACTGATTCCAGAGGTCCTGGAAGAGATGGAGTGGACTGGGAGCATTGGTACGTCTTTGAGGATTCGGGAGGGTCGGCGAGATTGCCATCCTTTTCAATATCTTCTACCATGAAAGATGAACCATTAAAGTCAAGGCATAGGAGATATACTATACTGGATTGTTTATGGAGATAATGATACAACAATTTTACAAAAACATAAATATTTCAATGATTTATAATACATTCATAAAATTATAGCACATCACTTATTAATTGTTTATCAACGTAGTCATGTTTTGTAACTGATTAGGTCATCATTAACTAATAACTTATAAATGACCTCAAAAATGGTTGCTGACATATTCTTACAACAAAATCTAATAACCTAATAATAATGTGTAATATCGTAGCTAGTCTTGTAAGCTCCGACATACAGTATAGCATAACTGCGCCTCCGGCGGCCCGAGTCGATTCCCAGCTCGAGGTCCTTTGCCAATCCCATTCCTCTCTCTTCACCCCTTTTCTTTCTGATCTCTACACTGTCCTATTCAATAAGGCCATAAAAATGGCAAAAATAATAGTGTGCATTGAAACTATGTATTGTGTGTTAGGACTCCTCTTGTCCATCGCAAGAGATTTATCCTGAAGACTTGTACATAGTGAGAGATGTATGTAGTCATGAAATCAGAGAATCTCCTAGAATCACAATCAGTCTGTTCACTTTTCAGGAGTGGTCTTAAAAGAGAGGCATTTCACTACCAGGTGTAAACCGCCATCAGTGTGGCTTGACTGCTTGTGATCGCATGAGACTGATTGTAATACCATGCGTAAAAACAGCCTCAGAGTTTCCAACAGTGATATAGTTCTACAAATGGGAGAAAACCTCTCACCTCACAGTTTTCCAATCTAAAATGAACCTCTGCACAGAGATCATTAAGTTATCTCTCAGAACTAGATGCCTAAATACTCACCATGGTACAGACATAAACGCATAACCCTCCCACATAAACTCAAAGTCCCTGCCCTCTAGCCCTGAAGATAACACAAACACACACACCCTTGAAAGAGTTTGTCCGTGTGCGTAAGCATCTCGCCCATCAGCACTTGCACTCTATTCTAGCAGAAGCATGGGGTTGTCTCCATGACAACAGGATGGACACAGGGGTACTGGTTGCTATGAAGTTGCTAATACTTGTTTCTTTAGGGATTGCAGTTCCAAATCTTCGTGAAGGGCCCTGTTGTCCTACCCGGGGGTAATGTTCAAATAGCCATGCAATCTCTTAATCATGTGAGGTGTGAGTATATTAACCATATGACACATGAATTTTGCTTCAAGATCCCTCTTTTGTGAAAAAAGAACCATAAATGTAAAATTGTAAGTTAAAAAAATGAGACTCTAAATTCTGACTGGAATAGAGCTTTTTTCTCACCTCACATCTAAATCAATGTGCCAGCATTGCTCGGGAACCATAAAAAGTTATACATGTTTGTCCTAACCAGGAATGACAAGTGTTAAAAACACCTCCATGTAAATTTGAACATTTTTGGTTTCTAACCAGCCGCTTCCACAACACACGAACACATGGACACAACATGCTTGTTTTGATTTTTTTCTCCATGGCTGTGGCCTTAACTACTGTGGAATCTCATTGATCCATAATCTCACTACAGAACTTTGCATTAAACACCAGATATCTTATCATTGAAGAAGTGCACACTTGCTTTCAGTGTGATTAGGCAAAATGCATGTTGCTTCAGAACACCTGGTTAGTTACTTGTTATAAGAACTGTATATTCTGATTGTTAATATTAATAATGAAACTTTTGAACATTCTTGAACATCCTTTATGACATTGCATTTCAAAGTCGGCATGAAAGTGAAGTTGTGCTCGTCTTTTCTTCTCTATTGTGTCATATATCTGAGTTAAATGCTTCTGGAACAAGAACAAATGTGGGCGTGGCTTGATTGTGTCTGTGTGGAATTGATTGGATGGTTGTGGTTTGCTATTGGCTGATCTCAGGTGGGTGACAGGTTATAGCCCCGCCCACACCATCAGAGAAAAGAAGAGATCTTCAATTAATACAATACAAAACACTTCATAGAACACATTACACGGGCAATAGATTAGCTAACATGGGTTTCACATCAGAAGTTTGCACACATTGCAATCACAATTCTATAGATACATACATCCATGCAACCTGGCACTGCACTCCAATCAAACACTTTTGGGAAGAGGTCACACAGTCACTATCCACTATAGTCGGCTGCCGCATCCCACTATCACCCTCTCTTTGCTTGCTGGGGGACCTCACAATAATTACTGATAAAAATATAAACTCTAAAATGCTCCTCATAGCTCTAACCATCGCCAAGAAAACTATCCTCATGAACTGGAAAACTCGTAACAACATACACATTAACCACTGGAAAAATCTCATTACAGACTTCATTACAATGGAATACACATCTCCCCCCTATAATTATTTATTATATAAATAAATATATAGAAATAAAAAACAAAAATTGACTAATACAATGTTGGCAGTATAATGGTAGTGAGGAGTGGTGGTGGTGATGGTAATGAAGATGGTAATAAATAATAAATGGTTACTTTGCCTATGCATATACACACACACACACACATACATACACACTCACACACACACACACACACACACACACACACACACACACACACACACACCAACCCACACATACACCCACACACACACACCTATACATTTACACACTTTTATTTCAATTCTGGAATTCTGGAATTACTAGATTGTTCGTTACTGCACTATTTTGGTCTGTATGTCTGTCTGTTAAATAATAAAAAAATAATAAAAAGAGAAGAGAAGAGATGCTGCAAGAGGAAGATACAGTAGTCTGATTCAAGATTAAAACAATAATGATGTGAACCGATAAATCATTTAGAATAAACACTGCAATATTCCATAGTAAAAAATGTAATTTCATGATGTGTAGCATGATAGAAGATTGGTTAAATTTTATGCAAAACAGACCCAAACAAACCTCATTCATGTGAACTCTACTTCTAAAGTTATTTTCTGGTTTTAGCTGGTCACAAGTAAGTTTGTATTAAATAATGTTAGTATGTTCTCATGTGATATGCAGTATGAATAATATCTAACTTTTAGCTTAGGGCAGACACAACGTAATTTTAGCTCTAGTTGGAGTTTGCAAATGATTTTTCTGGTGAGGAAATTACTGTTGTTTACTTGATATCGTACATGTATTGTGTGTGAAAAAACAAAACATGTTTCCGGAAATCATCCAGTGTATAGTCCATGTCTGTCATCTATTGGTTGAGTAAAGAGTCATTTTATAGTCATTTAAGAATTTTATTTAATCAAGAAGACAAAAAAAATTAAATGAAAGAACACCAGATGAAACAAACAGCTTTGCAGGATTAGACAAGACAACAACCAATGAAGAACTGAACAAGCTGAGGAGTATAGTGGGATAATGAGAACTGAACAAGTAACAGGTAAAACTAATCAGGAACCAAGGAAATGAAAATGAGTGGCTAAGAAAACTAATTCAAACACAGGAAAAAAAACACAGAAGAAAACTTGATAAATGGAACAAATTCACATCAAAATAGAGTCCCAAAGAAACAATAAGACAGGAGAAACATGACAATGCCCTTTTCCAGTATCATTACATGAGCACGTCACACACTTATAGGCAGTAGGGCAGGGTTTAAATCGATTCTCAATTTTATGAACTGATATCGATTCATAAATCCTAAGAATCTATCTTTTGGTCTTTCCTGTTTTCAGTTGATGCGTGAACTGAACATTGTAGTGCGCCTCCCATCCAATAACCCAGACAGCAACATAGTGTCGGCCCAGATCCGGCCCACATCTGGGCCGTGTGGAATCGACGTGTACCTGATGTGGGCCGGATCTGGGCCAACATTGGGCCAATGTTGCTGTCAGGGAAGCTTTGTTACTTTTGATATGAAACAAGGTCTCAGATTTCAAATTTACCGTCACAACCATTAACACGATAGTTAGCTTGAAAAATAACTTTAGAAAGGAGTATTTTGATTAATATATGAACCATTTTACATATTCATATTTTTCTTTTACTTTTCTTAAATATTTTCGAATAAATCCGTCAAGATTTTATGACAGCAACCATTTAAAGTGTTATATTAACTTATTAAGTTACGTAAGTTATTATAACTTTATTATTTTTAAAATGTACTTTATTTTAAGTGTTTATATACACTAACTAATTGTATCCTTCAATATTATAGTAATGTAGTAGCCTACCAACTGACATCGTGTTTAGTTAGATTTTTTTTTTCTTGAGAAAATTTGCCTTTTGTACTTGAAATATATCCCAAATAATCAATATTGAATCGGAATCCAATCGCTAGCTTGTGAATCGAAATTGAATCAAATCGTGAAATTTGTGTCAATACCCAGCTCTATAGGCAGCCTATAGTGTGCATATAAATTGTCTTTTTTAAACACTGTGCTGGATCGTCATTTGTCATAAGTGGTATACTTAAAAAAGAATATGTGATATAAAGAAATAAGGAGAGTCACTTATTTTCCTCTGCTGAAGTTGGAAACCCTAACTGTGATCAAATTTTGGTAACGATTTATCAAAGAATGAGCAGAATCTCAGAGCTCTCTGCCAGCTCACTCAAGTGTGTGGACTTTAATCGTGATATCAGTAATGGTTTAGCCCAGCCGTTGAGACCAGAAGATCAGATCAATCTGCCTATTACACACAGAACGAGCTTTGATCAAGCCGAGAGAAACAGAGCATTACGCTGCGGTAGAAACAGAGGGAGAGTTAAGAAAAAGAAATAAAAGGTGAGAATTCAAAAACAGCACGGGCAAATGTGTTTGGGTTTTATGGTGTGTGTGTGTGTGTTTGTGTGTTTGTGTGTGTGTGAATAAGTGGGAGTAAACAGAAATGAAGTGTGTGCACATGTAAGCTATTGTGGGTGTTATAATGTGTGCCACAAATGTTGAGGTATAAGGTCGTACTGTGTAATCATCTCCTCTTGCAGCCTCAGTCTTGAGAGGATATTGAGAGATAATAGTGTCACGATAAGGGCGACTAAATAAGAACCAGAAACAATGAGGGTGTTTCTAACATTAAGAGCTCCTGAGACACTTGGACAAAAAGAGAGAAGGAAATACAAATGCATGAATTTACAGGAAGAAACAATGAGAAGATGTACAGAAAATCCTATAACATTGACAGGGTTATAAGTCATCTTGGTGAAGCATTTGCGTTTCATGGATTGCACTGTTGTCTGTCAATGTCATGAACCCCTGAAGTCGACTCCCAGACAGCAATTGTGCGTTTAAAAGACGTCTAATAGCGTCCAAACACAGCCAGACGGCTAGGCTAAAACCAGGCAAAATTTGGGCTGTCACTGAAAATTTAATAGACCATCGCCCAAGAACAGATGAGTCATCAATAAGATAACACGTCAAAGTAATGAATCCAAACACCTTGTAATCACTGTTGACTTTGCTAACATGATGGAATATCATACATCTCGCAAGTTATTTTGGCAAAAACGACATGTAACCAAATTCAAGGTTATTTTGTCTAGAAGTGTGTTAGCCGGATTATATCGTGTGTATATTTAACCGAGACGGTGAAATGACGGCTATTGCTGGCTGGGAATATCTGTGAGGCTACGCCATGACTTCTGTGCTTTCAGTTTTGTTTGGGGAGGAGCATTTTCTAAAAATACTCTGAATGGACACGAGTCTGATCTCAGTCTTCCCTGTCCAGTCCTGTCTCATCTGGCCTCGTCTCAGCCTGTCCTGTCCATCAGTGTGTGGCTGGTTGGATCTTGTTTCTTTGTTGCTGTATCGTGATCATTCGTTTTTGGAATGAGTTTGAGTGACCATGGCTTTAGAAATCTTGGACTGATTTTATATAGTTTATGACTTATGCTGCAAGTAATTTGTGTGACTGACGTGATGTGCATGTTTGCATTTGCAGTTCAGTCATAGTGACTTCATTTAGTCTCATCAACAATTAGGGGATTATCTTTTTCATTTTTGATTGAATGTTATGCAAAAATCTATGGAAGATTGTTTCCGCCACTGAATAATAAATAAATAATAATAATTGCGACTTTTTATCTCACAATTTTGACTTTTTTTCTCACAATTGCGAGATATTAAGTCAGAATTGTGAGAAATAAAGTCGCAATTCTGAGATATAAAGTCGCAATTGCGAGATATAAAGTCAGAATTGCATGATATAAAGTCGCAATTGCGTGTTATAAAGTCAGAATTGTGAGATATAAACTATTCTGAGGTAAAAAAAAAAAAGTATATTTTTTTTCCTTAGAATTGGACTTTATCTTTTCTCAGAATTGTGAGATATAAACTCGCAATTATGTGTTATAAAGTCAGAATTGCGTGATATAAAGTCGCAATTGCGAGAAAAAAAGTCTGAATTCTGACTTTATAACACGCAATTCTGACTTTATATCGCGCAATTTTGACTTTATTTTTCAGAATTGCGAGATATAAAGTCTTAATTGCGTGTTATAAAGTCAGAATTGCGAGAAATAAAGTCAGAATTGCGAGAAATAAAGTCAGAATTGCGTGAAATAAAGTCAGAATTGCGAGAAATAAAGTCAGAATTGCGTGAAATAAAGTCGCAATTGCGAGATAAAAAGTCACAATTATCTTTTAAAATGTTTTATTTTGTGGCGGAAACAAGCTTCCATAAAAATCAGCATTATTCAGCAACTAATTTTTTTTTTTAAAAACTCAAGTTCTGTTATATTGTTATTTGGCAAAACAAGACATATTTTGGCTTATTATATTTCCAAGCAAATCTTCAGTGTATGAAACGAGTGTTTATCTCAACAGAACCGTCAGCATTCAGATTGACATGTCTCGGCAGAGTTAATGACCTGCTATCTGGAAACCGGCGGTTATCATGGCATTGAACTGTGCTGTCAGGTCTGATGGATGTGTGTGTGATTGCTGTTGTCATCTGTCTCCTGTCTGTAATATAACTCAGGCTAGTGTAATTTTCCAAGACCCAGGGAGAATCTGTCTAACTATATTTTGCATACCTTGCTGAAAAACTCCCAGTATTTTTGTGTTTTGGATGCTGACTGTGATTTCAGTGTGGATGAGCATCCTTTATGGTCCTGGAGCTGAAGTCCTATCAACTTGTAATGATTAGACTGATAGTGGGACTAGAACAACTATAAGCCCGTCTATTGGCCCAATGGCGGATTTCCAATAATACGGGTGAAGGTTTCTTCGTGTCACAGTCTTTCCTTTTACACAACACAACAAGATTAAATGAAATACATTTTCTCTTTTGTATTAACTCGTTATTTCATCTGACTCCATAAATGAAAAAGGTTTTAATGATATCTGGGCATCATTAAAAGTGAGCGAATGTTTGATTATTCTTTTTAACTTTTTAATTAAGTTTTACCCGCTCAGATTAGGAAGCTATATCACTGAGAGGTCCTGGCGTCTTACACAGGTCTCACGACACAATCTCGCCAGTTTTAATTGAGGTAATTGGCTATAATATCTTAGACGGTCGGATTCACCCTTAATCAAAGATGCTTTGATAGCCACCATGGAATTGCATACACTTGAACTTAATTTAATCATTTTACTTCAGTGGAGGTTTTGGCCAATATTATAAATGTAAGTCGACCAACTTTACTTCTCTTATAATAGCTCTGGGTTGGCCAAGCCTGTGATTTCTCACGTACACTTTTCTAAATTAACATTAAATTAAAACAGAGGTAATTAGACAGACCCAGATTTAGGTTGATCAAACAGCATTCGCTGCCCTAAACGGAAATAACTCGTCTCTGCATCCAAGTACACTTGAATTGATGTCAAATATTAGTCGTCACTAATCCGAGTAGTCCTTACCCTATACCTTGTGTCAAAATGATTGATGGCTTCCGGTTGACCTTGACCTTCCGGTCGCCCTTCCGGCCTATATTGTTATGGATTGACCTATTGACCCTACCTATCCCTTCGATCATTTGTTTTGACAGGTTGACCTTCCGGTGTCTTTCCGGCATATGTTGTTATGGTTTGCCCTATTGACCTTGCTAGTCTTTGATCATGTGGTTTTGACAGAAAGTTTGAAGGCGCTGTTATATAGGAAATGTGTCAGCATCTCCTCCGCATTCCTGAGCACATTGTGAGCCCCATTGGAAAGTGAGAAGAAAAAGACTTCTGTGTGTGTGTGTGTGTGTGTTTGTTTGTGTGTGTGTGTTTGTTTGTGTTTGTCCGCGCGTCCTCTGACATGATCCCCTCCACATTCCTGAGGTAACAGTGAAAGTGAGAAAAAGAGAGTTGCCCTAATCATGTTTTATATTTCACACAAATAATATACAATAATATCTTACTAAAAATCTACTGAAACCATTTAATTAAGTTTTAGATAAACAAAAGAATAAAAAATCATATTACATAAACATTCCGTTCTTAGGCCTATAAGTGTATAAAATAAAATAGTTATCTTGCTAATTTAACTAAAGTTGAAAACCATTCAGTTCTTTATAAAAGTATATAATGAAATGCTTATAAAATAAATATCTTATTGATCCAATTGTTTTAGATAAACAAAAGAATAAAAATAATATTACATATATATAAATTAAAATGGTTATCTTGCTAATTTAACTAAAGTTGAAAAACATTCTGTTCTTTTAAAGGGGTCATATAATGTCATTTTTGTACAAGCTAATATGATTCTTTAGGGTCTAAATTAAAAGTTTGTAATATACTTTAATTAAAAATTCTCATTAGTATTGTAAGAAAACACTAATTTTACCTGGTCAAAAACAGCTCTGTTTTCAGCACGCCGTTTCAGTGCATGTGTCTTTAAATGATAATGAGCTTTGCTCGCCCCGCCCCTCTGTTCTGTGCGGACACGTTTGTAACACAATTACACCATAACGCGTTGTTTATTATAAACATGGGATTATGAATTATACTGAGAACGTTGTACATAGAAAACATGCCGTAATGTACCCGAGTGTAAAAATAGCCGCATTCATCGTGAAGCGTGCAGCAAGCGATTTGCGAAGATTAATATAAAGATTAATAAAACGTTACACTCACTTGTTCTTCTGGAGGTTCAGCAGGAACACGAATAGTTGGTACAGATCCTTTTTTCAGGAGCAGCTTCTTAGCAAAACCAGCTTTATACTGACCCTCCTCGATTGTAAAGCAGCCTGGTGAAATGATTCGCGCAAACATGAAAGCATTGACGTTGTAGGGAATATTCCCTTCGAAAACAAACTCAGCCACTGCGTCTTCAGCGGTTCGGATTTAGGGACATCAACATGACTGCTGTGTTCGTTATTACACCCAAGAACACCACAATCGCTTAGACTTCTGACTTCTGAAGGCCTCTCATGTGTAGATTCACTCGGTTGAAAAAATGGTATTTTGTCATTTAAACATCTGAAAAAATAGACTGTGCTTAATATCTGCTAACTCTTTATTGTGATGCTCCCAAACAGATATTCTACTGACTAGAAGTAACTCAACTATATCTCAACTTATTCTAACCCTACCAGTCCACTAATACTCTACTAACACTAATGAGAGTTTACTTTACACACTCTGACTCTCATAAGCGAGTTAGTGGACATGCAGGTGCAACACTACTATAGTCAACAGCACGTTCAAAAGGGCCATCAAAATAGTACTACCAAATTATGACTTAAAAACGTTTTAAGTATTACATTAAAAAAGGCGTAATTGACAAAGATTGTAATTCTGAATTAAGTAATAATTATGACTTAAACAGTTGAAATTATGACTTAAAAAGTTTAAATTAAAATGATGACTATGCGTCATAATTATGAGATGGAAAATTTTAATGATGGCATAATAAATTGAAATTATGATAGATAAAGTAAATATTCCATAGTGAAATTTTCTGAATTCAATATAATTGTATTTGTGAAAATGATTCAGTACTGAAACAGCATTTATGAGTTTTTACATATCTTCTGCTTGTTTCTGCAGTTTGTGTAGGCCTCTAAGACTATGAACACTGTAAAAAATGATCGTAATTTTAACGGTAAAAGACTGTAAAAATGCTACAGTGAAAAACTGTTAATTGGTTAACAGAAAGTTTCTGTACTATATACGGTAAATAACTGTGATAGATCTAACGGTACATTTAATGTAATTTTACTGTAACATACCGTTAAATTTACAGTTTTTGAAAGTGAAAAAACAACTCATTGTATAATTTACAGTGAAAAACCGTAAATTGACATTCCCACAATTCCCTGTGACACTTCACATTTGATGTATTTTTGTTGAAATAACTATGTTTGTTTCTTCATAGTTTTCTTCGTTTTTTCTAATCAGTTATGTACATTAGGGGTTTATGTTACATTTAATGTTGTTAAATTAATGTTTATTGCATTTTTAAAATTTCATGTGTTACCATGATGGTGTTTAATGTTTGTGTGAATGACACTGTGCAGCTTCTATATATATTAGTATTAACTTTCTTGTGGAAGAACTGCTTGTGATGAGCTTTGATTGATCATGTGACTCTCATCACTGCTGTGATTGGTGGTTATCAGTGTACAAAACAGATATTAATACTTCAATAGGACGGTAAATTAACTTTATATCATATTACTGAAATTTACTGTTATATTTACTGGATTATACTGTAAAATTGACATGTTGTTCAGAATAGCACGTACATTTTACAGTTTAAACCAGTAAATATAACAGAACTCCAGTGTGTTATATGCTGGTTTAAACTGTAAAATGTACATGTTATTCGGTAAAAGCAATTACTGTTTTGTTGTATATTTTACGGAATTGTTCTGGTAACCCCAGCTGCCAGTTTTTTTCCGTAAAAACTACGGAATTTTTTTTACAGTGAATAACTAAAAATGATTATTGATGAACTTGAATAACTTGAATTTTATTGGCAATATAAAAAAAATTGTCTTCCCATACCGGGAGTCGAACCCGGGCCGCCTGGGTGAAAACCAGGAATCCTAACCGCTAGACCATATGGGAGGCGTTGATACTGCCCCGGCACATTTGAAAGGCTGCACTGCACGGTACAATATAATGATGGATCATAGTTATGCAGGAGAAGGAATCCTCACCGCCAAAAAGCAAAAATTTAATTTATCGGGATGTAAATAAATATCGGGATAGCTTTTCCCAGGTGGAAAGAGCTAATGAAAGGGTGCCTGCTTTCTTCTCGACAGGTAAGTCAAAGTTACGGTCTAAATGACAAGCTTTTTTGTATTGCTTTGTATTGTATAAAGTTTTTGAACAGACGATGTTTAGTAAAAATAATACATAAGTCTTCTAAGAAGATAAATAGAAGATATGATTTTAATAAAACTTTAAAGATTTGACTTAAACAGTCTTTTAATTTTAAAATATCTCATTTAAACTTTTACGGTTATGCTTTTAAATGAATTTAGTATAAACTCTGGATGTACTCTGGAACGCAGACTAGATTTACTGTGACATTGTCACCCTATATCCCGAAGCTTCAGTTCATTCACCTCTCTGGAAATGCAAGTTTTTTATTTATATTTATTTAGCTAAAACTTTGTTTACATTTTATTAAATTATTTATTTCATTTTTGAAAATGTACAAATGTAGTTTTCTGTGATGGTCGTGTTTAGGTGTAGGCCTACGGGATTGAATATGCAGTTACGGTACAAAAATCATTATGGATATGGAAAGCCCCCACCATAAAAATTTAAACCCCGCATGGACAAAAAATGCTGATTGAATCTTTTCATATAAATGAGATTTAAGATGCCTAAGTACAGTTTTTCAACCATCTAAAGTTTTTGAACAGACATTGTTTAATAACAATTATAATTTAGGTCACCGTTAAACAAAATCATTACAGTAATCTTCTAAAAGATAAATAGAAGATGTGTATGTATTCAAACTTTAAAGATTTAAACAGTCTTTTAAAAGATCATATTTAAACTTTTACGATTATGCTTTGAAATAAATTCAGAAAGATGGTGGCACGCTAATTTACCGGAACCTGTCACACACAAACGTACACACACACATACCATTTGGCTGGTGCTTCATGAAATCTTCAGTCAGCAGACTTTTATTTTTATCTAAAACTGAAATTTCAGTAGATTTTTTATTTTATATAGCCTACTTTAAAAGAACAGAATGTTTTTCAACTTTAGTTAAATTAGCAAGATAACCATTTTAATTTATATATATGTAATATTTTTATTCTTTTGTTTATCTAAAACAATTGGATCAATAAGATATTTATTTTATAAGCATTTCATTATATACTTTTATAAAGAACTGAATGGTTTTCAACTTTAGTTAAATTAGCAAGATAACTATTTTAAGGCCTAAGAACGGAATGTTTATGTAATATGATTTTTTATTCTTTTGTTTATCTAAAACTTAATTAAATGGTTTCAGTAGATTTTTAGTAAGATATTATTGTATATTATTTGTGTGAAATATAAAACGTGATTAGGGCAACTCTCTTTTTCTCACTTTCACTGTTACCTCAGGAATGTGGAGGGGATCATGTCAGAGGACGCGCGGACAAACACAAACACACACACACACACACACATACACACACACACACAGGCACAATACTCTGTCTTTTTCTTCTCACTTTCCAGTGGGGCTCACAATGTGCTCAGGAATGCGGAGGAGATGCTGACACATTTCCTATATAACAGCGCCTTCAAACTTTCTGTCAAAACCACATGATCAAAGACTAGCAAGGTCAATAGGGCAAACCATAACAACATATGCCGGAAAGACACCGGAAGGTCAACCTGTCAAAACAAATGATCGAAGGGATAGGTAGGGTCAATAGGTCAATCCATAACAATATAGGCCGGAAGGGCGACCGGAAGGTCAAGGTCAACCGGAAGCCATCAATCATTTTGACACAAGGTATAGGGTAAGGACTACTAATCTGACGCAAAACTTGTGGGAATATACGAATCCTATAATCTAAATGGGAAAACAATCTTAGAGTCAGTCAGAATAAAATCAAATGTTTACAATTTATTGACCAGATAATAGAGCAATAATTCAAAATCCAATTTATACAATAAAATAAACGGTCAATAAACTACAATAACAATAATTTGGAAATCGAGGAAATAAAGAAACGTTTACCTGGCAACGAAAATTACACACAGCGGTCGTGCGGGAAGTCAACCTACAGACTCTTTTCCTTATAAACCCAGATAATTCAATATTCTTACCAAATGGTGGTGTCTGTCATTATAATTAGATTTTGGTCCCCTATTGAGGGGCTCACAACTGTGAGATCAGGATTTGTACTGGAATGGGTTCTTGTTTTCCATACAGGAGGTATAGTCTGAATGGAGGATCTGGGGGAGGGAACACCTTTAAGGGACACATCACTTTTCTCATATTTTATAACTTCTTTTAGCTTTTCATTATGGTTGGGAGAATGAGACCATTTTACCAGGCGCACTGAGACACTTTAAATGATACCAAACATGCATATTTACTTTTTGTACACACATTGCATAGGTTTTCAGTGAGTTTTAGGTGAGGAGGAGAAGAGGGAGATTGTCCAAGTGAGGTGTGTGCTGCGTCTCGGATGTTGCTGTTATGCAGGAGAGAGTTTAAATGTTAATTCTCAGGAGAGCCTTCTGTTCTCTCGAGGGGTCGCCCAGACTTTCTGGCACCCATCTTACACAACATTCATCAAACTATCATTCCTTTGTGATTTTAGGGGTTGTTAATGGTTAGCGTTAGCAATAGCCACTTTTCCACTTTCAGGCCAGGGCTAACCAGGGCTAACAGCACGCCGGACGGGGCCAATAGCCTCGAACCTGGAGCCGCGAGGCTAACATCAAGGTGTTTCCACTGTTGTTTCCCTAAAACCCACCCTTAACACACCTCTCTGGAACAAATGTCACACAACTAGCTGACTGAAAACTGCATAAAAAGAGAACATAAAGAGAGAAACAGAAGTTATATGAGTTAACCAGAGAATCATTTTTGACAAGTCCAGGGCTGTGTCCGAAATCGTCCCCTAAACCCTTAAACAGGGCAATGTTTGAGGGGGCAGGCATTTGTAGTGGTGTCTGAAACCATAGTGGATGTTATTGAGTGCACTCATTCAATCCCACAGTGCACTGCAATAACGAGTGCACAACCGACGAGGGTCACGCCGAATGAATTCCCGCATCTCGCCAGAAGATGGCGCCGCGGCTGAATCATACATCCATCCATTCTCCAAACCGCTGGTATAATGTGGCTACAGCATAATATCATACAGGAATAAATTCCTTTTTAATCAATTATGAAATTGTTTAATTAAGGTTTATACATGCTAGTTTATATGACAGAGTTCAAGATAAATCTTTTCATCTTACTACTGTAGCTGCCAGTTTGCTCAGTTTCAAATGATTATTAAACAGCAAGCACCAATTATGCAAAAGCGGCACTCAGTGTCCGAATTTACTCACTCGTTTTCATTCACTCCTTCAATGAACTATATTAGTGGAGTAATGTAGGGAATAGTGAATGAGGGTATAGGGGGTGACTTCGAACACAGTTTATGTCAACAAAGGCACAGGGAAACAGATAAAACATACACAATTATAATCATATAGTTCTTCAAGTTCTTATTTTCCATAACCATATGTGTATTTATTATCGCAATGGTTAGCATAAGTAGCCTTTAGCATCACATATAAATATATTTCATATGGTGATCTAAATTCCCATCGCAATTGGACGTTATTTTAATAATGCCCTTTTCACAAGATGTAAAACAAATCTCTGATGTCCCCAGAGTTAGCTTAAAATACCCCACAGATATTTTTATATAGCATGTTAAAATTGTCACTTTGAGCAAAAACAGCACCGTTTTGTGTCTGTCCCTTTAAATGCAAATGAGCTGCTGCTCCCAGGAAAAGAGGGTGGTGCTTCAACAGCTGGTGTCCTTTTACCTCACACACACATGCACTGAAAATTTCAAAAACTTTTAGCCTTTTATGTTCAAACTGTAGTCAGACAATGATGGAGAGACTCTAGAAGAATTGACAACAAGTAGACAACATTTCTGAACAGTTAGTTAATGAATTTATGTAGCTTATGTGTAGTTATCTTCTAGTCATTGATTAGCATATTCTGCCTTAATAATCTATAAATCGTGTTCAGGGGGCGGGGTTTATGTAAATATTGGGGTTTGTGATGTCACTAACCCGTAAAGAAGCTCATTGTAGTCTCTACCAGCCGTTTGTTGTAGTCCTTAAAAAGCTATTTTTTTAAAAGCAAATATCTCCCTTTGCTTTGAACTTTAAGCGTTGTAACTTTGCAGATGTTGTTTATGCTCAAACACCAACATTACACACTAACTAAAGTTAGAAAAGTGAAATCATAATCAACCAACCCTTTAAACACTTGCTGGTGTCTGAAAGTGAGTTTGAGCTGAAACTTGTTTTAAATGTCATAAATGTTGAGGATAGCCTGCTATAATAACATGGGAAATAAGCAGCGGTGTTGACCGTCAGTGTTATTTTGTCATTCCATGTTTCCCTGTGTGTGTGTGTGTGTGTGTGTGTGTGTGTGTGTTCCTTTGATTGGTTCATGCCGTTCACCTATTGTTCATTAATTAACTCATTAGTTCCCTTTGTTTGCTCTATAAGCCCTCAGTTTGAGTCAGTTCTTTTGTCCGGTATTGTTTGTGTTGAGTGTGTAGTTTTGGCTCATATTGTCCTGTGTGTTCTGCTTTGTGATTAAAAGACTCCTATATGCTTATCTTTGACTTGTGCATGTTTGACTACACGTTTCAATTAGGGATGGGACGGTATGAAAATTTAATATCACGATTATAGTGACCAAAATTATCGCGATTATCAGTATTATCACGGTTTTGTTAAAACGAGATGAAAGTGCTCAAAAAGAGTTGATGCTCACACTGAAGACATTTCAACAAGTTTTATATTTGAAAATCAACAAACAACAAATAAAACAAGCAGCTCTATGCACTTTTTAAAGCAAGATTATCTGTGGCATTTCCTTCCTTATAATGACGGTTGTCAATAGCAACGCATTATAACACAGCGCACATCCATTGTAACGGCCACCTAGTGTTAAGTAGTGTTCATGACATGAATGTTGATGTGCCTTTAAGATAACTTCTTCTATGGCGTACGTTATTGTATGCATGCTGTTTTTATGTGAGCGCGCACGCACAGGGAGAGTGAGATTGCTCGCGCAAAGAGGAAGATGACCGCTCTACTTGCTGACCGTTGTTTTATTATAATGTGTTTACTTCCACTTTGATTTGTAGCGTGTTTTAGAGTGTTTTCTTTTCCCTTTTAACATTCGTTCTTCGACATGTATGTGAAGAGTGTGCTTAACTGAGAGAAAACATCTATAAAAGTCTCGTGGAACTACCAGTTCATTTGCACTGTCTTGTATTCTTCATCTGGGCAGACTCCAAACTCTCTGACAGACGTTACATCATGTATCACAACGGACGCGCTCTCTCGTTTCATTCAAATACAACTTGCCGTCTTGCGTATCCGTTTTTAATTGTATTGAAAATTAAATCAGAGTTGATTTATTGTTTACAGAGTTTGATAATATTGTTGTGATCATCTTGTCTTAACGATTGTTTTGTACGCTGTACATAATGGATTTATAAACAGGTAAAAAACATTAATCTCAATTCAATGTCCCCGTAATTATTTTGTAAAAAAAAAAATCTGTGTAATAAGTGTATAAAGAATATAAATTATTATCCCTTAAATGTCACTCTTAATAGTCTTGTTTGAACCGGTTTGAACTTGTTCGTTCGTCTTTGGCTCAAAGCCACTTGCTGCGAACTTTTCTTTGCGGAAGCTTCACGTTTATTTCAAGTGATTGATATAAAATAGTTCTACTTAAAAACACCATTTTATGCCCAATTATTTCCCAGACGTAGTTTTGGTATTGAGGTCAAAGTTAACTTGCCTTGCGTTCGCTATACAACAGTGGGTAATGGTCACACAAGACGACTCGGCAGATCCCTATTGCAGCAACTTTTTCTTGTGCATGTTCTGCTGACAGGGTGACCATCCTCGATTAAGGATGTTTCTCAATATGCGTTCTTCAGCGATCTTGCGTCCCTTGTGTTCTCGTTTTACGTCATCATTAACCGTCGAAGTTCAGACCCAATTCTCAAGAACGCAAGTACAGAGGACGCATGAAAGAACCCGGATGTGTTCTTGATACCGAGGATGCATCGAATGCAGACTTGAGCTAGTACTCGCCTGGTGTCCCAGAAGTCATTGCGGCTGGTTCCGAGTTCGTTCTTCCAAGGAAGCTTGGCAAGACCGGTCTCCACGAGAACACAAGTCCGTTCTCTGCGTTCGTGGAATTGAGAAACAGCCAGGAGTTTCCCTCAGGACTTTTATTAAAGCCAAAATATTACCACACCTCAGAATTGGTTCTCTTAAAAGGCTGAAAAATCTCCCGAGCACGGTCACTGCTTTCTGCAATTCCTTCTTGAATAAAAAAAAAAAACATTGCGCGCTGCGCCTGCGTCAGACTGTTGCTGGCTGAACAGGATCTAAAATCGCCAAAATCAAACACGGTTTTAATGATAATTAAATTTTAAACGATATTACTAACCGTCAGTACATTTTATTGTGGTTTATAGTGAAACCGGTAATCGTCCCATCGCTAGTTTCAATACATTGTTCATGGAACATTTTAGTTGGACATTCATCTAAGGTTTTTTAAATGTTACTACTTGTTTCAGAACGTTCAAAGAACATTCAAAAGTAACGTTCCGATAATATTTGAAGAATTACAAAATGGAATGTTCCATTAAAACATTTAAAAAACTGGATGTTTTGAACAGTCAAAGAACATTCACAAATAACATTTTAATGGGAACGTTAGTAAAACGTTCTTAGAACGTATTTCTGTTAGCTGGGTTGAAACATGATTAATAATGCTACATTTTTCTAAATGTCATAATCATTTGTTAACAAACAAGTATTCATTACTTCAATGAGCTCATTGTTTCTGCATTCAATTATTACATTGTTTAAATGAATACATTTTTAGCTAACTGTGATTTTGTATATGTACATTTCTGAAATACATAACTTAGACAGTTTCCTCTGATAACAGATCACTCTAAATTGTAATGTGGACTCTGTAAAGTCCACTTTTCTATAAAGCTGAAATGATGTGTATTGTGGAAAGCGTTACAAATAAATATGAATTGAATTGAATTAATAAAAGATATGATTTATATGTAAATTGCCCTCAGCCTTCCAAAAACAAAAAACACCCTCCCTGCTCCACCAGAGTCTGTGTGTCATTGTGCAGCATGTCTTTGCCAGTTTAAGCAATCAGACGTCTGACTGGCACCACTGTGTTAAACGCTCTCAGACTGGGGGTGTGTGTGTGTGTGTGTGTTCGAAGTGCAACCGGCTAGTTAAACCTGAGTGGTGATCGATGGAGGACTCAGCCAGAGCGGAGGCCTGGAGAGATGAAGACACACACACACACACACACACACACCCACACACACACACACACACACAGAAGCGTGGTCATGCAGAAAGGACTGTTAAAAGGAACAACACATGGTAAGCTCAGTTGTACAAACAAGCATGGTATTGATCAGAAACGCTCACAAGACTATTTATACATGTACACGAACACAAACACTTATCCACAGCACGACCATCACAAGCGCTTTAAATAGACATGGCTCTCCGTTCCCTGCCTGACTGGACCCGTATCATTCTGATCAGGTGTATCTGAAGGAGATCACAGTGTGATCTCTATCATCTGAGACGCACCAGCTGGATCTGCAACTGAGCCGCACACTAAATCCATTCATTTCTTCATTTATGCAATATACAAAAGAGGATGAGACTTTATGCAGACCGCTTGAAAGCCTGAGTTATATTTGTTCTTTTAAAGGAAATTTTTTTCCATTCATATTTTTTTTGCATTGTAAGTATTGAGTTATTTGTATGTCTTAATTGTGTATCCAAAAAACATTTACCTTTTTTGTGAATTAAAAAGTTGAAGCTTAAATGGATGCTGTCGATCGTTGCTTGTTCTTAATAATTGCGTCTTTGCAGAACTTGACTTTATATAATTTAAAAAAAGTTCTTTATGAAATGTATGAGTGTATTATTTAAGGACGATGCCCCTTGCTTGCTTAAATTATCTGTGTTCGTTTGGCCGCTCCATTCCCTTCTTTCTTACTTTTCTAAACTTTTCTAGTTTAACATTTATAATGCAGCTTCTAGAGTAAGCCAAATCTACATGAATATCTTCATTACTTTATTATCACCTTTTCTTATTTTTCCCTTGACAATTCTTTCACTCCCAAGAACAGACGAATAGAAACACGTTACACAATATTAAACTTCATGATGAAACATAAGTACCAACATCTTTTCTTATACATCTGAGATCTTTCCATATTTTGATGTACATCTGAGTTTAACAGATCATCCATAGAATAAAAGGGGCGGGTCTTGGTTCTGTGCATCAGTTGTTGATTGGATGTTGAAATGTGGGCGTGAGCTTGCGGGGGCGGGGCCTAAGAGGATTAACTAAAGGATTAGTGAAGTCCTGCATACATCATCAGAGAGTTTTGATTATATTTTGTTTAAACTATGAAGTCAAAAACCATTTTTTAATAAGAATTAAACATGCACAGATTAATCGTTCACACTAAGATCTATAACATGCATTTGAAAATAGATGAATTTCCATTTCAGTCCAACTGAGTAATGAGGCTTGTGTTTGTGGAGTCGCCCGTTTTCTTCCACACATTCAGAGGCTCTTTGTTACGATCTCACATTGGTGGTTTTAGTTTGGGTTATTTGTATGGGTGATGTGTATGTCTGACCTGTCAGTGTGTTCAGAACAACATTAAGAGCTCTTCTCTGTGAGCACTGCTTCTGTTTGCAGGGCTTTTGCTTGAAGAGGGTCACGAGGGCTTCATCTGGGATGTTTTCAGGAGGTAAGAGCTCTCCTCTGAACACTATCTGCCTAATTCAGAAGATTCATTCACACTATTGCTTGAACACACACACTGATCAAATGTGTACCTTGAGTGCATAGTAAGGTGGATAAAGTGCACTTCAGAGTATTGCTCATATACTTCAAATCCAACAAGTGCATTGTTATAAAAAGTTGAATTTAAACATTAAAAAACTTAAACATACTTTAAAATACTCCTATAAGGAAATAATTATTTAATATACTTAAAAAAAAATAAAAACTTGAAGTTTTTCACTTTTAAGTAGTTTTATAGACAGACAGATACATAGATAGACACAGATAGATAGATAGATAGATAGATAGATAGACAGACAGTTATATATATAGATGATAGATAGATAGATAGATTGATTGATTGATAGATAGATAGATAGATAGATAGATAGATAGATAGATAGATAGATAGATAGATAGATAGATAGATAGATAGATAGATAGATAGATAGATAGATAGATAGATAGATCTACCGTTAAAAAGTTTGGGGTCAGTAAGATTTTTTAATGTTTTTAAAAGAAGTCTCTTCTGCTCACCAAGGCTGCATTTATTTGATAAAAAACAATAATAAAAAATAAAAAAAAACTTTTATATTGTTAAATATTATGACAATTTAAAATAAATTGATAAATAAATATCTCTCTCTCTCTCTCTCTCTTCCCTTTTCTTTCTGTTTCTTTAATTTCATGATCCATCCACGGCTCTATTTCTCCTCCTCACACAAACACACAGACTCGGCCTTTTGTAAAAATCACTCGACAGCTTGTTATTTTGCAATGACTTGTAAATGGTTGATGAATGCTCCACAAATATGGGAAACGTCAGAGATGGGAAAGGTTAATAGACAGTAGAAGTTTTCATGTTTTTTGATAATGAAATTCAATTCACTTCCAATGTATTTGTACAGTGCTTTACAAATCGCTTTACAGAGAACAGAAAAGTGTCGTAAACCCCCAGTGAACAAAACCACGATGACAAGGGAAAACTCCCGTTTCATGCTGAGGAAAACAACATGTACAATATAAATATGATATGAGTAAATGACACTCAGTGATTATTACAGTATTCACGCAGCAATAAATATGTGTGTGTTATTTATGTACTGCTTAGTGAGATTGTAACGGTGGCTGTTGAGGAACGAGAGTGGGATCCAGGAGGGACTTCCGGTTAGGTGAACATGTGAACGGCAGAACTTTATTTTGAAAGTTTACTTTTTCATTAACCCCAATAGTCTGAAACAACATAATGTACTTCATTAAAGGGGTGGTTGATTGCGATTTCACTTTTTTCATTTTAAATAGTGTGTAATGTTGCTGTTGGTGCATGAACAGTATCTGCAAAGTTGCTGCGCTGAAAGTTCAACGTAAGCAGAGATATCGTCTTTTAAAAATCAGGAAGTTTAATGCCTACAAAAACAAATCGAATGGGACTACAACGAGATACTTCCCGGGTTTTATACGTAACTAACCCATAAATTTACATCAACCCTCCCTCCGGAATATGCAAAAAAGGGGGCATGGCCATATTTCTGCGGCTTTGTCGAAGAGGATGAGTTATAGTGGAGAGCTGTAGCCATGCCGTCGAAAGTGTGTTATTTTCACCCAGCTGTCAGGTCTTCTGTGTTCGGGCTTCATACGGATGCTGTAGTTCGTCAACAATGGCTAAAATTTATGTTTGATTATGTTCCTGAAAATTACAATCGTAATTTAGCTCTCTGTGCTGCTCATTTTACGGAAGACAGCTTCCAGAATCTCCACGAATTCAATGCCGGATTCAACAAGAAACTGTTAAAACATGAAGCAGTTCCAACTTTACAACCAGAGACAGCAGTTGTTGGGCCACAACCTGTAAGTAAGACTTAAAGGTGCCATTGCATGGATTATTTTATTATTTTAGAATGTTTCCTGGGGTGCCCTTATAATGTTAGTGGTAACACTTTAGAATACTGTTCCTTCATTAATGAATAATTACACAGGAACAAACGAGTAAAGAATTATTAACATTCTACTATTAACTAACAAGAAACTCTGATTAATGAATTAGTAAGTAATCGCGCTCAGATGAATGTAGTAGTTCACTGTTAGCTAATCAATAACTACTATTTTTTTCATACCTCCCAGAGAACTACTATCTACAGGTTCATAATTAACATGAATAATGCATAATTTATAATAAAAGGTAACGGTAACCCACTAGTAATGACTCAAGTGTTACTACATCCTTCTAAAGGAACTACTAATTATTTGGATCAGTATCTAAAGTGAAAAACATGATAACAACCTAATATTGACTGAAGTCATTGTAAGCTTTTGAGATTTTTGTAAGATTTTGAATAGCAATTTCTTCCAATGGATTTGGTAACACTTTAGTCATTACTAGTGTGTTCCCATGATCTTCACTTTAGAATACTGATCCAAATAATTAGTAGTTCCTTTAGAAGGATGTAGTAACACTTGATTCATTACTAATGGGCTACCATTACCTTATATTAAACATTGTGCATTATAAATATTTATTAACCTGTATATAGTAGTTCTTATAGTCTTTAGTGAGGTACAAAAAATAGTAGTTATTGATTAGCTAATAGTGAACTACCACATCCGACTGAGCGCTATTACTTACTAATTCATTAATCAGAGTTTCTTGTTAGTTAATAGTAGTTACTATTGTGTTACTAATGCATTACTCATTTGCTCCTGTGTATTCATTAATGAAGGAACAGTATTCTAAAGTGTTACCGGATGAAATAATTTCCTTGTTTTTGGAGTAAAACATGACTTGGAAATCTGTTGACTCCTTTTGAGATTCATCCATTCACAGTATTGTTTAAAGTAGATATTGTGCAATTTATACTGCTTATTTAAAGTGTTCATACCGTATATCACTCTTTCTCTCTCTCTCTCTCTCTTCCCTTTTCTTTCTGTTTCTTTAATTTCATGATCCATCCACGGCTCTATTTCTCCTCCTCACACAAACACACAGACTCGGCCTTTTGTAAAAATCACTCGACAGCTTGTTATTTTGCAATGACTTGTAAATGGTTGATGAATGCTCCACAAACATGGGAAACGTCAGAGATGGGAAAGGTTAATAGACAGTAGAAGTTTTCATGTTTTTTGATAATGAAATTCAATTCACTTCCAATGTATTTGTATAGTGCTTTACAAATCGCTTTACAGAGAACAGAAAAGTGTCGTAAACCCCCAGTGAGCAAAACCACGATGACAAGGGAAAACTCCCGTTTCATGCTGAGGAAAACAACATGTACAATATAAATATGATATGAGTAAATGACACTCAGTGATTATTACAGTATTCACGCAGCAATAAATATGTGTGTGTTATTTATGTACTGCTCAGTGGGATTGTAACGGTGACTGTTGAGGAACGAGAGTGGGATCCAGATGCAGAAAACATTTTTCAAACAAACATAATATAACACACACATATACACACACACACACACACACACACACACACAAAACATCCATAGAAGGACAACACCAGATAAAGAACATGAGAAACACTGGGGTATATTTGAAGAGTTCAGATACAAAAGCCTCTAAGTGCCATCTGAAATTTTCTTCTAAAATTATCATTTTTATGAAGCTCGTATATTTAAGTTCAGTAATTTCACTTAAATGACAAATAATAGGTCATTTTCAATACCATTTAAGTGAAATTACTGAATTTAAATATACAAGCTTGATAAAAATGATAATTTGATTAAAAAAATTCAGATGGCACTTAGAGGCTTTTGCATCTGAACTCTTCATTTACACTCAAGCGGAGATTGGCAAACAAGACACACCTGGGAACAATCATGAACTATTCAGCAAGAAGAACTACAAAGGACTACAAAACATGCCACATAACAGCAAATAACAAAAGTCCACACAAGACAAGGGGAACACAAGACAGGAATCATGACAGGTATAGTCTAGGGGCCTGTACTATGAAGCCGGTTTAGGGGGATAGCCAGGTGTGTTTCAGGTTAGTTTGCACCAACCCTGGGTTTTAGGCACCATCCCAGCTAACAATTTTTGGTTCCCATAACGTTAGTTTTTGGTTCCCATAACGTTCTCAGAACGTTAGTTTTCGGTTCCCAGAACGTTATTTTTTATGGTTTATTTTTAGTTAACTAATTGTTCACTAATTGTTGGTTCATATTAACTAAAGCTAACAAATTGTCTCTAAAGAGAGAGTTGGCCATATGAGTATAAAATTAATTTTAAAAGTTAAGGAATCTTAAACTGGTTCACAGTTGCACAAAGTTGCCTTTTAGTATTAAAAAACGACCATGGGTCACATGTGCAACTGTATTTAACATTTCATAGCTAAATTAGTGATATTAGTGTTAGCAATGAGTTTTCGGTTCAATAAACACTGACAATCTAAGGGTCAACATTACCATATTGGTCCTAATATAAGATATATTATCCATCTACATTATCCTTACTATATTATATTATCCTTATATTCAGACCAATACAGTAATATTAAAACAAATTTATGCTGTACATGATATTTTTGGGAGTCAGGATAATTGAGGGTAATTATGTTTTGTTTATGCCAGATGCCCAAGAAACCAGCAGTCGATAGGGATTCCATTTTCACAGTCCTGTGTTCATCGAAAGAGGCCATAGTCCAAAATGGCAACATAGCTACTCCTAATCTGAGCATCTGGACAGAGCTTAGTAAACAGCTAGACAACAAGATCACTGCAAAGGCACTATACACTTTTGTTAAATTAAACAGACACAACATCTGGAATGCTTTAGGGTTTACTCATGAAAGTGATAATGAAACAAGTGGCAGTATTGATGACACTGATTTTGAGCCAGGGTCCCTTTCCTCCAGTCCAAAAGATTGCTGCACTTTTGATTCTGAAGTTCCATTTCAGAAATGGATTGAATTCATGCCTGAAACAGTAACATACAAAAACAAGTTCTCTAAAACAAAAACAAAAGGGAATACACAATTTTGAAGCCTGGTGTCTGGACGCATGTGATAAATCATCACATTTGGCAAGAAGTGAAATGCCCCTGCACATTTGCTTTTAAAAGAGCCAAGGTCTATCCATCAGCCACAGACAAATACATTGTTATCAGAGGCAACTGTAAGGAGTGTCGTGGCCACATTCACATACAATGTGACAAAAAGCCTGAAATAAACAGCACAATGACGTTCAGGTGTTCACTGAAAAACACTGATGACTCCCTGCATACTGGCTGTTCCAAGCGTGCGATGTCTGGTAACTTGCGTGTACAGATATCCAAAGAACTGTGTGAGGGAAGAAAGGAACCCCATGTATGGAGGGCATCAGAGGCAACAAAGCTGATGGATTTTGGAGATCCTGAGCCAAGTCATCTGCCTAATTTGGCCACCCTGCGCAAAGCAAAGCAAAGCAAGAGAGAAATGATTTAGAATTAGGCGACAAGGATCCTATTCTGTCATTGCAGATGTTAAAATACAGTGCACCTCACAGTGGTAGCATTAAAGACATTGGACTAGACAAGTTTTTCTGTCACTATTGGAGTCAAACACAAATGTATATGTACAAGACATTATTAAAGACATCTACTAACCCCACTGTGAGTTTTGATGCAACTGGCTCAGTGGTGAGGAAACTACAGAGACCAAATGGCAAGTCTGGCCATATATTCCTATATCAGGGTGTTGTGGCAGGGGGTGAGAGCTCAAGTGTCCCAGTGGTGCAAATGCTGTCAGAGAGACATGATGTTAATGCCATAACACATTGGCTGACAGAATGGATATGCACAGGTGTACCTACTCCAAAAGAGGTTGTAAGTGACTTTTCTCTGGCTTTGCTCGGAGCTTTGGTCAAGGCTTTTACTTCTCATCCTGATCTTAAGACCTACATCAATGAGTGTTGTGGTGTCTTACTCGGTAGACAGTTAGCAAAAATCCCACCTTGTTTTGTGCGGGTTGATGTTGCACACTGCATCAAGATGATCTGCCGGTGGAACAGCTTGGAAAAAAAAAAACACATCGCATTAAAGATTTCTTTGTTAGGTCAATAGCTCAGCTTCTCATGTCACAATCCATGGACGATGCAAGAGAGCTACTAAGATGCATTACTATTGTGGCTCTCAGTGAAGCAGAGGGCAACGACTGCTCTGGAGCCCCCCTCATTTCAGAAAGGTGCAAGAAATACCTAAAAGCCCGAATTGCAGAAGAGTGTGTCATCATTCCAGATGTAGAGGGTGCAGACCTGGAAGAAGTGGATCCATGTGACCAAACACAGACAGACCTGCAGCAGTGGGTAACAGATATATGTGAGGAGAGCAGGTCACTTGCCACATCTAATGGTGATCATGACAATATGCACTTCCTCCCTGAGATTATTCCACATATAATCTGGCTTGCAAATTACATACCTCTCTGGACAGGGGTAATGATCCCTCACTTCCGGAGCTCCAAAATCACCGCAAGTTCAGCCAATGTCGAAGCCAAGTTTAAAAACATCAAACGCGGCCTTTTCAAGCATGAACACTTGCCTATTCGAGTGGATCGATTCATTGCTCGACATCTGTCCTTCATTGAAGGCAACATGCGTATTTTTTCTGCAAAACAAAAGAGTGTGGAAAAAGGTGAAGAGGATGAGGCTGTTGCGACAGTGATCGACACAGGAGTCAATCCACTACCAACCACAACCTCCAGTGTAGATGGAAGGCCAGAAATGGATGCTTCCTGCTCTGGGAAGTCTGACACTGTCACAAACATCCATCCAACAGATGAAGAAGCTGTTGAAAACTGGAGAGGCTTAGCAGTTCCACCCAAAAAGAGGAAGAGGATTTCATACCTCTCTCCTTGTCCTGAATGGCTCCATGCAGATCCATCTGTGAGAGGGAAAAGACTCAAAGTGGACCTGTTGAGAAATGGAAATAATCAACAGCCTGTTAAACTCAGGAAATCAAGAATCTCTGTGCTGAACACATATGTTGTGCTTACTGTGATAGTGTCACTTTTGAAAATATTGTTCAACAACCTCCTCCAGCTAGTGAAATCCATCACCGCAAAGGGTCTGAATGCACAGGCCTACATACAGAGGGCAGAACTGCTAAGCGAAATATTCAAAGCTGTCCGACTGAAGTCTGGTGCCCTCCAAATCGATGCCCAATGCCACATCTCCACTATCATTGAAAAGTCAATGACAAAACACACTTGTGTTTCATTAACAAAACAGTGCTCTTCACAGTATTGTGGTCTCAGCAAACAAGTCACAAGGGAAATTGCATTTGTTTGTACTTCTGTTGCTGTACTGCAGGCTTCTGGCATGGCTCATCTTCAGACCGCAGTGGAAGAAGGCCTTGACCTTCCGGAGTCCCCCTGCCTCAGGCCGATCCAAAGTCCGTCACAGTGTCCCTCTGCAATCAAGCCAGATACCTCAGAAAAAGTGCTCTGTGCAGGGAAAGTTTCTCACAGTTACAGTCTGGGAGAACTTATGTGGATTGACACTGACCTGGGAAGCAACTCCACAGAATTTCCTTTGAGTGAATTTCCCTCCAATCTGATGCTCCAGGGAAAGAGATTTACTTAACGGGCAGTCATTGCTTTTAGAGGAGGCTTAACCCAGGATGCTCTTGGACATTACTGTATGTGGCCTATTGCAGGAGGTCTCCATGTGTCTGGGAGATGTATGACGACCTGAGAAGTGGAGTGACAGGAGCGTCAGATAAAAACAAAATATGCCCACATGCTGTGTTATACACAAAAGACTGATTGCACTATTTATATTTAATTTCACAAGTTCAATTATTTTTGTTGAACTTTTTGTATGCCACACACCCTTGTTTTCCTACTCCTGTTAGGAGAAGTAGTGTGCTATTTTATAGAAGTTTGCACTCAAGTCTATTATTTTGTGTGGTATCTTTGGTTTGAAGACAGATTGTAACTTGTCAGTATTAAGTGTTTTTAAGTTTAAGTTTTAAAGTTTTTTTTTGGTTTTTTTTTGTTAATGGATGTTTGATAGTACATAATTAAATTTCAAAAGTTAAATCATTTTGACTTAATTGAGTCATGAGTTTCCACATACATAATAATAATAATAATAATAGTAGTAATTAAATGATATATATAAACACAGACACATAAATACACACACAGTAGCCTACCAGTCAAAAGATTTAAAGTTTATTTTTTAATGTTTCTCAAAGTTTAATGTTCCCTTATGCTCACTAAGGCTATATTTATTTTATCAAAAATACAGTAATATTGTGAAATATTATTTCAATGTAATACTGCAGTGTAAAGCATTATTACATATATATGTGTGAATATATAGTAAAGTAATTTATTCTTGTAATCAAAGCTGAATTTTAGCATCATTAGTTCAGTGTCACATGATCCTTCAGAAAACATTCTAATATAGCTACTGATGTTATGAATTTGATGCTCAAGAAACATTATCAATGTTGAAAACAGTTGTTCTTTTCTTCTTCTGAAAACCAATATATACAGCAATTCAAAGTTTTTGTTTAAGTAATATAAAAAATAATACTTTTATTTAGCAAGGACATAATAAATTAATAAAAAGTTGATCAACATTGATCAAAATTAAGAACCTTTCTTAACTGAGCAGTGAGCACCAATAATAATTGAGCATACAATCAACATTTTACTATGATTTCTAAAGTATCATGTGAAATTGAAAACTGGAGTAGGTCTAATGATACAGAAAATTCAGCTTTTACATCACAGGAATAAATGACATTGTAATTATATTAAAACCGAAAATAGCTACTTTAAATTGTAATAATATTTCACAATATCAGTGTATGTTTCATAAAAAAAAATCAGCCTTAGTGAGCTTAAGAGACCTAAAAAAAGAAGAAGAATCCAAACTTTTGACCCCAAGCCTACTGTAGCCTATAGGCCTTCACATGTGTATAAACACAGCAAACAGATTATGGTGCGTGTATTTGTGACAATTTTCATATATGTTATTAACAAAACACAACATACAGTAAGTAAAAACACTTACCTTGAAGTTTGTGTTGCATCCACATCCTGATCCGCAGTGTTCGTTAAAAGTTGAAAACGCACGGGACAACATAACCTAAGTGAATATTGTGATTTGGTTTGCCGATTCTTTAGGTCTTAATTGTTACTTCAACTAGCCTACTGTTAAAAAAAAGTGGGCTGCATGGTGCACCGTCTATAATTCTCTCTCATTCAGTGTCTCTCCCATTCAGATAGTTGTGCACAAACGAACGAGACTATTTTGGGTTGGTGACGTCATCAACAATAATTTAATGTATAATATTTAAAAACCCGAAACAGCACAAACGAAACTTTTACCGGCACAAACCAGTACAAACGAAGCACAAACGAACGAGCCTATTTTGGGTAAATTTGGAGCATGTGGGGGGCTGAGTGACCAAAGAATGACCTAAAAATATTCGTTTAATATCTAAAAAAACGAAACAGCACAGACAAAACTTTTTACAGCACAAACCAGCACAAACGGAGCACAAACAATTAAGCATAGTTTGACGACGTTTTGCGTTGGGTGGGGGGCCAACTTCACGCAGGTCCGTTACCTGACAGGGCAGTATGTGGTACTTAGTCTTAAAATTGATTCCAGTCAATTATGCAAAATAATAACTTAAAAATAACCATTAGGGAACATTCTCTATAAGTTGTTTTTAGGTTATTAAAAAAATAACCTTCCAGCAACGTTCTGGGAACGTTGTTTTATGGCTGCAAAATAATAACTTAAAAATAACCATTTGGGAACATTCTTTATAAATTATTTTTAGGTTATTTAAAAGTAACCACCCTGCAACGTTCGGGGAATTTTATTTTATGGTTACATACAAATAAAACCAAATAAGAACATTCCCCTAACGTTAGTATTTGGTTCCCAAAAAAATAATCAAACGGGAGCCAAAAACTAACGTTAGGGGAACGTTCTGTGTTAACTGGGATGAAAGTGGTTTGGCTTTTAGCGTGTTCATCGCCATAGTGACTTACTCTCCACGGTAACCTGATCTGGGTCAGGTGATGTTCCAGGTGAGAGGTTGCAAACCGAACTTGGACCAATCAGCTGTGAGCAAAGTGTCACATGTCTGATGCGATAAAGTCACTCCACTTGTTTCCACTCTAAGATCACTACACAGCAAATGACTTTTAAAGACAAAATGTCCGGCTTTTAGAAATACATAATTAGAATCAAACAAACTTATGTTTTAGATATTATTTATGTAATTATTGTACCCTTAATTGATCACACATGTACAATTGTACTAGTTTATCAATTATTATTACGCACAGTTATTTGTTGTTAGACAGGTTTCTTTCGCTTCTCCCCCCCACCTACAGAATGGCTGCATATGGGCACTGGAACAATCCTTCCTAAAACGCATTAAACGTGAAACTCACCGAGTGGTCAGGGGTGTTTACTGATATGCTCACACAAAAATCGCTGCAAAAGATGCTTTCCAACAGGTTTTATCGTAGTTTTTGTCCAACTCCATTGACTTGTATTGGATGTGCAGTGAGGTACGGTATTACTCCGCCACCAACTGGGCTGGAGTGTCTATTATTCAAGCTCTCAACGAATGGTAAAACACCTGTTGGAAAGCATCTTTTGCAGTGTGAGCATATCAGTGAACACCCCTGACCACTCGGTGAGTTTCACGTCTTTGTAAACGAAAGTTTAATGCATTTTAGGAAGGATTGTTCCAGTGCCCATAGGCAGCCATTCTGGAGGTGGGGGGGTGCTACCAAAGAAACCTAAAATTCTCGGGACAGCAGCATGTGTCCAAATTTTAATCTTAACCGTTCTATTTCATCAGAAACGATCTGTAAACAGGGCTTTAAGTGTAAAATACCGAACTTGTCCTTTAATATAGTCCAAGTGACTACAGTGGCTCAATCTTAAGTTTATAAAGCGACGAGAATACTTTTTGTGCGCAAAAAAAACAAAAATAACAACTTTATTCCACTATTCATTTCCTTCTCTCTGGGCCTCGAGTTAGTTTATGTAGTGTAATAGCGCAGCGCGTCTGTGTTGCACGTCACCACGTAGGCTCACTATTGGCCGACGCTGGTCATGTGTGTGATGCGTGTGACGTACAACACAGAAGCGCTGCGCTACTACGTGAACCAACTCGAGGCCCAGAGAGAAGGAAATGAATAGTGGAATAAAGTCACTATTTTTGAGGGGGGGTTTTGCGCACAAAAAGTATTCTCGTCGCTTTATAAACTTAAGATTGAGTCACTGTAGTCACTTGGACTATATTAACGATGTCTTTAATACATTTTCTAGGCCAGCAAGTTTCGATCACAGGGAAGCCCATGGAGGAATGAGACAGCTCTCAGATTTAATCAAAAATATCTTAATTTGTGTTCCGAAGATGAACGAAAGTCTTACGGGGTTGGAACAACATGAGGGAGAGGAATTACTGACAGAATTTTCATTTTTGGGTGAACTAACCCTTTAATATTTTGCTCATCTGATTGGTGGAGCACATTTTCAGTCGCTATATGTTGAAAAATGTGTCCACCAGATGTCGCTGTGTCTATAGTAGCCTTTTATAAGAATAAATATATAATAATTAACTTAATATATGTTATTATACTCCATTATCCAAGATAAATCGTGTCAAATTTATGTTAGATACATAAATATAACGTTAGGCCTAGCCTACAATATAAAATTATCGCTATGTCCAGAGAATGTCTAATAAGGTCACTCCCGCCCGCCCATTTCGGGGTCCTAGTCTGGCCATCTGCGATTGGTTAGTATTTTTAACGACGTTAAAAACTCCAATCCGATTGGTTCAGCTACTAGAGCTGTCCCGCGATTTGCCTAAGAACACTGACAATCAAAACATACGTTTGTGAAAATATATGATCAAACCAGAATTGCCAACAAATTTTATTTGACTACATATAATTACTTAATATCGTACATAAAAGAAGCGTATACTCTATCGATGGAGATTGATCAACAACACGAAAAACGCGTTCGGCCCACCGTCTAAATGTGAGTGTGATAAATGTGAGCATAAATGTGAGTGGTGCTTGCAGTGGCAAAACTTGAAACTAGGTAGAAGCTGACACAATTATCATTTTGCTAACATGATGCTAACACATTTATCATGTTGTTAGCATGATTAGCATGTTCTTAGCATGATGCTAACATGATTATCATTTTGCACACATGCTTTTAACCAAATGCTAACAAGATCAACATGTTGCTAGCATGATGCTAACACAATCACCATGTTGCTTGCATGTTTTAGCAAGATGCTAATATGATTAACATGATGCTAGCATGATTAACAAGTTGTAAACATGATGCTTACATAATTAACATGTTAACATACATGGTGCTAACATGATTAGAATGATGCTACTGCGTTTTAGTTAGCATTGTTGACATGTTTCAACACTTACTTAATCACTCTTAGTATGTAGCAATTCTTGCCAGCATGTGTAGCATGATGGAAGTCCTGTTTGCTAGCATTAGTCAAAGGAGCCAACCACCATGTCTCTTCGATGTTATGTAGCAGAGATATAGGTGTTGCTGAACAGTTGCTAGGGTACTCTGTTTAGTTGCTAGGGAGTGGCTTGGCAGCTGCCAATGATGTTACTTCAAAGGCTGCTTGCCAGTATGAATGATATAAACCAACCGCAACTCCTCTATGACATTCAGATTAGAAGATGTCCCTCTTTGGATTTGGGTTGCTAGGGTGCTAGACAATGGTTGCTAGGGCGTGGCTAGGAAGTGTTGAAGGTGATTCATGTTTACAAGTCAAACACAACAGACAGTCATAATAAACTATTTTAAAACAAAACACAGACTATAAGAGCCAATAAAATGAAGATGATCTGGGTAGGGTTGCACCAGTCGTTCGTAAGTTCTTTCTTAAATTGGAACGTAAAGTCCACACTAGAGGCTTAGTAACTACTAGCTAGTTTGTAACTAACTCTGAACTTTATTCCGTTGCACCATTTGTTCGTAAGGCAGAACATAGCTAGTAGGTCGTAAGCTCTCCGTAAAGTAATGCGTAGTCGCATAATATGACGTTTAGCCTTGATGATCCAATAGCAGCCTTCAAATACGTGAGCAGATGTTGTGTTGAAATGCTGTGAATTTCAGTTTATCCTTCATTCTTTTGCCTCACGTTACTAACGGTAAAAATAAGTTTCCATTAAATACGATACTTGATCATGAATAGCATAAGTGTTTTTATATGTAAATAACATTCAGAAACTGTATTTGAAATGAAATGAATAAGGATCAATAAATAAATATTGATGCAAAAAGCATAAGAAATTACGTTTATTGATTATGACTGATATTTGACATGCACAACATGGACCGATGCGCACAGCGGCGTGCTGTTTAGGATGGGTTTGTGTTAAAGATAGCCGCTAACAAAGTAATCTTTTCACATAATGTTCTCTCTCTTAAAATGTAAGCGAGTGTAAATGTCAGCATAATCATATATGTCTAAAGAATTGAAGTCTGTCAGGTAAAAGAAGAGCTTATTGATGCAGTTCAGTCTGTCTGATATTTTATTCCATCCGTTACTCCTGATCGGAGGCTGCCGTAAATATTTAGTTTATACCTAGAGTTACGATTCAACTAAGTTTAATGGTGCAACGCAAAAATATTTAGAAGTAAAAGTCGTAACTTAGTGTCCATTTACGTCAAAACTAGGCTAAGTTATAACTTACGCACAGCTGGTGCAACCGGCCCCAGATGCTGAAGATCAGACACACACTTACAGTTTTTCATCTACAGCATAAATCTCAACAGATCTCATTGATTTATTGTTATTTAACTTTCCCAAAGTATCAGTTTCTCTTGATGGACACAAATGTCTGAATCTCATATTTAATGTTTGTAGTTGATGCCGTTAAACGCTGATGATAAAAACGAGTGTGAAACTAATAACAGCACTGACAGTGATCAGAGGAAAATGTGTTTGATCAACAGGACGAGTGTCATAATTCATAATAATCTGTGTTGGGTTCACTCTTGATCATTATATGAAGATCAGAATAAAAGCATCTGTTGATTGTGTCTCATCAGCTCCTGTGATTCTGGACCCAAACACTGCAGAACCAGAACTCGTCCTGTCTGATGATCTGACCAGTGTGAGATACAGCGAGAACAATCAACCTGTTCCTGATAATCCAGAAAGATTTGACTGTGATTCCTGTGTTCTGGGTTCAGAGGGTTTTAACTCAGGAACACACTGCTGGGATGTGGAGGTTAAAAAGAGTAAACGCTGGAGTCTTGGAGTAACTACAGCATCAAATCAGAGGAAGGGAGATGATTTCTTCAACACTGATGTCTGGAGTGTGGAGTATAATCAGTTCGGACTGTCTTTAGGTTCTGGTTTTCATGTTAAACAGGATCTTGATCGTGTGAGAGTGAATCTGGACTATGACGGAGGAACGGTGTCGTTCTCTGATCCTGTAACTAACACACATCTACACACATTCACAACCACCTTCACTCACACACTCTTTCCATTCTTCAGGTGTTCTGACTCTCTGAGGATCTTACCGGTCAATAGTCAGTAAACGTCACTCCTGTAGATCTGGATCTTCCTGCTTTCATCATGTTTCCAATATTTAATCCATATCACATGAGTAAGAGTGCTGTTGATCTGAATATCAGTACGGTGGCTGTGATTGGGCCGTGATGATCACATGACTGATATCCAGCACTACAGCAACACTCAGATCAGTAAACAAGAAGTTTTCATTTATATTCCACTTCACACAATTAGACCGATTAGAGACTGTTTTAACATTCATGTTTTCAGGATAATTGACATTTACCCGATTATTTCAGTCAATGTGTGTTTATTAATTTCTAAACTTTTTGCATCATAATTATATATGATTATATCACACAATTAAACCAATTAGTACGGTGGCCCAGTAGTGCACAACACAATGAAATTTAAAAAGCAAACATAAGTTCACAACACAACGAAATTAAGCCACAATACAACGGAAATGCCCCCGACCACTAGAGGGCTCTCGGAGCGCGATAAAGTTAATTTTCCTTGACAACAAAATTAACAACACCACTATTAGTTTTAACAATATGTAGCTAACCATTGTATATCGACATTTATTAATTCAAAATCACCTACGTGCATTATAGCTGCATATTTATACTCTAGAAGCGCTTGATCCCTAAGGGAACGTCCGCCAATTCCTTCAAGTTGTTAAAACGTATAATTTGTATCAATTAAAATTACTTTTAACATTCAAAAACAGAAATGTTCCAAATCCAAAGCTTGATTGTATTGGTAGTAGACTGATTTACTACAGCTGATTTCTTTCCAATACCTCCCTTTATTACAGTAAACAATTATTATTTTTTTAAGGAAATTTCTGTAATATAATAAAAGTTTTTTTTCTTGTGTCATGTTTCAAAGGTTGTAGTTCCTATTAACCAAACAACGGAAATTGTGCCAATAGCTCCAAATTAGTTTTTTTTTTTTTTTATAAAAACATTAGGCCTACTGTAATTCACCTAAAGGTTTTTTTTTTTTTCATGTCCCAAAGCTTGTGGTAGGTTCCTAGTGACCAGACTGACTTATTACAGGTGAAATTGTGCCAATACCTTCCTGTAATTCTGCAATTCACCAAATGATTTTTATTTTTATCAAACGTTTATCAACGTTTTAACCACTTGGTGGAATTGCCAGACGTTCCCTTAGGGATCATGCGCTGTTGTAGCGCGTCAAAGCATTCTCCAGTATAAATACGCAGATATAATTCATGTAGGTGATTTTGAAGTATATTTTATGTCATATACAATGGTTACACTGTAAAAACTAAACCCTTTACTGCCGACTCTATAGAACAATGGCAAGGAAAACTAACTTTACCGCAATCCGAGAGCCCTCTAGTGGTCGGGGGCATTTCCGTTGTGTTGCGGCTTTATTTCGTTGTGTTGTACACTATGGTTGTAGGCTACATTTTCCGCTGTGTTGTGGCTTATTTCTGTTGTGTTGTGGCTTAATTTCGTTGTGTTGTGAACTTATGTTTGCTTTTTAAATTTCGTTGTGTTGTGCACTACTGGGCCACCGTAAATTAGAGACCATTTTAGACAATTACAGACAAGTACAATGCAAAAAGTTCAAGATAAACACAAGGCATCATGGGACAGTTCAGAGTATGTACAACAAAGAATAATAATAATTAAAAAAAAGTTGCTATATAATATTACGGCATGTAACATGAATTTGAAATGCTTTTGATTTTTTTTTTTTTATATTTTTATAAGCTTTTTGTTTTGTGATTTCATGTTTGAAAGAGTTTCAAAGTATATTGTGAGATCAATATTATAAAAGGTAACAGGGCCGTGCACAGGGGGGTGGGCCGGTGGCTAGAGCCACTGCCCCTCTGCCCTCATCGACTGAGGTGCCCCTCTTCCCCACCCCCACCAAAGCTCAAAGCATTCCGCTGATTCTGCTAATCCGCTCCAGGTTTTCCCGCTCGCTCCGCAGCATCACTCACAGTATACTGTCGCATTAACAGGTAGGCTATGCAAGACAGTGGTTGAATCTGCGAAATTAGTTTTTTTTTTTTTTTTTTTTTTTATGTCGGTAAATTTTTGCTCTTGGTCTTCTGGCTTCTGGCTCTTTCTACTAGTGCTAACAGCTTGTACAACCAGGGCTGGACTGGCCATCGGGCATACCGTGCACTTTCCCGGTGGCCCGACGTGCTTTTTGGGCCGATACATCTCATACTCATACATTATTTTTATTATTATTATTTTTTCTTTTTCTTTTTAACAGCCCATACAATTTGTACATCGGCGGCCCATTCGTTTTGTTTTGCTTAATTGGCGGTGCTGGGTTTGTGCTGGTGTAATGCATTGGTCAGAAAAAGTCAGCGTTAGGTTTTTTTCTTTTTCTTCTGACAGACCAGTCCATGAAACACGTAGATCAGCGGCCCATTGGTTCTTTTCTTGATTGACACTGGGCTGGGCCAATCACAACTTTAAACGAGTGAGCGAGCGTGCAGCAGTGTCAGTGTGTATCTGTCAAAATCGTCAGCGAGATGGAGAAGAAACGCAAGGAATGTGCAGAAAAACAGCGTGAAAAAATAGAAACAGGCCCTTAAAGCAGACACTGTAAAATGTGTCAAAATATACACTACCGTTCAAAAGTTTGGGGTCAGTAAGATTTTTTAATGTTTTTAAAAGAAGTAGCCTATCTTCTGCTCACCAAGACTGCATTTATTTGATAAAAAACAAACAGTAATATTGTGAAATATTATGACAATTTAAAATGACTGTTTTCTATTTTAATATATGTTAAATTGTAATTTATTCCTGTGATCAAAGCTAAATGTTCAGCATCATTACTCCAGTCTTCAGTGTCACATGATCCTTCAGAAATCATTCTAATATGATGATTTGATGCTCAAGAAATTTGATGCTCAAGAAAATTGAAATTTGATTTGATGCTTTTTTTTTTATTCTTTGATGAATAGAAAGTTCAAAAGAACAGCATTTATTTAAAATATAATATTTTCTAACATTATAAATGTCTTTACTGTAACTTTTGATCAGTTTAACCCTTATGTGCTGTTGGGGATGTTTTCATCCACTATGGGGTATTTTTGAGTCTAAATTTGGCCATAACTTTCTCTGTGTTTCAGCAAATGGAATGATTTTTGGTGACAAATCTTATTTTGACACATATTTTGGGAAAATGCTTTGAAATTTTTCAAAAGCTCAACAGTACACTGTGGGCAAATTCACTACCCTTTTGTTATGTTCGTGGCTGAAAACAGCCACTACTTTAAACTGCTGTAAAAATGTATCAGATAAATATTTTTTTCAATTTTTTTTGCATAAATCTATTAATCAACCTCAGTCCTGCTCAAAAATACTAAATGTTTAAAAAAAAAAAATCAGGATTTTAACTCTTTAATTGCCAAATTCGTAAATGATGTCACTGATTTGGGAAAAAACACACACAAAATGACTCATTTTCAATATAAAATGTGATTGTGGACTGGATTTTTTTTTTACCTTTTATCACAGTCTTGGACATGTCAAAGATTAGAAACAACATTGGTTTTGATGCATTGTTAGTTTTTGTGTAGCATCAGATTTTAACTTTTTCTCCCTCATTTACTGTTCGTGGCTGTTTTTGCCCCATTGACTTCCATTATAACCACATTTTTTGATTGCAAAGTCATGACACCATATAATCATGCATTTTTGATTGTTGGTGGTTTTCCCTGTTGGGAAGAGGTAAAATTTGTAATTTTTACTGTTGATAACCAGGTGGAACCATTAACCCTTTAGATAGGCCTGTGCAAAAAAAAGCTTAGTTTCTGGCTTTTACATGGAGTTATATGGAGTTTATATGGAGTATAATAGCATAATAAAGTGTGTGTTTGTGTGTGTGTTTGTTTGTGTGTGTGTGTGTGTGTGTGTGTGTGTGTGTGTGTGTGTGTGTGTGTGTGTGTGTGTGTGTGTGTGTGTGTGTGTGTGTGTGAACTCACCTTGATGCGTCTGAGAAAATCAAAATATGCACCTCAGCTCTCAGAACTACATGGAGTAAACAAAAACAAAGTAAGTGTATTTATGCATCTGCTGCCTTTTGATGGTGAGAAATGCAGACTAAACAAAAACAAAGCAAGTGGATTTAAACGCGTGCATGCAAGCCTGCTGCTCATTTGATGGTGAGAAGAGCAGCAAGCAACATGAGAAAGGGCTTGACTTGTAGTGAAGTTTTAGAGATGATTATGCACCCTGACCCTTCCAGCGAGCTGCATGATGTATCGTCTTCCCCCTCTGACACCACAGACTCAGGAGAGTCAGATCCTGATTTGGATGTGGCACCCTCATCATCCTCTCTAGCTTCCACTGAAGGCGAGGAGGATTCGGAGGATCCTGGATCTGGGTGGATTGGAGAAACGGCGAAGTGTGGTTTTCCACCAACGCGGAGACAACTCCCTTTCTTCAGCCTGCCAGAGGCGTGACTCCAGGGCCGACGCGCTATGCCTTCGCATAATTTTCTTTTACTTTATTAGAAATAACATATTTATATGGTAATGCCAAAATATACAATAAGGTTTAAGCCATTTTGATTTACATAAAGGATTGGATCTGACATTAAAGGAATTTCTTTTAAACTGTTATTAAAACGTTTATCAAATCAGGAGAGACCATTTACAAAAAGTTGGGGATTTTGTAAGATTGTTAATAAATTAATATACATTTGAGAATCGGGTTAAGATAATTATGCCATTGGGGATAGCCTTAATTACTTTAATTCTTTTTCATTTACAAAAATATATATATACATATTTTTAAATAAAATGAGGGGAATTGTCATCATTATGTTAGTTTATCCGTGTAAGCTGTGTTCTATTATTATCCTCGTGTGTGTTTGCTTTATAAGTTTATCCCTCACATTCATTCTCTGTTCGGTCTATGTTGTATTAAGTGTGTGTTGCCCGTCCTGTCCTGGTGTTATTGGTATTACCCTCATTAAACTTGTCTAACTTCTCTACATTCTCCATGTACAACGACTTCTTATTATGAATGATATCACCATTATTCCAAATAAAACATTATTTACATGCTTGTTTGTGATAATTGGCCACAGCAATAGGAAGTTTACCAGTTATATAAGGACATTGCAACAAAAAAAATAATACTCGAAGTTTTTCACACACACAAAAAATTGGGACGATATTGAATATATTTGTTTGATTATTTAAAAAAAAGTTAAGCCAATTAATTTAAGATTTGATTGAAAATAGTCAAATTAAGAACATCAGATAATTTATAATCAAGGACACATTTCTTAATTTTATGAGGTTTGTTTCTCCAGATGAAATGAAAGAGTAATTCCTCTATTGTGAGCATTTCTCCTTTGAGGCACTAATGAAGAGAGAAGAGCTGCTCTCCAGATACATTCTGCCTTACTCACTATTCTCCCTGAAATATAAAGATCTCTTGTTAACCATGAGTTATATTTCTTTTGCATTTTTTCAATAACAGGCCTGAAATTAGACTTGACCATTACATCAGTGTTACATCAGTGTTTTTAGTGATTTTAATTCCCTAATTACTACCACACTTTTAACAGGAATATTACACAGTGGATTGGTTGTTGTCTTTAAGTTGATCTAGACAAATTTAAATTCAATCTGGAGAATTTTGAGAAGCTATTAATGGTTTTCAAAGCCAACTATCATTAGGAGAAATTGTCGTGTCATCAGCAAATTGCGATATTTGAATTTGTCTTTCATGAATTTCAATACCTTTTAAAGGGTGTTTATCATATTATTCAACACTTGAGCTAACTAAAAACAGGAATGCAGAAATTGGACAGCCGTCAGATAATGGTAAATGGACTGCATTTATATAGCGCTTTCACAGACCTATGGCCACCAAAGCGCTTTACATAGCCTCACATTCACCCATTCACTCACTCATTCATACACCGACGGCAGTGTCAGCCATGCAAGGCGCCATCCAGCTCGTCGGGAGCAGATGGGGTTAGGTGTCTTGCTCATGGACACCTCGACACTTGGTCAGGTGGAACCGGGGATTGAACCACCAACCTTTCGGTTTGAAGACAACCTACATGAACCACTGAGCCACTGCCACCACTGAGATGTCTCGGTTTATTTAAATCTGGGAGATATTAGCGAGTTTAATAGAGATATTACTGACATAGTCCATCGTTTTTACACTTTTGATGAAATATTGACTGAAACCAAAGAATTTCAATCAAATATAACTGTATGGCTGACTATCAGAAGTTATAGAGGTGAAATGATCATTTGTTCATTGAAATAAATGGATGTAAAGGCTCTTGCTGAACCACAACGATGTTGAAAGAAATAGAAATACTTAATATAGAAATACTTGATTCAGATGTTTATAAATCTGATTCTCACAACAAAAGATCAGTTTCTCTGCGACTCACTGAAATCTCTGACAAAGTTTGACTAATAGTGATAACCCCTTGAACTATGTGTTTTAAATAAATAAATAATACCCATGTGATTATGTGATTTAATGTTCAGAGTGAAAGATTAAATGTTCGCGTATATCGCAAAATATATTGTATCTTTCGCATCAAATTGTAAAATGCAGAGAATAATAAGGCAATTGAAATGCGCCAGTTTACTGCTCACTATTTGCACGAATAATAGGCCTATTACTAAATTAGTAAATATTAATCAGAAAATGACAGTGAAGTGGGACAGCTTGTCTGACAGGACTGCATTTATGTGACGAAGCCCATGGGTTTGGACAGGGCAGCTCATTTCTCCTGTATGCAAAATGTTAGGATCCATTCACAAGATTAGTACAGTAAAATGTTCGGTCATATAGCAACAATCTTTAACGTTAGTCTTGAACTTTATTAGTTCTGGTTTCAGAGTTCAATTACATCAAATCAGTCAAAAACATCAAATTGCTGCTATTTTCCCCCTCATGGACAGAGCTGTAACCTAACGTTTGTTATGTGTGTGTGTGTGTGTGTGTGTAGGGCAGGCCTATATTTAACTTTTTTAAATAGTATTGACCTGCTGTTTTAACAATCTAAAAATCATTTAGAGTTTCCACCAACAAACAGAACTGAAGGTTGTCCACCATTACAGCTACTTGGGGTGCGCTATCTCGTCTGACGCCAAGATCGACAAAGAAGTTGACAACAGGCTGGCCAAGGCAAACAGTGCATTCAGCAGACTATACGGGCGTGTCTGGAACAACAACAACCTCAAAAAAGACACGAAGGTCAGTGAATACAAAGCTGTTGTGCTGACCACTCTCCTGTATGGAGTCCTGGGTCACGTACCGTCATCACCTGAGACTCCTCGAGCGTTTCCATCAGCGCTGCCTCCGCACAATCCTCAACATTCGTTGGAGTGACTTCATCGCCAACACTGAAGTCCTCGAGTTAGCAGAGGTTACCAGCATCGAGGCCATGGTCCTCAAGGTACAACTTCGCTGGGCAGGGCATGTCTCCAGGATGGAGAACCACCGCCTACCTAAGATCGTGCTGTACGGGGAACTGTCCTCCTGCTACCGCAACATCGGGGCACCACGAAAGCAATACAAAGACTCCCTGAAGAAGTCCCTCACCGCTTGCTGCATCGATCACCGTCAATGTGCAGCACAAGCAGCTGATCGCGACTCCTGGCGGTGCACAGTCCATCAGGCTACCTCCTTCTTTGAAGATGCCCGCAGGGCCAGTACGGAGGACAAAAGGAGAAGAAGAAAGAACCGTGTCCCCTCAGCACCTATCCTGGACCAGACCTTTACCTGCAGCCGTTGTGGTAGGACCTTCCTGTCCCGCATAGGCCTCGTCAGCCATCAGCGTGCCTGTAGATGACGTGGATGTCCTTCCTAAATCTTCGTTCACGAAGCCAAGCCATGATGATGATTTATAAAATTATTTGAATAAGTGTCATGTTTGTGGTTTTCATTTGTCAAGTAGCCTGGGATCGTGTCGAGACTTTGAAGCTGCATTGAGACCTATGATTGAGACTGACATTGAACCTTCAACCCGTTGGACCCCATTGAAGTCACTATATGGAGAAACATCCTGGAGTGTTTTCCTCAAAAACCTTCATTTCTTTTCGACTGAAGAAAGAAAGACATGAACATCTTGGATGAGTAAATTATCAGGACATTTTTATTTGAAAGTGAACTAATCCTTTAATGCTGCGCAGTTTTACCCGTTTAAAACAATCTTACTAAAAGTACATTTGAACGAAACCACAGTATTTGCAAGTTATGGCTTAATGTTTTTGTGCAACACATACTGTATTTAATTTCACTGCCATATACTTGATAAGAAACATTACTGAAGTAGGCTACAAACAAAGTGGAATATAATATGTGTACTACAATAAATCATATATATTTGCTTACCTGTCTATTAAAACACATGCGATAGCTGAGTCTCTGTCAAGTCCAAGTTTGTCATGAAGCTCCATCTCGAAAACTCCACGCCAATATTGATCCTTGTTTTATTTCTATTTTTTTCCCAAAGCCTGCTTGCCTCAGTTGATCAAGGTTTACGTTTTTTTGTGGAATTTCTGAACTCGCAATCAATAATCGTGATCCATGATGACTGAACGACACAACAGCATCTGCAATATCATAGATATATTGAAACGGCCGCTAATGAGGAATCTTTGTATATATACATATATGGTTTCTCTATATATCTCTATGGTTTCTACAAGCGGAAACCGAGGATAGCGTGGATATTACGCCATTGATAGGCAACAATGACAAAGGACGAGCCATTATTTAAAAATGGAATTTCTCTGGATTTACAAATCCTTGGGAACTTTTGGGATAACAACTGCATGAAATATATCACACTGTGCAAGTGGTTTTTGAATATTTTATTAAAAAAATCGTACATATTGTTTCTATAATGTGACCTGCCACCTGTTCATGTCATGTACACACGCATCACTGTGAATGACGTCACAATCCAATAAATAAGAGTGAAAATAAGAATGAAATAATTTCCTTGTTTTTGGAGTACAATATGACTTGGAAATCTGTTGACTCCTTTTGAGATTCATCCATTCACAGTATTGTTTAAAGTAGATATTGTGTAATTTATACTGCTTATTTAAAGTGTTCATACCGTATATAACTATAGCATGCAATAAAATACGCTATAGATTTTTCTCTTCAAAAAAAATAATACTTGCTTTATATCCATCTTGACTCCAGTGGCGTACAGCTGTTTTAGGATGAATCGCTTTACATGGTGAAGTTTCAGTCAGAGACAGGCAGGGTCACTCTCTCTCTCTCTCTCTCTCTCTCTCTCTCTTCCCTTTTCTTTCTGTTTCTTTAATTTCATGATCCATCCACGGCTCTATTTCTCCTCCTCACACAAACACACAGACTCGGCCTTTTGTAAAAATCACTCGACAGCTTGTTATTTTGCAATGACTTGTAAATGGTTGATGAATGCTCCACAAACATGGGAAACGTCAGAGATGGGAAAGGTTAATAGACAGTAGAAGTTTTCATGTTTTTTTTTTGTTTTGTTTTTTTTAATAATGAAATTCAATTCACTTCCAATGTATTTGTACAGTGCTTTACAAATCGCTCTACAGAGAACAGAAAAGTGTCGTAAACCCCCAGTGAACAAAGCTAAAACCACGATGACAAGGGAAAACTCCCGTTTCACGCTGAGGAAAACAACATGTACAATATAAATATGATGTGAGTAAAAGACACTCAGTGATTATTACAGTATTCACGCAGCAATAAATATGTGTGTGTTATTTATGTACTGCTCAGTGGGATTGTAACGGTGGCTGTTGAGGAACGAGAGTGGGATCCAGATGCAGAAAACATTTTTTCAAACAAACATAATAAAACACACACACACACACACACACACACACACACACACACACACACACACACACACACACACACACACACACACACACAAAAAAAAAAACATCCATAGAAGGACAACACCAGACAAAGAACATGAGAAACACTGGGGTATATTTACACTCAAGCGGAGATTGGCGAACAAGACACACCTGGGAACAATCATGAACAAATCAGCAAGAAGAACTACAAAGGACTACAAAACATGCCACAGAACAGCAAATAACAAAAGTCCACACAAGACAAGGGGAACACAAGACAGGAATCATGACAGGTATAGTCTAGGGGCCTGTACTATGAAGCCGGTTTAGGGGGATAGCCAGGTGTGTTTCAGGATAGTTTGCGCCAACCCTGGGTTTTAGGCATCATGAAAGTGGTTTGGCTTTTAGCGTGTTCATCGCCATAGTAACTACCCAGATAGCATGTAACCATTGAAACAATGTTGATGCGTCAACGCTGATTACATTGAAATGATGTTAGAAAGTGATGTTGTTTTACCATCACTCTTGCACCCTCGGTTAATATTGAAATAATGTTCAGATTTCAATCAAAAATCAATGGTGTTAATATTGCTTCAACATTACAAAGTGATGTTGTTTTTGCATCACTTTTGCACCCTCAGTTAATGCTGAAGCAATGTTGAGATTTCAACCAAAAATCAACGGTAATAGTATTGCTTCAACATTACAAAGTGATTTTTTATCAACATCACTTTTGCACCCTCAGTTAATATTGAAACTGTTGAACAAAAAATCAATAGTAATGCTACTGAATCAACATTACACTATGATTGATTCTACATCACCAATGCTGAATCAATACTGAAATTAACACAAATAATCAATGGTAATATTGTTGAATCAATATTACACTAAGATGTTGAATCTACATCACTGCTGTTGAATCAACTCTGAAATTAACAAAAATAATCAATGGTAATATTGTTGAATCAATATTACACTAAGATGTTGAATCTACATCACTGCTGTTGAATCAACTCTGAAATTAACAAAAATAATCAATGGTAATATTGTTGAATCAATATTACACTATGATGTTGAATCTACATCACTGCTGTTGAATCAACACTGAAATTAACAGAAATAATCTTTGGTAATATGGTTTGATCAATGTTACAATGTGATGTTGATTCTAAATACATTTTGTTGAAACACTGAAAAGGAATGTCAACCAATGTTGCCATCTGATGTACTAAGTTAATGTTGAAACAACATTAATATTTCAACTATACTTCAATGATGCGTCAACAAATTCCTGACCAAACATTTGGCAAAAACCTTTTAAAATATAAATTACACCTTTCCAGCAGTTGAGTTAATTTATTTTATTCAATCAATCAATGACAAAAATATATTAAAAGATCATTCTTTAAAAAAGAAAGGGGGAGAAATAGGACAAAAGCATTTCAACCTTTAAAAATAAAATTGGCTTCAGAAGTCTGATGTCATAACTACAGGTGGTCCAACGCTTCAGGTCTTTAAAAATCTGTCTTACATCAGACTACTGCCTCTTTTCCTCTGGGTTCTCTGAAATCTGAAAAAGAAAGCATGATGTTACTCGAGAACAAGTCAATTCAGTTGGCACATTCAAGAATGTTAATATACTAAACACAACATGATTCACTTTTTAAAAAAGTTGCTGAACACAAAATATTCTAACTATGATTAAAGTATCGTTAAATTCTGATTATTTCATTTATTTTTCTAAAATCTATTAATGCTTCAATATCAAAAGAAATCACTATGGCAGGGGTGTCCGATTTTATCTCCAGCCCTAATTAAACACACCTGAAGCAGCTAATCAAGGTAATTAGGATCAATGAACACTTCCAGGCAGGTGTTGGAGCTAAACTCTTCATGAAGAGGAACAAACACCTGTGAGCTATAGCCATTAACTATATCTCAGTTCATTTTCTATGAAACTACATAGCATTCAAGTAACAAGTTTATCTTGTAGAATAAAAGAGCTTAGGTTTTTTCAATGAAAATTTCTTTAAAGGAATGGTTCAGCCCGAAATGAAAATTCTGTCATCATTTACTCACCCTCAAGTTGTTCCAAACCTGTATGAGTTTCTTTCTTCTGTTGAACACAAAAGAAGATATTTTAAAGAATGTTGGTAACCAGAAAGTTGACGGTGGCCATTGATTTCCATAGTAGAAAATAAATACCATGGAAGTCAATGGCTACCATCAACTGTCTGGATGCCAACATTCTTCACTCTCTTCTTTTGTGTGCAGCAGAAGAAAGAAATTCATACAGGTTTGGAACAACTTGAGGGTGAGTAAATGATGACAGAATTTTCATTTCGGGCTGAACTATCCCTTTAAAGCTGCAGATTCACCTTATGTAGACCTTAATCTCTTTAAATATCAAATCAAATCAAATCAAGTATATTTGTATAGCGCTTTTCACAATACAGATTGTATCAAAGCAGCTTCACAGTATTAAAATAAAATAATACAACAAAGTTTGTTTCTAGTGGAATTTATTGATTGATAGAATAAAATTAAATATCCCCAAAATATCCCCAACTGAGCAAGCCAAAGGCAACAGTGGCAAGGAACCGAAAAACTCCATCAAGTGACCTAATGGTGTCCTAAAACTCCATCAGGTGACCTAATGGAGAAGAAAAAAACTTGGGAGAACCCAGGCTCAGTCGGGGGCCAGTTCTCCTCTGGCGTTTATGAACTAGAGGCCGGATTTAACTGTAAGATTAAAAATATTATATGAATGCCTGGCTGAAGAGATGCGTCTTTAATCTAGTTTTAAACTGGGAGAGTGAGTCCGAGCAACGAACAGTATCAGGAAGGCTATTCCAGAGTTTTGGAGCCAAATGTGAAAATGCTCTCCCTCCTTTGGTGGATCTGGATATCCTAGGTATGACCAAAAGCCTTGAATTTATTGATCTTAAAGAGCGCGATGGATTATAGGGCGATAGAAGATCCGTTAAATAGACTGGAGCTAAGCCGTTTAGGGCTTTATAAGTCAGTAGCAATACCTTGTAATTAATACGGAACTTTATAGGTAGCCAATGTAGTGATGATAAAATCGGTGTTATATGATCATATTTTCTTGATCTAGTAAGAACTCTAGCGGCTGCATTTTGGACTAACTGTAGCTTGTTTATTGAGGATGCAGGACAACCGGCTAATAAAGCATTACAGTAATCTAGTCTCGAGGTCATGAATGCATGAACTAACTTTTCTGCATCAGAAACTGATAGCATATTACGTAGCTTAGCAATGTTTCTAAGGTGGAAAAAGGCTGTTTTTGTAACATACGAAATATGATTTTCAAAAGACAGGTTACAATCGAGTATAACACCCAGGTCTTTTACTGTAGAGGATAAAGTAACAGGACATCCTACTATGTCAAAGTTGTATTGTGAGAGGTTCTGTGGGCGGTTTTTTGAACCGATAAGTATTACCTCTGTCTTGTCTGGATTTAATAATAGAAAATTACGCGTCATCCAATCTTTTATATCTTTAACACACTCTGTCAATTTGGATAATTTAGCGTTTTCATCCGGCCGTGATGAAATATATATTTGAGTGTCATCAGCATAACAATGGAAACTAATTCCATGTTTCCTTATAATATTTCCAAGTGGCAGCATATATATTGAGAATAATAGAGGGCCCAACACAGATCCCTGCGGCACTCCATAGTTTACTGGAATTATGATCGATTTTTCTCCATTTAAATAGACAAAATGGTAGCGGTCAGATAAGTATGATCTAAACCAGCTTAATGCTTGTCCTTGAACACCAGTATAATTTTGTAGTCGATCTAAGAGTATTGTATGATCTATAGTATCGAACGCAGCACTTAGATCAAGTAAAACTAGTATTGAGAAACAGCCTTGGTCAGAAGCTAAAAGTAAATCATTTGTGATTTTAACGAGCGCAGTTTCAGTGCTATGATGCGGCCTGAATCCTGACTGAAACTTTTCATAGATATCATTTTCTTGCAAGAAAGAGCCCAGTTGAGCGGACACAACTTTTTCTAGTATTTTAGACATAAAAGGTAGATTTGAAATGGGTCTATAATTTGCTAGATTATGCGGGTCTAATTGTGGTTTCTTAATGAGAGGTTTTATCACTGCCAGTTTAAATGTTCTTGGAACATGACCTAAAGATAAAGACGAGTTAATAATATTGAGGAGAGGCTCTTCTACTACAGGTAACACTTCTTTCAGTAGTTTAGTTGGTATAGGATCTAATAAACATGTTGTTGTTTTAGATGAAGTGATAAGTTTATTTAACTCTTTTTGTTCTATAGTTGTAAAGCACTGTAATTGTTCTTGCGGGGGGATAATTGAGGCTGAATTATAAGGTGCGATTGAGGATTGAACGTTTACAATTGTGGTTCTGATGTTTTCTATTTTCTCAGTGAAGAAGTTAATGAAATCATTACTACTAAACTGTAACGGGATATTTTGTTCGGGTGACGTCTGTTTATTTGTTAGTCTAGCCACGGTGTTAAATAAAAACCTAGGATTGTTTTGGTTGTTTTCTATTAGTTTGCGGAGATGCTCAGCCCTGGCCGCTTTTAGGGCCTTTTTATAACGTGACATACTGTCTTTCCACGCGATTCTAAAGACCTCTAAATTAGTTTGTTTCCATTTACGCTCTAAATTACGGGTTTCTCTCTTTAGAACATGCGTAGTATTATTGTACCATGGTGCTTTAATTTTCTCTGTGACCTTTTTTAATCTAACGGGTGCAACAACATCCAATGTTCTAGAGAGAATGGTGCTCATAGTGCTAGTTAGTTCTTCTAGTTCATCTGTTTGTTTGGGTTCAGGCAGCAGCTGAGACAGATCAGACAAGCAACTCGAGAAATTATCTATGGTGGATGGAAGGATTGTTCTGCCTGGTCGAAAACGCGGCGCCGCATGACATATTACAGCAGTACGTAATATGCAAGTTACCAAGTAATGGTCAGTGACATCATCACTTTGTGGAATGATATCTATATCGGTTGGATCGGTTCCATATGATATAATTAAATCGAGTGTGTGATTAAGACGATGAGTTGGTCCGGTGACGTTTTGTTTGACCCCAAAGGAATTTAATAAATCTATAAACGCAGCCCCTAACACATCATTTGGATTATCTACGTGTATGTTAAAATCTCCAACAATTAATGCTTTATCTACATTGACCAATAGATCTGAGAGAAAATCTGCAAACTCTTTTAGGAAATCAGCGTAAGGCCCAGGCGGTCTATATACGGTAGCCAAGGCTAGAGATAATATGGATTTTTTTCTAACATCTAAGAGCGTAACATTTAGTACAAGTATTTCAAACGAAATAAACTTATAACCCGTTTTCTGAGTAACATTGAGAATATCTCTATAGACCGCTGCAACACCGCCGCCACGACCAATCAGACGGGGTTCGTGCTTATAGGAGTATCCTGATGGAGTAGACTCATTTAGACCGAAATAATCATTAGGTTTAAGCCAAGTTTCAGTAAGGCAAAGGACATCGAAGCTATTATCCGTGACTATTTCATTTACAATAACTGCCTTAGGTGTGAGTGATCTAATGTTTAGAAGACCTAGCTTTAGAAATTGTTTTTGTTTACTAATAGCAACATTTTCTGGTTTAATAACAATTAGATTTTTTCTAGATCCTGCAGTAGATTTATTATTTGATCTCACTAAACGAGGAATAGACACAGTTTCTATGCAATGTTCTACACTATTTATATCAGTTAATTTGGTGCAGCAGAGACTATGATTTGAACTTTTGGTTACTAGTCAAAAGGTATTTAACATTTTGGAGATGTTATCTGACAGAAGATCCGATCCGAATCTGCTTGGGTGTAAGCCATCAGCACGGTATCACAAAATAGCCATGTCAGTCACTTTCTTAATAAACACAAGATGTTTTTTGTTATTGTGTTTCAGTGGAATCAAGCTAAACTGATTGGAAATCAGTTACATTTTTTAAATTTAATACAGATTTAGGAATATGAATGATTACCTGATTAAGCAGTGATAAGGCACAGGATATCATCAAGTCCCAGGTCAGCTGATTATGCTGTCAACAGCAACTCGGTGTATAATCAATGTCAGCATTTTCAGGAGGGGGGTGCTTTTTTTTTATTGTCCATCTTCGTCGGCCTTCATTCCTACTAAAGGAGCAATGTGCTCTGCATGCAAGCACTGACGGAAGACATGGGCTATGTTTGCAGTGTAACTTTCTTGCTTATGTTCATGTCTCCTGCACTTCAAGAAATGTGTTAAATTACGTTAGAACTTTATTCAGGAAATTTGTAATAAACTTTACTAAAGCAATGTGCATTTTTTTAAGTATGTAGATGCACCATTGTTTGAAACTGTGCTAGAGAAGTCATGTAAGTATGTCAGGTGCTTCAACAAACAAGACTTCTGTATAGGATGCACCTATGTTTTCTCTCTAATGAGGAAGCGTTACACTACTGAGAAGTGCGCATGCAAAACCAAAATGGGCGTTTACCAATCAGTGGCCAATTTCAAACTACAATAAATGTTTTTCAACCATTTTTCAACAGACTTGCTAAACCACCCCACCCCTAAACCAAGCCCCCAGTGGATTAGAGCAAATCAGGTAAAGCGGTTGAAAATGCCCATTTTGGTTTGAAAACGCCCCACTGATAGAGAAACACCCACTAGTGTTCTGCAGAGATACATGCCTGAATGATCTTGTGCTCATCAACTACAAATCACTGTTAGTTCAGTGTCACTGTCTCCAACCATGTGTGCTGTTGGCTTTCATTAAAATGTAAATGCTGATCCAACACACTTTAAACACTGAAATGTCAATCTCAACCAAAATTATGGTTTGGATCAAAACTCAACATTGTATCAATGTTCCCATGCTATCTGTGCGATTTATTTCAACACTTTACTTACTTTGAAAATTAATGTATGTTAGTAGATTTAGTAACAATACATAAAATGCAAGTAAAAAGCATGCTAAAAACAGAAATACATTATATGCACCATTGTTTGAAACTCGGAGAGTTCATGCATGTCAAACACACAAGACTTCCGTACAGGATGCACCTTGTGTTTTCTCTCTAATAAGGAAGCATCAATTAACTACTGAGAAGCCCACATGCAAAACCAAAATGGGCATATACCAATTAGTGCCAATTTTCAAACTACAATTGGTGTTTTTCAACCATTTTTCAAAAGACTTGCTAAAATCATGAGGGCCCACCCCTAAACCAAACCCCCAGTGTATTAGAGCAAATGAGGTAACACCATTGAAAGTGCCCATCATGAACTGAAACGCCCCACTGATTGGGAAACACCCAGTAGTGTTTTGCACAGATACATGCCTGCAAGATATTGTGCTCATAAACTAAGACTCACTGTTAGTTCAATGTCACTGTCTTCACCCATGTGTGCTGTTCCCTTTCATCAAAATTTCAATGCTGATCCAACACACTTTAAACATTGAAATTTTGATGTCAACCAAAATGATGGTTTGGATCAAAACTCAATATTGAATCAATGTTACCATGCTGTCTGGGTAACGCTCCACGGTAACCTGGTCCGGGTCAGGTGATGTTCCAGGTGAGAGGTTGCAAACCGAACTTGGACCAATCAGCTGTAAGAAAAGTGTCACATGTCTGCTAACAATTTTTGGTTCCCATAATGTTCTCAGAACGTTATTTTTTATGGTTTATTTTTTGTTAACTAATTGTTCACTAATTGTTGGTTCATGTTAACTAAAGCTAACAAAATGTCTCTAAAGAGAGAATTGGCCATATGAGTATAAAATTAATTTTAAAAGTTAAGGAAACTGGTTTAAACTGGTTCAAACTAGGCTACTGTATTGTATATGTTTGATGTTGAAGTGTTTGGGACATGGATTTTAATGGTGAGCCTTTTGTTTATGTATTCAGGCTTTTAAAGTATATACAAATTTGAATTTAGATTTATTGCGGTTATCGGATTTCAAATGTAAAGAGTTATCGGTATCGGTTATTCAACTGACTTTAAGCGGTTGCGTGACATTCATGTTAATACTAGGCACAAATGGCATTATAACACCCCTTTCATTTGCCCTCCAGGTGGGCGTTCCTATAATGGTGTGACGTCACGTGAAAACAATGAATTAACCGTCCAGTGAATATTTTTAAGTTAAATAAATTAGTTTACTTTCATTCACACATTGAAAAATTGCCAGCAAAACCTTTTCAAATCTATCAAAATCTCTCATATACACATAAGATGTGATTAAAAGCCTAAACTTACAGCTCAAGTTAACCTACCTCTAGCTAGTAACAGTTAACTGTTGAGATGCTAGCGGACTTTTAAAGCGGACTATAAAGTAAATATTCAACGGAAGCGTGTCATATACATGAAAGAATGTGTCAGAAGCATTTGTATGTACTATTTGTCTAAGTTTGGGGACTAAACTTACCTGAAAGTAGTGAAAACAGCAGTGAGAGACGGAGTTACTGCTTGTGTCAGTTGAGCTGCCCACGTTATCATGGTAACGCCCTCCGCTCCAGTTCAGATCATAGACAGTTTATAAACTGGACACCGCGACCCCATTGGATTCAACGGAGAAAAGTGAAGTAAATTAGAGGCACTCGCTTCCTGATGGCTGAGCGACTGCGCAGACTCAAGCTGAGCTTAACGACGTAGATGTGACGTGAGCAACCCGTCTGTCTTCTAGTAGCTGTGCCAAGAGAAATCTGAATCATTCCCTTCCGAATCTTGCAGAGACGGAGAGTGTGAGTAGGAGTTGTCCATGAGCTAGGAGCAGGAGCAACTTTATGACTCTCTATGGGCTTCTCCCTTGACTTTATCGGACTTTATGCCTCCACGTCCCCCCGATTGACTGCGAGCTTCTCCTCCTGTCTATACGGTAATTTACGGGGCCATACGGGGCCATAACGTAAGATTCAAGGTAATGGAGCCTTTTATACATTGTCGTGTTTCTTTAGAAATAAACAATGGACAAATGGAGTCTTTAAACGCCTCAGATGTAAAGTTATTCGCTGTCAAAGTGACGTCAAAATGAATGGGAGTCAATGGAATGCTAACAGCAGGTGAAGGCTTGTTAGCTAATGGCGGCCCTCGGGGATGGTACGCTATCCGAGAGCTCGATTACCCCCCTGGTTGAAATGCAACTCGAATGTTCAGCGCACGCTCCTATTAAAACACGTAAAAGTCACGCAGCATTTACATAAAAGTAGAATTGATGGAGGGAATTATTTGATAATCAGATAAAATATCTTGAAAACTTTGGTTTGTTCCATTTGTTCCTATTTTAATAAAACCTGTTTAATTATAACCTCAGTGAGCTGAGTACACGGTGTTCCACTCTTAATGACAGTTTCTTTATTTGTATTATTTTGTCCAGATTTTCATAGTATTTTATCACTCTCTGTCTGTACCCTTATAAGACATGATACAGATATATATAATATGCAGCGTTTGGTCCCTGATGTGCCGTTCAGTGACAGGGCAGTATGTGGTACTAAGTCTTACAATTGGTTCCAGTCAATTATGCAAAATAACAACTTAAAAATAACCATTAGGGAACATTCTCTATAAGTTGTTTTTAGGTTCTTCAAAAAATAACCTTCCAGCAACGTTCTGGGAACGTTGTTTTATGGTTGCAAAATAATAACTTAAAATTAACCATTTGGGAACGTTCTTTATAAATTATTTTTAGGCTATTTAAAAGTAACCACCCTGCAACGTTCTGGGAATGTTATTTTATGGTTACATACAAATAAAACCAAAAAAGAACGTTCCCCTAACTCTAGAATTTGGTTCCCAAAAAAATAATCAAACGGGAGCCAAAAACTAACGTTAGGGGAACGTTCTGTGTTAACTGGGATGAAAGTGGTTTGGCTTTCAGCGTGTTCATCGCCATAGTAACTAACGCTCCACGGTAACCTGGTCCGGGTCAGGTGATGTTCCAGGTGAGAGGTTGCAAACCAAACTTGGACCAATCAGCTGTGAGCAAAATGACACATGTCTGATGCGATAAAGTCACTCCACTTGTTTCCACTCCAAGATCACTACACAGCAAATGATTTTTAGAGACAAAATCGTCCGGCTTTTAGTAATGCTTATTTAGAATCATAATTTTGTATGATTTAGATATTATTTATGTAATTGTACCCTTAATCGATCACACATGTACAATTTTAGTTAAACTATTATTATTATTATTACGCACAGTTTAATTGTATAAATATATTAAAGCTGCCGTCGGCAACATTTTTTTGGTCATATTCAGTGAAATCGACACTATAATCCGACAGAACAACATAAATAAGGAGGTTTTAGAAAAAAACCCGAGCTTCTAACTCCACCTGGAGCGTGTTATTTGTTTTGCAAAAATCCACCGCTCCCGTCTCATCGGGTCCAATCAGCGCAGGGAGGTGTGAGATCTGACTGTCAATCACTGTTCGTGCACACGCCACAGATCCCCCCTCCCTCGCGCAGGCGCGCACATTACAATATCACATGCACACGACATGCCTAAAGTTCGCCTGAAGATTGTACGAAGCGTGATGGCGGAGAGAAAATCTACTAACAAGCTTCCAATTCCTCGGTTATTGCTATCTATGGATAGATTAGCCAGGGCAGCCTACCTCCGAGTCCATGGTGTTGATCGATGCTGAAGAGACGCGCGCGTTCACAGAAAATCAGGTACACACGCACTGACGATGGGCGGGTGCTCGTTGGTAGTGGGGGAGAGGCATGAGAGTTGTAAACATTCAAAATTTTGGCTAAGTCCACTCAATCTGCCAGACTTGCCGACTGCAGCTTTAAGGAAATATAAATACGCTTTATAATCAATAGATAAAGCTATAAAATGACTGCATGTGAGCTTAAATGTTCAATTCTCTCTATACCTTTATCAACTGTATAAACTAACTTCACAACTTTTACTTGCACTGAAATAGCAAGACTTTTTCTTTTAGTTGTCCTCTTTCATACACAGCTATTTTCTTCTTGTGTAAATTTGTTTAAATTCTTTATATTTTTCAATCTCTTAATATTCTGTAGTGAATCGCGCTGCTTCTCTCATGAGAAATGAATCTCAGTTTCCCTCTTTCTCAGCCTTTGATTGGCTGTTCGCTACTGATGTCACTCCTAAACTCCTAAACTCAGGATCAAAGCCTGAGCTGACAGAGAATGTTGATGAACAGCATCATGGTACCAACAAAGCCTGGTTGGATTGATTTCGTCAAATCATCCTGTAACCCTGAGTTTGTTCAACTACAGTACCATCATGGTACAGGCCCCTGATGTTGTTGTTTGACCTGTTTCAACACACCTTGATCAGACGCTCCACCCTCTTACAACACTAACCAGGAAGAGGCTGACTTGTTATTTCTCTTTTCTGCCATACTGACTTTGTCTCGACAAAAGCAATAAAGAATCAGCGATCAGTGGAGTACGAAGGGGAAAACTTTACAGAAGAATTTGAGAAGTTTCTTTCTGAACAAGTTTGTTTCTGATCTTTGTGATTCTCGTGGTGATTTGTTTTTTAAACCTTTGTTCAGAAAGTTAAAGTAAAGTTTAGTTTGCTGGAGCTCAAACAGTGAAAATGGCTTCACTAAATGTATCTGTAGAAGAACATCAGGAGGAGAGAAATGAGAGGCGTTCATCCGGGTCTGAGGAGATCTGCAGTTTACACAGTGAGAAACTCGAACTCTTCTGTCTGGAGGACAAACAGCCTGTGTGTTTAGTGTGCAGAGATTCTAAACAACATGACAATCATAAATTCAGACCCATCAGTGAAATGGTTTCATCATATAAGGTAAGACAAATGTTTCTTGATTCACATGTAAAGAATCATAACGAGTCATAAACACAGATCGTTCTGGTTACTAACGTATCCTCAGTTCGCTGAGATCATGAGCATTGCATCAGTAATTGACGCTTATGAGGAAAACTTAGTTTTTTCCTGAATACTGAAGCCTGATTGGTTCACGTCTCTGCACCTGACAGACAAGCGTCGACTTGTGTACAGTTGCACGACAAACTAGACAATACTCATTCCTGTTATCTCAGGGAAACAGGGTTACGTTAGTAACTGGAACATTCCCTTTCGATACTGTTCACTCACCTTGCATAAATAGCTGACACTTATGGGGAACGCAATCCAAGAGTGCTGTGCTACTAGCGCAGAGCAGAAGAGAGCTTTATGACCTGAGCTCTAAAGGGTGTGGAAAGCATCTTAGGCACATAGCCTTGTCTTGGTCTAAGGACGACTTTACTGTCATTAGGCCCAAACTCAAGGCAGAATGTGTCCACTGAAAGAGCCTGCAGATCACCAACTCGCTTGACCGATGCCAGAGCCGGCAGAAGGGCGTCTTTAGCGAGAGAGGCCGAAGGTCGGCCGTTGTGAAGAGCAGAGATCTTTGTGCAATCAGGCCTTCGATTAGGCCAAAAGCAGCCAATCATTGAGGTAATTCAGGATGCGAACTCCCATCTGTCTCAGGGGGAGAAGGCCGCATCCACGAATATCATAAAAGTGCGCGAAGCAAGAGACAGTCCGAATGGTAGGACTGTAGGTTGGTAAGCCACCCCTTCGAACGTGAATCTCAAGAACTGTGATGAGGGGCTATCTGGATATTAAAGTATGTGTCCTTCAGATCCACTGATAAAAAAACAATCAGATCTGTGAGAGCATTTGTTTCAAAGTTCATTCTGAACGGCCGTCTTACCAGAGCGCGGTTCAGACATCTCAAATCGAGGATGAGCCTGAGGCCGCCATCCTTCACTGGAACGAGGAAGAAGCGGCTGTAAAAGCCTGAGTCGCCCTTCGCTAGCAGAGCTTGTGCTTCAGCTCGGAGGACGTGAGCGTCGATGTCCGAGACTGAAGTGTTAGTCACACTCCTGAAGCAGGGGAGCCTGCGAGAGAACTGGAGTGAGTAACTCCGTTTGATTATTTCTGACACTGTCAGGTTCGGCCAAAAGTGGTCCACCAAATTGGCCATGGCACGACCAATCGCTTGGGCCGTAGACTTAGTGGCACGCAGGGTGAGGTCGGTCACGCTGCACAGCTCTTTGAAGGCTGCCGGGTCAAGGCCAGTTTCATCCATAGTGCAGAGAAGCTTGACCTGGTAGACTTGAAGGACCGCCATTGTATGAGGGGCAGATCCAGCTTGAACATTCACTGCATACTCTCTGTCCGCGAGGGCAGATCTAGTTCTGCACGGCTTAGAGGGATGGGCAGCTTTAATCTTCCAGCCGAGGGCCGTGGGCGACGGTCTCTCCCAATGGGGGAAGCTTGGTGTATCCTTTTTCCTTCGCGCCGTCAACAAAGGTGAAGGCAGAAGAGGAGGAATAGTGGACGTGTGATGAGTAGGGAGCGCACCATGACTTATTCAGTTCTTCATGGACTTCTAGGAATAATGGGGCTGCAGGACCGACCTATCCAATGGCCAGATCGCTCAGTCCTCCGCTTCAGAGGCAGCCAGAGACATAGTGTCATCAAAGTAATATTTAAATATATAAATATAAATAATATAAGATATCTAAATAATAAAATAATATTAAATATAAGAGTTATTAAATAACTCTTTAATGAAAATAATGTCAAAGTCAGTTAGAATAATCAAATGTAACAATTTATTATGTCAGGTAAATGTATCATGACAATTTCAGAATCAATTCAAAGATAATAAATACAAAACATCAAAAGCTCTGGATTAAAGAGAAGAGATGCAAACCCGACATTAAAATACATGAGGCTGAGAGTCTCGGCCATTTGCCTAGAGACCACCTTCCTTTGTGTGCCAGTTATCTCTAAACTCTTAAAAAAAACTTGTTACCTTTTGTTTTACTTATTTGGAAATGAGACATTTGTACCAGTCGCCCTGAGGCATTTAAAATGATACTAAACATGTATAATACCATGTTAATACCTAATTGGGTGAATTCAGGTGATCTTAGCATGAGAGAGAGAGGGATGAGGGAATGAAATGTAGATTAGGATGACTCAGAGGTGAGACTTTCGTCTCGATAGTGCACAAGGGGGAGTTCAAATGTTAATTTCCAACAAGGTCCTTTGTCTACTCGAGGAATGGTCGTTCCTTAGCCAGTTCTTCCAGTTTTTCCAGTCTTACAGCCTGCAGGAGCAACACTCGTGGCACGGCATTTTGCAACAAATGTCGCTCAAATTTGCTCTTTTAAAGGGGTCATATGACAGTTCGAAAAAGAACATTATTTTGTGTATTTGGTTTAATGCAATAGGCTTACAGGGTTTTAGGTTAAAAAAAAGTCATTATTGTAATATTTAATAATTTTATTGTTGCTCCTCTATGCCCCGCCTTTCTGAAAAGCTCATCGTTATGAAAAGCACGGTGTGCTCTGATTGGCCAGCGATCCAGTGCATTGTGATTGGCCCAAATACCTTAAGCGTGTGACAGAAATGTCACGCCCCTTACCATATTTGTAACATCAGCTCCCAAAGCAATAATGACAGATGATAATGTCGGTACCGTACAAACTTATCAATTTGAGCCCGAATCTGATCCAGAAAATGCAGAGCCCACCCATCTAATTTAGTATGAGATGTACACAAAAACAGAAGAAATCAGGATGGGGGCAAATACTTTTTCACTGCATTATATCATCATATCACTGTATTGTCTTCTCTTCACTGTAATCTGGAGTTTTATGTATTTTTGTTTAATTCTAGGAGGAGCTCAATACAGCACTGAAGTCCTTACAAGAGAAACTTCAACACAATGAAGAAATGAAAGCAGAGTTTGAGAAAACAGTTCAACAGATCAAGGTGAGGAAACAGAAACGAGAGTCATTTTTATTACAGCTGTTGGATCACTATATACAGTTATGATTTGATATTAGTGATCGACCGATATTTGCATTTTTTACGTGTATCGGCATCGGCCGATACACTGCTGCGTTCGCCGATAGTTTTTTCCCGGCATTATTTACAGACAGGCGTCCGCAGGCAGCTCTGTGTTGCTGGAGACGCTGCACTGCCCCTCCTCCACTAGCAGAGTGCTGCTGGAATCTGCTCTTCAAGACAACGATACGTTTTAAACTTCCAAAGCATCTTTTAACTGTTTGACTTAGCTGAAATATTGCCATACACTTTGAAAGTGGAAACACGTAGCTCTATATGTGCGTGCAACTATAGCTAAGCAAGTTTGTGGGTCCAAATGGAAAACGCGAAGTTGTAGGCTATTCGTATGCATACGGTAGCTGTTACGAACACTGGTCATCAGTGGTGGAAAGAGTACTAAATAATTGTACTTAAGTAAAAGTATTGCTACTTAAGAAATAATTTACTTGAGTACAAGTAGAAGTACTGAAAAATAATATGACTCAAGTAAGAGTAAATAAGTAGTTTGCTTAAAAACTACTCAAGTAACTACGTTACAAAGTACTTATTTATTAGTATTATTTTTCTATTTTTACCCAAAATGGGGAGATGATAGCGATATGGAGCGCTAAACACTCTCATGTCAATTCTGTGTCATTCATACTGGAAGCCCAGTACACACTGATTCATACCTCGCGCAGAAAGTCCACAAGTGAGATTCATAGAAGTGATTCACTTATGACGTTTCAGGAAATGCCAATGTGGATATAATAACATGCAAATAGAGACATTTGACTGAAGAAACATGAAGACAAACACATGATAGCGATATCTTAGGTATTTTCATAAGAATGATGTATGTCTTTAAAGGGATAGTTCACCAAAAAAGGAAAATTAGCCCCTGATTTATTCACCCTCAAGCCATCCTAGGTGTATATGACATTCTTCTTACAGATGAATACAATCAGAGTTATATTAAAAAATGTCCTGGCTCTTCCAAGCTTTATAATGGCAGTGAATGGCTAGAGAAAATTTGAAGCCCAAAAAAGTGCACCCATCCATGATAAAAGTGCTCCACTTTTACTCCAGGGTGTTAATAAAGGCCTTCTGAAGTGAAGCCATGTGTTTGTGTAAGGAAAATACCCATATTTATAACTTTATAATCTAAAATAACTAGCTTCAGCCAGACGACCGACCACACGCATCGATTTACGGTGGAAGACTAACCCCTGACTCGACGCACAACGTATATATATTATAGAAGAGGAGCTTCAGTTTGTTGCACAGCCCTATTTGTTTAAACCACGAGAGGGGTCTAAGATTGAGACTTGCAACATGTTATCATCATGATCATTGTGTCATTTTTATGATGTAAATTGAGGGAGAAAAAGCAGTATCGGCTCCAAATATCGGCTCAAGAAAATCGGCAGCCCGTATCGGTCATCGGCTAAGGCTGATGAAAAAAAATCGGTATCGGCATCGGCACTAAAAAATCCATATCGGTCGATCCCTATTTGATATAATGGATATAAGTTTATTTTTTCTGTAAATGTCTAGCAGCAATCTGCTTCTGGATCCGTTTTATGTCGGGTATCCGAGTATCTTGGATATTAATGATGTGTGTCGATTGAGATGATTGAAGTGAATGTGCTTTGATTTCAGTCTCAAGCTGAGCACACAGAGCGTCAGATTAAACAGCAGTTTGAGAAGCTTCATCAGTTTCTCAGAGATGAAGAAGAAGCTACAGTCACTGCACTGAGGGAGGAAGAGGAGCAGAAGAAGCAGAGGATGAAGGAGAAGCTGGAGGAGATGAACACGCACATCTCAGCTCTTTCACACACAATCAAAGACATGGAGGAGATGATGAAAGCCAATGATGTCTGCTTTCTGAAGGTCTGATTTCAGATCATTGGTTGATTGATGATTGATTGAGTTCTTGATGATAAATGGTGTGTTTGTTCTGCAGGAGTTTCCAGTCTCAATGGAAAGGTGAGTGATCTGCTCCTGTCTCTGGTCTCTCTGGTTCTGATCCAAAGCCACTGCAGTTCTGACTCCTGAATGTTCTTCCAGAGTCCAGAGCTCACAGCCGGATCCACAGATGGCTTCTGGAGCTTTGATTCATGTGCCACGATACTTGGGCAACCTGCCGTTCAGAGTCTGGAAGAAGATGCAGGACATCGTCCAAAACAGTGAGTCTGACGGCAGGAGATCGGAGCTGGACATGATGGATGGGTGGAGAGTTAAAGGCTCTTTCTTGACATAGATAGATAGATAGATAGATAGATAGAGTTTGATGTTTGTTAGGAGGTTACAATAAAAAAAAATAGTCTCAGAATAATAATAATAATATTAATAATAATAACTAGAATGTACATTTCCTGAAGAAAATGTGAGTGGTGCTTGCAGTGGCAAAACTTGAAACTAGGTAGAAGCTGACACAAATAGCATTTTGCTAACATGATGTTAACACATTTATCATGTTGTTAACATGATTAGCATGTTCTTAGCATGATGCTAACATGATTATCATTTTGCACACATGCTTTTAACCAAATGCTAACAAGATCAGCATGTTGATAGCATGATGCTAACACAATCTCCATGTTGTTTGCATGTTTTAGCAAGATGCTAGCATGATTAACAAGTTGTAAACATGATGCTTACATAATTAACATGTTAACATACATGGTGCTAACATGATTAGAATGATGCTACTGCGTTTTAGTTAGCATTGTTGACATGTTTCAACACTTACTTAATCGCTATTAGCATGTAGCAATTCTGCTAGCATGTGAAGCATGATGGAAGTCCTGTTTGCTAGCATTAGTCAAAGGAGCCAACCACCATGTCTCAGCGATGTTCTGTTGCAGAGTTATAGATCTTGCTGAACAGTTGCTAGGGTACTCTGTTTAGTTGCTAGGGAGTGGCTTGGCAGCTGCCAATGATGTTACTTCAAAGGCTGCTTGCCAGTATGAAAGTATATAAACCAACCGCAACTCCTCTATGACATTCAGATTAGAAGATGTCCCTCTTTGGATTTGGGTTGCTAGGGTGCTCGACAATGGTTGCTAGGGTGTGGCTAGGAAGTGTTGAAGGTGATTCATGTTTGTAAGTCAAACACAACAGACAGTCATAATAAACTAATTTAAAACAAAACATAGACTATAAGAGCCAATAAAATGAAGATGATCAGATGCTGAAGATCAGACACACACTTACAGTTTTTCATCTACAGCATAAATCTCAACAGATCTCAGTGATTTATTGTTATTTAACTTTCCCAAAGTATCAGTTTCTCTTGATGGACACAAATGTCTGAATCTCATATTTAATGTTTGTGTAGAGGCCAAAGTACAATTCATAGTAATGTGAATAAGAATTAATGTTAAAAAGGTAAATAATTTCATTTAGAAGTTCATGTAATGGTTAAAATGTTAAATAATACTTAAAAGGTTAAAAGCATACTAGAATTCATGTGTTTATAGGATTTGGTACATATTGGTAAAATAGTGCACTGCCTCTTTAAGAAAAGGCCAACTCCGGCTATATTATGTTGATTCTCATTATGTGATTCAGATCTGAGAGCTGTGGAAGCGAACGGTTTTCTTACCTGCTAACTGCTAACTTCTAGCTACTTCTATTAGGAATCTTTCATTTCATTAGCAACTAGAATAAGTGTATTAGTCAGCTCACATTTTCTTTTTTGTAAATTTGAAACCAAGGAATAAAACCGGAGATTTTCATCTTTTATTTCAACAACGTTTCTGAAGTGGATTTATTGAACTGTGTTGCTGGGCTGGCAATGGACACTGCAAATGGGACTAACGTTAGCTGCTTGGAATAATATTAGACAGTTATTAGTGTAAGCCATTGCATATCTCAAGATTTCAAACCTCTACATTAGTAAGAAAACCTGCTTGACATTGGACAACGAGCCATTGGAGAGGTTTGCGGAACATGAATGAAGGTTCAATGAGGGACTGACTTTCTCAACTAGCCTGATCATGTGCTGTACTCCTGGCTGGTGAGTGCTAAGTGGATTGCTAACGGTCTCAAGAGTTCGTCGTTGCTGCTGCGCGACTGTTGCAAGTGGAACCTGTAAAAAAATCGGACTATCAAAGCAATCATGATGGAGACAGGAACAGAAGCCACGGTAAGCCTAACTGAGAAAAAACGAGTGGTTAAGCCAACACTTAAAGCATTGGAATATAATCTGCAAACGAAAATAAGCTCCAGAAGAGCCATACTAGGACAACTTACTGAGAAAAAGAACGAATTGCATGCTTTAATGGATGATGATGCAAACGTGGAAATCATAGCAAAGGAATTGTTGCCCAAATATGAAACACTGATAAAAGGAATTCAGTAAAATAAATGCTGACGTTAAAGACATATTCTGCCAGATTGAATGAGTAGAGAATTTGAACACAGATCAAAGGGATTGGTTTGAGCCAAGAAATAAGGAGCACAGAAAATTTGTGCAAGAAGTGAATGCATGGATACAGAATGCAATACTACGCAGAGAAGAGGCTAACAAGGTTAGTGAGCAGATACATCCTGAAGATAGTGTGTCAGTCACATCCAGTAAGTCTAGAAAATCTAAGTCTGTTTCTGCTACTTCTGCAACATCGTCAGCTCGTGCTGAGCGCTTAAAGGTCGAATTAGAGAGAGCTGCTCTGTTAGCCAAGTCAGCTACATTGAGACAGACTTTAGAGGAGCACGAACTAAAGCTCAAGGTTGAAAAAGAACAGTTGGAGCTGCAAGCAGGGCTCGCTGCAACTGATGCACGATTAGCCGTGTTAAGAAAATATGAAAGTTCAGAGGTGTCAAGTAGAACCAAAAGCAGTAGGGTGGAAATATTGATGTCTGCGCCAAGGAAGCATGATGTTAGCCACAGTAAGAGAAGTGTAGCTAGCAGTGGAACTTGGCATAGCCACACTAGTGGAAGAGGTGCAGATGCGATACGAGCTCCTGTCACTTCAGATAATCACACAGATAATCTGGTTACCGTCATGCAACGGCAAAACGACATCACTGAAAGCCTAATAAAGCAGCAAAGGCTATCTACATTGCCATCACCGAACATTCCATTTTTCAAGGGAGATCCATTAGACTATCGTCTCTTCATGAGAGCCTTTGAGCACCGCATAGAAAGCAAGACTGAAAACAGCAAAGATCGGCTTTACTATCTAGAACAGCACACAAATGGGCAGCCTAATGACTTAGTGCGCAGCTGTTTTCATATGGATCCAGATCAGGGCTACCCTGAAGCCAAGAGACTGCTAAAGGAACGCTTTGGTGATAAATATAAGATATCCATGGCATACCTTGACAAGGCTTTAAACTGGCCTGCCATTAAAGCAGATGACACCAAGGCACTTGAAGCATACGCCCTCTTTATGACAAATTGCAATAATGCAATGTCAGATCTGGAGTACTTAGAAGAGATGGAAAATGCTGCTAACATGCGCACGATCATCTCAAAGCTCCCACACAGGCTGAGAGAGAGATTCAGGAGTGTCGCCATAGACATTCAGAAAAATCAAGATCGGCGGACAAAGACGTAGTGTCATTTGTCAACACACAGGCTGAAATAGCAGCACACCCTGTGTTTGGTGAAATCTCAGGACAAACAAAGTGCCAGACTGAAAGGTCAAGTGGAAAGAAAAACATCACAACACTAGCCACTGAAGTAAAAGAACAGAAAGCTGAGAAAATGCTGCTGGTGCCCGAAACAAGAAAGCTCAGGAGAAGGGAACAAACATGGACAAAGCCTTCATGAAACCTTGTATCTTCTGTCAGGGAGATCATACCATGGAACAGTGCAAGAAACTCCAAAGAAAGCTGCACAAAGAAAAGCTTGAATTCCTTAAGAGCAAAGGACTTTGTTTCAGTTGTCTTATAGGAGGACACATGAGTAATGCCTGTGAAGAAAAGAAGAGCTGTCAGATATGTTCAGCGACACACCCTACACTCTTACACATAAAGCAGAAATTTAAAGACTTACCAAAGGAAGAGGCTTCACAGGAGGAGCCAAAAGAGGAGTCTCCAAAGGAAGAGCAAACCGTTGTGAGTGGATTCGTGGATGCAGGGGAAGCATGCTCTCAGACTGGGGTCGGGGGTACAGGTAGTGTCCTCGCCATCGTTCCTGTGAGATTAAAGGCAAAGAAAGGCAACAAGGTACTGACTTGTTATGCATTCATGGATCCAGGGAGCAACGCCTCCTTCTGCACTAACAAGCTGGCGAATGACCTTCACCTGCAAGGAAAAAATGTGAACATCCTACTCACTACTATGGGAGACCAAAAGACAGTCTCATGCAAAGCTGTATCAGACCTAGAAGTGAGTAGCCTAGAAGGTGATGACTTTATCGAGCTTACAGGTGTTTTCGCACAAAAGGTTATCCCCGCAAGTAAAGAGAACATTCCAACCCAAGAAGATGTGGATAGGTGGCCACATCTACGAGGTGTACGAATTCCATCGATCAACGCGGATATCGGTCTTCTGATTGGGACTGATGTGGCAAAGGCTTTGGAGCCAGAAGAGGACATTGATAGATAGGCATCCGCAGTGTCAAGGATGGGCCGTATGCAGTACGCACAGCCTTGGGATGGACAGTAAACGGGCCGCTGCGTGAGAACATCAGAAGCTGGACAAAGAATGGATACCCGCAGATCCAGATGAATCGGATCTCAGTGGCTCGACTCGAAGACTTATGGACTCAGCAACTCAAGTATGATTTTCCTGAGAATGCTCAAGGAGAACAGTTAGAAATGTCTAAGGAAGACCAACTGTTTATGGACAGAGTCTCCAAATCGGCAAAGCTGGTCATCGGCCACTACTCTATAGGTCTGCCGTTGAAGAACAAAGATGTGAAAATGCCCAACAACAGAGCAATGACAGAGCAACGAGCGCTCAACATGAAAAAGAAGCTTCAGAGAAATCAGACGTTCAAAGAGGATTATGTCAGCTTCATGAATGATGCGATAAAGAAGGGCTACGCTGTAAAGGTCCCAGATGAAGAACTAAAACGGAGTGATGGAAAGGTGTGGTTTATTCCGCATCACGGTGTCTACCACCCTAAGAAGCATAAAATGCGAGTAGTATTCGACTGTGGCGCTTCATATCATTACTGCAAGGGCCTGACATGACAAGCAGTCTAGTTGGTGTCTTGACTAGATTCCGTCAAGAGCGAGTCGCAATCATGCCGGATGTGGAATCGATGTTCCACCAGGTCAAAGTCCCACCAGAAGATGCTGACCTCCTCAGGTTTTTGTGGTGGCCGGACGGCGACACCTCAAAAGAGCTGCAAGAGTACAGAATGGAGGTACACTTGTTTGGAGCCACCTCCTCACCAAGCTGTGCGAGTTATGCATTGAGAAGGTGTGCCGAGGACAACAAGAACATGTTTGGTGCAGCAGTAGTGGATACAGTCTTAAATAATTTTTATGTAGACGATTGTTTGAGATCAGTTGCCACTGAACAAGAAGCAGTCAGACTATTCCAAGACTTGAAGGCCATCTGTCAAACAGGAGGTTTTAGACTGACAAAATGGACAACGAACAATCGAAATGTGTTGTTAAACATTCCACTTGAGGACCGGGCAAGAGAAGTCAAAGATCTCGATCTTGACCAGGATTCACTCGCCATCAAGAGAGCTTTGGGAGTACAGTGGTGTATCCGGTCAGATCAGTTCAAGTTCCACATGCACATACAGATGTGGCCTTTAAAAATCTCTCAGAGAGAAGAATGCCGCGAGCACTTCCGAAATTCTGCGGGATCGTGCAGAAGGGGGATTAGGTGTTGGACGCAGGAAATACTAAAACCTGTAGATGGCAGTCGTGTTTCATGTGGCCATACTGAGTTGACGAAGTATGACGAAGACAATGTTTTATTTTGCCAGTTACATAAACAGTCACATATTCTTCATAAAAATCCGACTCAAACGCGCATCATTTTTCTTATTTTTTTTTTTCTGTGTACTTACAGTAGAAGAGACATGATGTATGATAACTGAGTCTTATAGCACAATAATTTGCGAAGACCTTTGAAGAGACCGAGAGCATTTGCCCAATATCATTATCTAATTTTAAATTTAGTTCCTTTTTGCATCTTAACGTTTTAAATAGCTTTAACATGGTTGTAATTCGCTTTTCTGCATTACTGTAGCCTACAGTACTTTTTATATTATCATGTTTCCCTTATAGGCGTCGATTTCGGTGGGGACGGTGGGCACGCACCCACCAGATTTCGTCATGAGTCATTTTGTACCCACCACTTTTAACTTCAGTCCATATTAATTTGACTTTTGGTTCGATTTTTTTGACCGTTTTCAGTGGTTATGAGGAGCAATATGAGAGAGAAATTTGGCAAAAGGTTCGCAAATTGAATACGGTAACTTGTAACAAAGTGTAAATTGAATATAGCGTAATATTCAAACAATTGATACAAGCCCATTTTTAAATTGTAATCCTGCGCGCTGCGCAAAAGTTCAGTTATTAGAATGTTGGCCTAATAGCTAATTTTTAAAACGTTTAGGCTACTATATTTTTAAATATTTTTTGTTTATATAAATTTTATTTATATTATTAGGCCCATTTATTCGTTTTATTTTACAGCAGTTTGTGTGTAGGCCTACAATGGATAAACTTTAATAGTTTTTTTAAACTTTTAACATTTTAAAATTTACTTTTAAAATTTTTATGTAGGCTATGTTTTTGTTTATATAATTGTTATTTATATTATTAGGCCCATTTATTTGTTTAATTTTACAGGACTTTGTAGGCTATTCCTTCTTACATAGGCCTAATTTGTAATTTGAAATAAAACATTTCTATTTGAAAAATGTTGTTGTTGCTCAGTTCTTTAGGAGGTAAGGCTGTGGTCTAAGCTAAAAGTGATATACATGTAGATTTCTTTTCCTTTTTTTGGAGCGAGCGGGGGGGGGGGGCGATTTGAGTGGAGCGCGGAGCAAACTGCGTTGAGCGCTGAGCGATAATGAGCGGAGCGGCCTGATGTAGCTTTGAGCGGGGGAGCGGAGGGGTGAACAGTTCCGTGAGTGATGAGCGGAGATTCTCACCGCTCCACTCTGCTCATATGCTCGTACTATATAAATTACAAAGGTTTAATTGGCATCTTTATTTCAAACGACCCGACCGACCGCAACCCGAATATCATTAAAAATATTTTTGGATGACTCGTAACCGCGGGTGACCACAGAATTGTTTTGTTTAAAAGTGGACATTTCAAGCTTTCTAGATACATTTCTGAGTTTCGGTTCATTTATGAGACGAGCTCAGTTCACGAGCAATGCAAGTTATATCGCGCCGGTGCCTCCATTTCCTGATTAAATCGTCTTATAAATGCGTCTCGTGTGGACAGAAACCAATGTAATCTTCCTGATTTAATCATGTAAAACAAGTCTAAACACAAGCACCACTCTTCTGAATGATGGTAACCACAAACCTCCAAGAGTTTGTAAACCAATTGTTTGTAAAACATATTTAATACTTTACTTACAAATTCAAAAAAAAATATTTTTACAGTGTATAAATAAAACGACATGAAGGAAGTTATTTCCAAAATGTAATTAATTGCACAGTCTTTGTTTTAGCTGCTTGTTTTAGCTGCTACCGATTGACACAGAGTCAAGAAATTACACCCACCCCCCAGGTCTGCCGATTCAACCCCCAATGCTAATCGATCTCCTCTCAGGGAATCAAAAGAAAACCGGTTTTTCCTGTTTTCACCAGCGCGTGGACGGGGTTTTAATCCCTTGCGTTCCTTTGTTTAAATGCTATTTAAGCAAATCTACTATAGGGGGAGAGCGGGGCACAAAGTAACGCTTTTTGACTTCAGTTTACTCAGTTTGTGTAAATCTACTTATGGTTCAGAGTATTTATTTTTTCCCACATTCATTTCCCACATGTCTAGTACAATTATGTGTTTTTGTTTTATCAATACAGTATATACTTTTTTCTTCTTATACCCCGAAATAATGGAACTCGTTTAATGAGGTCTAATATATGCTGTTAGTTGTGAGAATTTTCACCTGAGTAAATAGATAGATCCGACAGATTCGACCGTGTACTTAAGTGGTCCTGTGGTAGAACATTTGTCAAACGCGTTAGAGGTTCTGGGTTCGAATCCGCACTCATATAAGTTTTTTTTTTTTTTTTTCATCAAATCCGATTATGTTTATAAGTGGTTCTATATCAGGCAGAGACACGTTTGTGTGCATTTTGTTTTGTAATTTTACTGGAACGAATAGAGAGTCTCCACAACGGATTGAAGCGCGCCCGAGTGAAGACTGTGCGCGAGCCACAAACAAACACAGTATCCGCGCCAATGATCGCAGCGGCACTTTTATCACTTGATTTAAGCATAAGGATGTACCGTAGTGTGATGACGATCCGAGATCCCGCGAGATCCATGTGTTTGGCATCTTGTCCTATCTTTTAAGTCATGCTACAGTAGTCTGAAGGAAAAAGTGCTTTATTTGTAATTTAAAATAATGGTGCTGATGATTTTTAGAGACCCCCACAGGTGTATGATTTTACTGCTTTCATGGGAGCTCATACTCTCTCTATGGGAGCTCAGCTCCCACTGGCTCCCACGTAATTCGAACCATGCCGTTTACTATAATATAGCCGCACTCAAGCGCACGACCGCACGCATAAAGCTTGCCACAAAGAACCGGTAAAAGTAATGATTATGAATATGTCTAAATGTCTAAATACGCTGTGAATGTGCATTATACGCCGAGTTTCGGTTCATTTATGAGACGAACTCCAGTTCACTCGCCGGCGCCTCCAATGTCGTGATTGTCTGCTATATTTACTTCTTAAATCCAGGCAATTGGTTCACGAAACATTGATTAAAATTAAGAAATAATTAATAAAAAACGAAATTCAATTTAAAGAAAGGCAGCTGTTCTGTTTGAGGTCTCTGTGAAAGTTTTAAAGCAGTCTTTTAATGCCGCTTTCAAGAGCGCTCGCGTCCATAACCGTGAACTGACACGTTGTTTTTTCCCTCATAAATGCGAACACGAAAATTAAAATGAAATTAATATTATAATGTTTTTTTGTTGTGTCATACACCAAATTTTTCTCTCATATTGCTCCTCATAACCACTGAAAACGGTCAACGGAAGTTAAAAGTGGTGGGTACAAAATGACTAATGACGAAATCTGGTGGGTACACGTACACTGTCTTTGTATCTCTTTAGAATATTGCTACTTTTAGAAAAAAATGACATAATTATGAATCAAATTATTATGAACAAATAATGAAACTGTCAAAATTCGACAACACAAAGAATGATCAAAAAGCGATATAACACACATCTCAGGTTAAATTAATTATATAAAAAACAGGGAACATTTTGTAAAAGCAAAACTGAACAAAATGCGTAATTAAAATAATTGTATTATGTGTTACCAAATATTTAATACCACTTCCCCATAATGTTGTAATTATTTTTTTAAAACAACATCTGTCAAACTGTCAATCAGATACCTCTTATCTGGTCATTTTTATTTTATTTTAGAAGTCATAACTGTTGATCACCCTTTATATGGAATTTGTGAATATGAATATTTAGAAGATTTACAAACTGTCGGCAAGACCTCAAACCAACCCCGGACATTCTGAGACTAACGTGGAAAAATCTTTATGCTTAATGCATTAAGACAGTTCAATTAAAATATTTATTAATAATGTAATGGCAAATCAGATGCGCCCAAAATATAAATGCTACGCGTTGTGCTGCAACATTACCTCACAAGAAATATCTGCCCAAGAACAATCACACAAGAAATATCTGCACGAATTAAGAATCTGGGTAAGTCGCATTATTTAAGCCTTTCATTATGTTAGGATGATTTTGTGTATATATATAAAAAAATACTGCTGGGTTTTTACAGGCAGAGTCACGTGTATTATGCTCACACTAAATTCTCTGTTGCACTTATATAAATACGCATTGCATGCACAATCATCTTAATAGTTGTACAAAAAAAGTTATGCGCTGGCAAGAACGTCACTTTGCTGTTTTAATAAAAGCAATGTTAAATATTCTGCATGCACTCATCTCCTGGAAACCACAACAATGACAAAGCATATAAAAATTCGTAAACGTTGTCCAATACCCCTTCTTGTCTTAAGACAACTTTGATGAACCTTTTGCATTTACAAATATTTTCAAATGTCTGTATAATACAGTAGCCTACTGTAAATATTTGTGTCTATTACTATTTATAATTTATATTTTATTGTGGATGTTTTCTCACAATCATGACGTAATTTGTAGTAAAATAAAAAATCTAATGTAAAGTTGTTGTTTTTTTATGCGCCACCTGGTGGATATTCTGTGAAGCGAAACACATTGAGGGATTTTTTAAGTAGGCCCCCCGAAAGCACTTGCAGAATTCTGCGAGGCTGTGCGAGACGAATTGCCGAATGCCGCGGGAGAAAACGCGCGTTTCTAAAGGCCACATCTGTAGAGCAGAAGCCTCTCACCAGGAGAGGAATCCTGTCTACGACGAGTTCAGTCTACGACCCACTGGGAATGTTGTCGCCAGTCATACTGCCTGCTAGAAACATCCTGCAAGAATTGTGTAGACTAAGAACAGGCTGGGATGACGCTGTGCCAGAACATTTCGCACAACAATGGACGGAGTGCACTGAAGAACTTCAACAGCTCACTGACTTTGGAGTGGATCGGTGCTTTAAGCCACCTGAGTTTGGGAAAACAGTGCAAGCTCGGCTGCATCACTTTTATGACGCGTGCGAAACAGGCTACGGTACTGTTACTTACTTAGTCCAGAAGAACAGTAGCAACCAAATATTCTGCTCATTTGTCTTGGGAAAGGCAAGGGTTGCCCCTCTCAAACCACCAACTATCCCGCGGATGGAGCTGACGGCGGCTGCCTTAGCTGTGAAGGTGGATGTCATGCTGAAGAAAGAACTACAGTTGCCACTGTCAGATTCCAGGTTTTGGACGGACAGTACTGCCGTACTCAAGTACTTAGCAAATGAGAACATCAGATTTAAGACATTTGTGGCCAACAAGATTGCCATAATCTTGCAAGCATCAAAAGTGCAGCAATGGAGCAATGTCAACAGTCAGTTGAATCCTGCTGATTGTGCCTCCAGGGAACAAAAGGTGAGTGTCTTCATGAAGAAAGAAGTTTGGATTGCAGGGCCTGTCTTCCTCAATAAACCTGAAAGGGAATGGCCAGACAAGCACGATTACCTAGAAGAGCTCACGGCTGAAGATCCTGAGGTCAAGAAAGGCATACTTGTCAATGCTACAACAGCGGAAGAAAGCACTGATGCAATGCAACAACTAATTGGATACTATTCTTCATGGATACACCTCAAGAAGGCTGTGGCGTGGCTCACACGACTCAAGGGAACCCTGGTAAATCTGTCAAGGAAGAGAAAGGAGATGAATGGATTGTACAGTGATCAACAACGGGTGAACAGGGAGATGTTGAGCTACAAAAAGAGTCTCAAACAGACTTACCTGACTGTGGACAATCTGCGACAAGCTGAGACGGATATCATCAGCCATTGTCAGCAAAGTAGTTTCCAGGAAGAGATATCTGCTCTTCGGAGAAAGGACTCCATCAAGAAAAGTAGTCGAATCTTCAGACTAAATCCACAACTTGAAGAGGGAATCCTTTGTGTTGGAGGGAGGCTCAGTCGAGCATCCATGCCAGCCGAAGCCAAGCACCCGATGATCCTGCCTAAGAACCATCGTGTGGCTGATCTGATTCTCCAGGATTCACATGAGTGGCTGGGACACAGTGGACGTAATCATGTCTTGTCTCATGTACGTCAAAAGTACTGGATTATCGATGCTCCCTTGTCAATCAGAAGAATGCTGTCACGGTGTACTATCTGTCGAAGACAACATGGTGCATCAGGCACACAAATGATGGCGGACTTACCAAGAAACAGAGTTGTATCAGACGAGCCACCCTTCACCAGAACTGGAGTGGATCTATTTGGGCCATTCAACATTAAACGTGGAAGACGGTCCACATAGAAATGGCAACATCATTGGAAACAGACTCCTTTATTCAAGCTCTGCGTCACTTCATTGCAAGAAGAGGTCAGGTGAAGGAGATGAGATCTGATAATGGGACCAACTTTGTTGGAGCTGATCATGAGCTTAGAAAGGCAATAAAGGAGTGGAATACTTCACAAATCGAGGACAGCTTGCTCCAACGTGACATCAGATGGTTATTCAATCCACCATCCGGATCCCACCATGGAGGGGTGTGGGAGAGAATCATCCGCTCCATCAGGAAAATCATGGGTGCTACGCTGAGAGAACAAAACTTGGATGAGGAAGGTCTTCAGACGTTCTTCTGTGAATGTGAAGCCATTCTGAATAGTAGGCCTATTACCATGCCTTCCAATGATATTAATGATCTGGAAGCTCTTACCCCACAGCACTTACTCCTGCTCAAGACTAACCCCAACTTACCACCAGGACTCTTCCATAAGGATGATACTTATGCGCGTAAAAGATGGAGGCAAGTCCAGTATATGAGCGATCTATTCTGGAAGCGCTGGACCAAGGAATATCTGCCTCAACTCCAGAAGAGACAGAAATGGAACCATCCATCACGGAACTTCATCCCGGGAGATGTAGTCTTGATTGTCGATGAATCAGCACCCAGGGGATCATGGCTGATGGGAAGAATCGTTAAGACTATGGAGGACGAGCATGGAGTGGTCCGCAAGGTTCGAGTCAAGACAAAGACGAATGAACTTGAGAGGCCGATAACTAAACTCTGCTTACTTCAGGAAGCAGTATGAGAAGGACTGTTACTGAGTTTTACTCAAAAGAAAGACATTTAAAGTTGTAATTGCTTCTAGGATAGAAGGCAATTAGGGGCCGGGTATGTAGAGGCCAAAGTACAATTCATAGTAATGTGAATAAGAATTAATGTTAAAAAGGTAAATAATTTCATTTAGAAGTTCATGTAATGGTTAAAATGTTAAATAATACTTAAAAGGTTAAAAGCATACTAGAATTCATGTGTTTATAGGATTTGGTACATATTGGTAAAATAGTGCACTGCCTCTTTAAGAAAAGGCCAACTCCGGCTATATTACGTTGATTCTCATTATGTGATTCAGATCTGAGAGCTGTGGAAGCGAATGGTTTTCTTACCTGCTAACTGCTAACTTCTAGCTACTTCTATTAGGAATCTTTCATTTCATTAGCAACTAGAATAAGTGTATTAGTCAGCTCACATTTTCTTTTTTGTAAATTTGAAACCAAGGAATAAAACCGGAGATTTTCATCTTTATTTCAACAACGTTTCTGAAGTGGATTTATTGAACTGTGTTGCTGGGCTGGCAATGGACACTGCAAATGGGACTAACGTTAGCTGCTTGGAATAATATTAGACAGTTATTAGTGTAAGCCATTGCATATCTCAAGATTTCAAACCTCTACAGTTTGTAGTTGATGCCGTTAAACGCCGATGATAAAAACGAGTGTGAAACTAATAACAGCACTGACAGTGATCAGAGGAAAATGTGTTTGATTAACAGGACGAGTGTCATAATTCATAATAATCTGTGTTGGGTTCACTCTTGATCATTTTATGAAGATCAGAATAAAAGCATCTGTTGATTGTGTCTCATCAGCTCCTGTGATTCTGGATCCAAACACGGCAGATTCACATCTCGTCGTGTCTGATGATCTGACCAGTGTGAGATACAGCGGGGGCTATCAACCTGTTCCTGATAATCCAGAGAGATTTGACCGGTATCCCTGTGTTCTGGGTTCAGAGGGTTTTAACTCAGGAACACACTGCTGGGATGTGGAGGTTAAAGAGAGTAAAATCTGGAATCTTGGAGTAACTACAGCATCAAACCAGAGGAAGGGACGTGTTTTCTTCAAGACTGATGTCTGGAGAGTGTGGTATAATCAGTACGGAGTGTCTTCTAGTTCTGTTTTTCATGTTAAACAGAAGCTTGATCGTGTGAGAGTGAATCTGGACTATGACGGAGGAACGGTGTCGTTCTCTGATCCTGTAACTAACACACATCTACAAACATTCACAACCACCTTCACTCACACACTCTTTCCATTCTTCTATTGTTGTTCTGGCTCTCTGAGGATCTTACCGGTCAACAGTCAGTAAACGTCACTCCTGTGGATCTGGATCTTCCTGCTTTCATCATGTTTCCAATATTTAATCCATATCACATGAGTAAGAGTGCTGTTGATCTGAATATCAGTACGGTGGCTGTGATTGGGCCGTGATGATCACATGACTGATATCCAGCACTACAGCAACACTCAGATCAATAAACAAGAAGTTTTCATTTATATTCCACTTCACACAATTAGACCGATTAGAGACCGTTTTAGCATTCATGTTTTCAGGATAATTGACATTTACCGGATTATTTCAGTCAATGTGTGTTTATTAATTTCTAAACTTTTTGCATCATAATTATATATGATTATATCACAATTATACCAATTAGAGACCATTTTAGACAATTACAGACAAGTACAATTTAAAAAGTTCAAGATAAACACAAGGCATCGTGGTCCAGTTCAGAGTATGTACAACAAAGAATAATAATATAAAAAAATAATAATAAAAGGTGCTATATAATATTACGGCATGTAACATGATTTTGAAAAGCTTTTGATTTTTTAAAACATATTTTTATAAGCTTTTTGTTTTGTGATTTCATGTTTGAAAGAGTTTCAAAGTATATTGTGAGATCAATATTATAAAAGGTAATATATGAGGGTTTCTTTTGAGTTATTTTTGTGTTTTAGAATATAAAACTTAAAATAAAATAAACTAAGATTAATCATATAATTTTGTTTTTCAGAAAAATATGGGTTTTGAAAACAAAGAAAAATGTCATGAGGTTCTAAATTAAGAGTTCTGTTGAATTTTTGTGTCATGTCTATTTTAAAGTCAGTCCAAAAATAAATAGAAAAGGGGCAATAAAAAATGAAATGTTCAATATCTTCAAATTATGTGTTACAAAAAGTACATTAATGACAAACGGTATGAATATATCTACTAATGGCTGCATTTACAGGATAACATCTATGAATAATTTTGGAAATGATTTCTTTTACTTTATTAGAAATAACCAGAGGTGGAAAGAGTAATAAAATATTCTACTCAAGTAAAAGTACTACTACTTGAATAAAATTTTACTTAAGTACAAGTAAAATTACTGGTCTAAAAAATCTACTCAAGTAAAAGTAAAAAGTAGCTCATTTAAAATTTACTCAGAGTAAAAGTTACTGAGTAACTTTTTTAACAGCGGGGGTTTCTCCCGTGTAGGGTTGTAATGGTATGAGATTTTCACAGTATGATATTGTCTCAGAAAATATTACGGTTTATGGTATTAAAGGGATATTTCACCCAAAAATGAAAATTAGCCCATGATTTATTCACCCTTAAGTCATCAGGTGTATATGACATTCTTTTTTCAGACAAATACAATCAGAGTTATGTTAAAAAAAGTATATTAAAGTGAATCTATTCATCATAAAAGTGCTCTGAGGGGTTAATAAAGGCCTTCTAAAGCGAAGCAATGAGTTTTCCTCATAAAAAAAAATGATCTCCAAAAAAAAAAAAAAAAAAATTAATATGTTACAATGTACAATTCTAGCTTCCGGCCACACAGCCATACGGAGTCTACTTGCGTCTAAAGCACAACTTGCGTAACTTATGACGTCGAAGTAGCGTTGTGTAGCGTAAATAGCAGCAGTACGTCTCCTTACTCGCATAAATTGCGCTTTAGAGCTGGAAGCTATAGTAAATATGGATATTTTTCTTACACAAACTCGTTGCTTTGCTTCAGAATCCCTTTATTAACCTCCCATAGCCGTGTGGAGCACTTTTATGATGGATAGGTTAACTATTATGATGGATAGATGCACTTTTATCATTGATAGATGCACTTTTATGATGGATAGGTTAACTATTATGATGGATAGATGCACTTTTATCATTGATAGATGCACTTTTATGATGGATAGATGCACTTTTATCATTGATAGATGCACTTTTATGATGGATAGGTTAACTATTATGATGGATAGATGCACTTTTATCATTGATAGATGCACTTTTATGATGGATAGATGCACTTTTATGATGGATAGATGCACTTTTATAATAGATATATGCACTTTTATGATGGATAGATGCACTTTTATGATGGATAGATGCACTTTTATCATTGATAGATGCACTTTTATGATGCATAGAAGCACTTTTATGGACTTCAAAACAGAAACGGCCATTCACTGCCATTATAATAAAGCTTGGAAAAGATTTTTTTTTATATAACTCCGATTGTATTAGTCTTAAAGTAGAATATCATATACACCTATAGGATGACTTAAGGGTGAGTAAATAATGGGCTAATTTCCATTTTTGGGTGAAAAAATATATTCCTTAAATAATATTTTTATTATTATTCATATTATTGTTATTATTTTGATAAGTACGTTCTATTGTAGGCCTACAATAGTAACATATTTCTGATATTAATTTCTCCTAGTTAAACCAAATTTTTATTTTGACGGGTAGTGAAGATCTGTTTCAGCAGAGTGTATTATGCGTTCTCTCAGAGCAGCTCTCTAAATGTTCATTCATTAAATCATGTCCTCATATTGTTTGTTAGACGCCGAAAACACAACGAGCATCAGGCATACTTGAGTATGCAGTAGACAAACCGGAGCAGCTCGTTCACACAGGCACACAGGACATTTACACAGCAGTCTTTTTGCGCTTTGAGACCATGTCGCGATTGGATTTATTGCACAGCTATAATTTCAATTTATTCATATAGCCTACATCATTGCGTGTTTTACGTGACATCTGCATGTTAATTCCATTTGCATGACTGGATTTGGGGATGCGCTCTGCAAACGGGACATACCTTTATCTGCATGGATAGATGGTCTATGTTTCCTCATTTTAGAGCCACATTGCGTCCACATTTTCAGCAAATTGGATATCTAACCACGCGTTTTTCCTACATCTAAAGTATATTCACATAGCCTAACCTACTGGCCATGGTTCGCTTCATAATAATTCGAGGGCGTTTCTCTTCCAGCTGAGTCAGCGTCACCTTTTTTGCACGTTTGTTCTCCCGCCCTTCAATCAATGTAGCAGTTTCCGGAGCGCGATTTTTTTTTTTTTTTTTTTTACTTTGTAAATTATTATTATTATTTTATTTTTTTACTCAGTAACGGATGTGATTTAAAATGTAGCGAAGTACAATACTTCAAACAAAACGTACTTAAGTAAAAGTAAAATTACAGATTTTAAAAACTACTTGAAAAAGTAGAAGTACACAAAAAAAACTACTCAATTACGTAACGCGAGTAAATGTAATTCGTTACTTTCCACCTCTGGAAATAACATATTTATATGGTAATGCCAAGATATACAATGATGTTTAAGCCATTTTGATTTACATAAAGGATTGGATCTGACATTAAAGGAATTTCTTATAAAATTGTTATTAAAACGTTTATCAAATCAGGAGAGACCATTTACAAAAAGTTGGGGATTTTGTAAGATTGTTAATAATATATACATTTGAGAACTGGGTTAAGATAATTATGCCACTGGGGATAGCCTTAATTACTTTGTTTAATTCTTTTTCATTTACAAAAAAAATATATATATTTTGAAATAAATGAGGGGAATTGTCATCATTATGTTAGTTTATCCATGTAAGCTGTGTTCTATTATTATCCTCGTGTGTGTTTGCTTTATAGTTCATCCCTCACATTCATTCTCTGTTCGGTCTATGTTGTATTAAAGCTGCTGTCGGCAACATTTTTTTGATCATATTCAGTGAAATTGACACTATAATCCGACATAACAACATAAATAAGGTGGTTTTAGAAAAAAAACCCGAGCTTCTACCTCCACCTGGAGCGTGTTATTTGTTTTGCAAAAATCCACTGCTCCCGGATCATCGGGTCCAATCAGCGCAGGGGGGTGTGAGATCTGGCTGTCAATCACAGGTCGTGCACACGCCACAGATCAAGATGGTGCTCGATGCAGAGCCAAATAGGAGGAGCTAGAGCTAGAGCTCTCCCTTTTCTGGAGCTCCAGCTCCACCTCGCTATATTTAGTGGGCGGGGCTTCGCTGCAGCATCAAATGGGAGGAGCTAGAGCTCTAGCTCACCCTCGCTGGATCTAGTGGACAGAACATGACGCGCTATCAAGCCTGTTAATGTTAGTGCGAGTTCAACCGTGATAAAAAGACAAGTTTGTTTTGATGCGCAAGATGCTGGCATACATAATATTGTATTTTTCTCTAATATTTGTCATGATTATGATTAATTATTTATCGTTTCTGTGACAAACGCGTAAACACTTAATAAGAACATTGCTCACACTATGTGTGTGTTTTTCTAAAAACTGTTGAAACTTTGTTTCTATGTATTATTTTTTTTGTTTCTATGTAACAGTTTCGTTGTTTTCCTCACTTTTTAAAGCCGCTTTAGACAAAAGTGTCTGCTATATGATTATGTAAATTACTAGACTTAAAAGGCAATGTGAAAGCTAACTATCTGTGCATATTATTTTTCATAGTACCCCCACTGGTAGATTCAAGTTCAAGTTTTATTTTTGATTTATACAGCACTTTTTAACAGTCACTGACTGACCTAAGTGCTTTACAGAACTACAAAATTAAAAGAGAATAATACTTGCATAACAGCACAACACAGATGAGTGCAGCAAAGCTAAGAGCAGCCTTAAACAGGAGTAGCAAAAACATTATCGGACTTAAAATATAAAATAAGAAAACAGAAATGGCACAAAAGTATCAGACTTATCAATTATAAAACAGAAATGGCAGTGTCAGACTCCGGTAAAAAAGGAAGGTTTCAGGCGTCATTTATATGTGGAAATATGTGGAAATAAATCTGATATGAATTGGATGTGCATTTTGGACCTGCCGTGTAAGCGGACCCGCTATACATTCTGTCAATACAAAAGTCGCACGTCATTAAAAATGTGTCTTTTTATAACTTGCGCGGTACAGATATAACAAATGAAATAACTCTTGTTGACTAACAGAGTATTCATTTTGTTCATTTGTGTTAAATAAAAAGCGATCTGGCGCTGAAATATGTTGCTTTTGAAATCGTGCTGAGTGTCCGTAGTCGCTGCTGCTGTCAATTTAGTGACAAGCAGTCTCTCTAAATAACGCTGCCTAGCATAGTTATTTAGTCTCTCCCGATAGAGCCCGTTTCCTTACGCTTCCTCCTTCTCCATATCTTCAAAAGAAAATGTGGTGTATCGCTAAAATGCAAACGCATATATGCGTATATATCAAGCCGCTCTTTCTCTCTCTTTTGCTATTTCTCTCGGCCTCACTGTAGAAGTAACCATGGCAACGGATATGGTGGTGCCTTCCCGGAATGCAACGCTGCGTGAAAAGATCGTTCGTGACGTAACTCCTTGATAGTGTTTATCGCGAAAGTTAACCTGCGACTGCGCGGCCCCGCCCACTAAATCCAGTGAGGTGAAGCTGGAGCAACAATGAGCGGAAGAGCTGGAGCTCTAGCTCCTCCCATTTGGCTCTGCATCGAGTACCACTTGCACAGATCTCCCCTCCCTCGCGCACGTTACAATCACATGCACATGCCTGAAGTTTGCCTGAAGATTGCACGAAGCGTGATGGCGGAGAGAAAATCTACTAACAAGCTTCCAATTCCTCGGTTATTGCTATCTATGGATAGATTAGCCAGGGCAGCCTACCTCCGAGTCCATGGTGTTGATTGATGCTGAAGAGACGGACGCGTTCACAGAAAATCTGGTGCACACGCACTGACGAGCATGACCTCGATGGGAGGGTGCTCGCTGGTAGTGGGGGAGGGGCATGAGAGTTGTAAACATTCAAAATTTTCGCTAAGTCGACCCAATCTGCCAGACTTGCCGACTGCAGCTTTAAGTGTGTGTTGCCCGTCCTGTCCTGGTGTTATTTGTATTACCCTCATTAAACTTTTCTAACTTTTCTACATTCTCCATGTACAACGACTTCTTATTATGAATGATATCACCATTGTTCCAAATAAAACACCAAAACTGTGTTTGAACAAAAGTGAGCAGAACAGGAATGCTTGTTTGTGATAATTGGCCAAAGCAATAGGAAGTTTACCAGTTAAATAAGGACATTGCAAAAAAAAAAAAAAATAACCCAAGTTTTAAAAAACAAAAATTGAATATATTTGTTTGATTTTTTTTAAGACAATTAATTTAAGATTTGATTGAAAATAGTCAAATTAAGAACATTTAACCCACCATCAGATAATTTATCATCTGTATATATATATATATATATATATATATATATATATATATATATATATATATATAGGCAGATTATGTCCAATGAAGTAAAAGAAATGGGACTGATGTACTCAAATAAAACTTTATTAAACACTAAACACAATAATATGCTGATTGGCAATCAGAGCAGGCAAATATTCCCCGTAGGTAACAGTGGACAACATTCTACAATAAAATCAGTTACAGTGTATAAAATCTCATAATACCTAGTCTACAGTGAATGAAGTCGAATAAATAGATACAGTTCACATATGGCACTTTTCCACTACACAGTACCAGCTCGCCTCGGCTCGACTCGACTCGACTCGGCTCTGTTTGGTTTTCCACTGTGTAAAAGTTGTACCTGTACCTGCTTCCAGGTACTTTTTTTCGTACCACCTCCGGCGAGGTTCTAAGCGGGCTGAGACGAGCTGAGGCGATACTAAAATGTGACGTGAAAACACGACAGATTGCTGATTGGTCAGAGAGAATCGTCACTATTCACTGCGTCATCATTGCACGCGCCAGACGGAGTATCCTGAATAAAAAAACAGCAAAAACAAAAATAAAAACATCCAAAAACAGCATACACTCGATTTCCTCCATTGTCCTGTGTGTGTGGGTAGCGGGTGTGTCTCGCGCGTCTCGCGTAAAAGATTAAGTCACGGCAGTTTCCTGCGGCGTCGCTATGACGACCAGGTACTATTGTGGAGGTACTATCTGCAATGGAAAACGGAGCGAAAAGCGAGCTGAGCCGAGCCGAGGCGAGTCGAGTTGAGCTGGTACTGGTAATGGAAAAGCGCCAATACACACACTCCAACACTGCAAGAGACACTTCAAACCAAATAGGCCGTGCACACACACTAACATGGCGGTTCACACATCACACTAGTGAACACTGCAAAATAAGCACTGTCCCCACAGGAGATATTGCACAATGCCCATAGGCCGAATACGGGGATATACTGATTGCCAAATTAGCAGGCGACCACTAGCAGGCCTCCACCCTAGGCCCAGGTCCGCACAGAACGGTGGTGGCAGGTTTCCAAGGCACACACATACATCCAAAGAAACGAAAAAAATTAAACTGGTTAAAACCAGGAAAAACAGTGGCTAGTTGGACAGACGAAGGCAATCCTCGTTTTTGAAACCAGCCTCGATGAATTAGAGCTATATATGCACCGTACCAATGCCTCTTATCACTTTTGAGTGTAGGCCTGCAAAGTTTATGTCGAAATTCAAAGGAATGTAATTGTGGAACGCTTTTGAATATAATCCTCATTCTGGTCTTGTTTTAAAGCAACACTATGTAACTTTTCAACCTTCATAATATATTTCCAAGATCCTTGTGATGGTACATCGACTTACAATAGGTTGAATGACACGTCTGCCATAGCCTGACGGGGTCTGTATCGCTTTTACTGGCACTATGTAACTTCGGGGTTCGGGTAGTAACCAGAGCACAAAAAGAACTACAAAATTCGACTGCTTTACGGCATACGTCACTTCCCCCACCACTTCGTCAAATTTGGACGTGAGAGGCCAACCAGCGTTTGTTTTCGGCTTTTGTGCGTATGTTTTTGTCATGGGGCTGTTTACACCTGGCCACTTCATGCGTTTTCTCAGATCGGATAGCTATCTGATCATGAAAAGTCCAGGTGTAAATGTCCTCCGAAACGCATTCAAGACGGATTTGAGTCCGATCCCTCAAACCACTTCAGGAGGAGATCTGAGACGCATTCCAGACGAAACTGGACAAGTGTAAATGCATATGGTTGTTGCAACCACATATGTAAATTGTACTCCTCCCAAAAATGCTAAAAAATAAATAAAATAAAAACGTGTGAGAGCGTGTCTATATGTTATATCCAGATATGACGACGCGCTGGAACACGCATCACCGCAGATGAGCAACTGCATCAAGCCAACGTGCAAACTATCGCAAATCAAAGTGAAAGTAAGTCGCAGACGCTTAACACACAATCTTCATCATTAAAAGTAAAGAAACGAAATGATCTTACCAGGGCTGTTGCTGCTCTCTCTTATTGCGGTCTTTGATTTTGAAATTTTAGCTGATGATCAATAAAATGCAGCTCATATCTGTTGCTTTCGGTGACGTGCACTCCATTAAATCTGCATATAGTGCGAGAAACTGGAGATCGAATTTAAATCCGTTTCGCAAAAATACATTTATGTGACCAGGTGTAAATGGAATCGTTTTGATAAATCAGATAGCTATGCCTCACGAATTAGTTTGCCAGCTGAACTCAGGTGTTGTGAGGTGTATCTATCACGTAGTCCTGAGGGATATCAGACGACGCTGTTGACGTTGATTCCTGCGATTATCATGAGAACAGCTTTCAATATCTCACATAATTATCAGGACATAAATAAGCCTAATGTAGAGGTTGTAAATAGTGTAAACGAGCACAATTTGCAAACTATTATGATAAATTGCAATAATCATGTCTAATGACATCATAACGGCCAATGTTATGAAATAATGCAAGTACATTTAACTTAATTGATGTTATCTGGCATTTTGTAATGTTTACATTCCAATAAAAACAACACAAATTAAATTATACAGTAGGCCTAGACAGGGCCGGCGCGTGCACTTCTGCCGCTCTAGGCGAAAAACAATTGTGCCGCCCCTGCTGGTCCGAATACCATTTTTTTGAGCTTCGAAGCTTCGGTAGTAATGAACATCGAATATTTAAATTGAAGCTTCGGGGAGAGGGGGCTGAACAAACATATTATTCTCTCTAATAAAGGCAGGAATCTCCATATGTCTGTCTGTCTGTTTGCATTTTGATTATTTCGAGAACCGTTCATCAGTCGACAGTGTCGCACTTGGTGCAATATAGATGGACGCGCGAGACGCGACACGTTCAGAATAAATAAACTTTTAGTAGGCTATACAGATCAGCGCGAGCGGGAAGCGGCGCGCCTCACGCGGGCAGGACTTATTTGCTTATTTATTAAACGCACACTCACAGGTCTGTTAACTTAATCAAGGCTACTTTTAAGGTAGTCTAATATTTTTCTGACTAAAAAATTACTGACACAGTAAGGGTAGATTTAAATAAAGAAAAACGAAATTTAAATAAAGAAAAAATAAAATTTAAATAAAGAAAAACGAAATTTAAATAAAGAAAAAAACGAAATTTAAATAAAGAGAAAACGAAATTTGAAAAACGAAATGTAAATAAAGAAAAAACGAAATTTATATAAAGAAAAAACGAAATTTAAATAAAGAAAAACGAAATTTAAATAAAGAAAAACGAAATTAAGTTAAATTAAATACGAAATTAATTTAGATTGATAATAACGGGTAAAAAGACTAATACATTTTGTTTCTGTTATTCTATTTTCCACAATGTCAAAGCAACGCAGCTTAATCCAAAACACAAGCTCAGGCACTTCTGTCCACACACACTCCGCTGTTCTGCTCTAGCCAGAGAATACTCCCTTGTATGAACACTTTAGTAGGCCAAGAGGAAGCAAATATATTAGGTTGGGTTCCTTCAACTGTCCATCCTATTAAAATGGCTATAGGCTATATAAGATTGTAAAAAAAAAAAAAAAAAAGAAAAAAAAAGAGTAGGCCTATTGTATTTCACCATAGTGTTGAACATATTCAAGCGCGAATGAGGTTTTGAGAGGGATCCCGGATGCCAGGTGTGCAACATTTTTTTTTATAGAATTTCCGGTAACGTTAGCTGTAGCGGTCTCTTGGTTCTGTGGTGGACTTGACGGCGTGTCATCCTTGCAAATACTCCCTGGATCAATATATTTTAACAACGAACCCCTCTGTTGTTGGTGTGCTTGTTCAAAAGTCTCGATTCATGAACGTATGTTCATTGCGTATGTCAGGTGACAAATGAACGAAAGATTTGGAAGGTAAAGTATTATTATGTTCCCTGTAAATTATTTTTGACTGCATTATAATGATTTCTTAATTCAGAATATGATCAACATTGCGTAGGTGGATGTGATCGGGGAATTTGGCTGTTAAAAGTATAACATTTAAAGCCACTTAAATTAACGAAATTACTCAAATAAAGATTGGTTCATTTTTATGAACGAGATCGAACAAGAGAGTCAGTAAAATGATCCGAACTTCCCATCACTCAGTCATGACTCGTGAGAGCGGGGGGCGGGGCGGGGCGGGGCGGGGGAGCGGCAGCTCAGCAAATCATATAGCCTATTTTGTGAATTGTTCATTCCCGGTTGGCACACATTTTGCCGCCCTTACAAAAGTGCCGCTCTAGGCAATTGCCTAGTTCGCCTATATGGACGCGCCGGCCCTGGGCCTAGACTATAGACTATTTACTTGTGATTTAGCTGCAATCAGTGCTCGAAGTGGGGCGGTTACCGGTGTTGTGCCAAATTTCGACCCCCTGCCAAATTATTACCCCCCTCGTTGAAGTCAGTACCTGATTGCCTAATCCTAACCCCACCCCTAATCCTAACCCCTCCCCCACCCCTAATCCTAAACCTACCAATACTAGGGGGGTAATAATTTGGCAGGAGTCAAAATTCGGCACGACACCGGCAATGCGTTCCTTGAGTCTGGTTGTACGGGGCACAGGAAATTGTTAATCCGGCCCTGGGTGAAGGCGGTGAGAGTAAGGCAAGAGAGTACCGGCACCTTTCCCCCCCCACTTCAAGCACTGGCTGCAATCATGTAAAAACGTTATAATATAATATATTTACGACAGTGCAAGTATTCCACAGCGACTCTAGGGGTCGCTGTTTGACAAAAACACAATTTCTACTTAGTGTTGCTTTAAAGAAGAGACTTTAAAGTAGTTTTTTTTATTAAATAACAAAAAAGTTATAGCTGTTTAAGTTTATTGTAATAAAAAAGTACTGCAATAAAACTTTTATAGTTTATTAAAATAATGTATAAATAAATATTTGATTCACCCTAAAAATTATATGAAATAAAAGCCATAGTTCTAAAGAAGTTGTGTTCCAAATTTGAGACTAATATCTTGAGATAAAAAAATGAGATTTTTATGAGCTGCTATACCAACAAAGGCCACTAGGTGACAATCATGCATTCCTAAAGGACACTTGTTACCACTTGACACCACAACACAGATTGATATCCTTTTTTATTTTTTATTATTCAAAACATTGTTTTCAAAAATATATTTAGTTTGGATTATTAGCATTAAAACTGAAGTTTAAGTCACTGTAAGTTTGTTTATTGGTTTTTCAGAACAACGGTCACAACTCCTGGTATAGTTTAGATTTTTTCACTACTTTCTCATCACAAATTGATAAATGTTTGTCACTACATAATATTACCTGCAAAACAGTGGTCAAATATGAAAAGTACACACTTAGCGCTTTCCAACGATATATTGTTTGTCAATATTAGATCAGGGGGGTATTCCAGAAAGCAAGGTTAACTTACCGTCAGATAAACCTTGAACTCTTGGTTGGTTAACCCCAAACTTGCTTACTCTGGGTATGTCGGTTCCAAAACACCTTTGAGGAGTTAGTTTAATCAACCTCCTATTGGTAACCCAGAGTTAATGCGCGCACACGGCGAGTACATAAAGACATTTTCAATGGATCACCGATTTCAGGAGTCACCATGGAAACCCAGGGAGAAAAAAAGCGAGCTACATATTTCGGTGAAACTGAGTTGGAGGTTTTAATGTTTGCTTATGAAGACTATAAGCCCATTATAACAAAAAAAGCAATACTGCTGCATCAGCAAAAGAAAGAGAGTTGGCTTGGCAAAAAATAACGGACTGAGTAAATGCATGAGTTTATAAAATTATAAATGGGCTATTTTTCCCTTTCATTGTGACGCAAAAATTCTTTGGGGCATGTAGTAAAAATAGACAAGTATTTACTTGCTGGCCTCCATACATTTCTTAATATTACAGTAGTAATGCACATAATTGGCTAGTATGTTGGCTTCTTGTTTTATCAGGTGTAATCCTTCTGGAGCCAGAAGAAGTGTGAGCCAAGTCAAAATGAAACACAAAAACATTCTCCAGCAATATAATTTAGTATTTAATGTAGCCTAATTTAGTTTTCTATGTAGCCAATAGAAAGAAGGCTGAGGCCCGTAAAACAGGTGGGGGTCCACCTCCACCTTCCCTCACCCCAGCTGAGGAGCTGGCACTGTCCCTTAATAAAGGGTGACCTGTGGTCGATGGGATTCCAGGGGGCAGTTCGTCAGACTCAGCTACCAAGACAAGTGGCTTAGTAAAATGTAGGTGTACCATATTAATACTTATGATTTATTGATGTTTTCACTGTTTTTGTCAGTGTTTTAATAAAGAAAATCATCAACATTGTCACCATTTTAAATAGGCATTTTGAATGCATTTTACAGTCATTGATTCACTTGTGCAGTATGCATGCTGCTTTGACTGCATATGCTGTGTACTGTAATCGTATTACTAGTACTCTTAGATGTTCCTAATGTCCTTCTTTATTAGTTGTATTTGTTTTAGAATATACATTGAGTATTGAATATGCATGATTATATTATTGGTTTAATTATCTTGCAGTTGCTGATGGCCACATTGTATTATTGGATCCTCCTGCAACACCACACTCTGTCACAGTTGTAAGTGATTAGTGTCTTTAGGTTTCTGTTTGCTAGACCAGGCATTCCTTATTTTCACTGTAGGCTGACGATGAAGAGACCACTTCTGCTGTGACAGAAACAGAAAATGTGGGGAGGCCCATAGAGGTATGATGCATAGAATGCATTCCCCCTTTTTTGCATAAGAGAATAAATAAATTGTCATTGTCATTTTACAGAATATGGCAGGAGATTTTAATACAGATGAGGGTCCATCTACCTCCACACAGAATCTTAGCAGTGTAAGAAATGTTCTGCAGTTCTCCTTCCTCATTTAAATATTTGGCCTGTGTTTGTATTACAGACTTTATCAGTCATGTTTAATTATTCTGTCTTTCTAGTTGCCTGACAAATAGCTGTATAAGGTCCACCTTCAAAAGCAAATCAGAAAAAGTGACATGGAGATGGACCTTATACAGCTTCAAATGGAGGAGAAAAGGCTTAACCTAAAAAAGGCCAGACTTGAATTGCTGGAGCACCAGCTTAAGGTGGGAAACAGTATGTGAACATTAATCTGTCATTTGTTGTTGAATGAAATCTAAAGCAATAAATACAAATGTATTTTGTTACAGGAAATAAAGAAACAATGAGCAACACTTGACTGTTAACTGGTTTTAATTAAAGTGATTTTGGCAAATCATGTCTCATACCACCCTGCCATCTCTTTGGTCTACTGGGTTCACTGGGGGTTCCTCTTGGCCATCTTCAAGAGAAGGGGGCCCTCTCACCTCTCAGTGTGGCAATGTTGTGAAGAACAACACAAGCAGCTGTGATGTCACATGACCTTTCTGGGCTGACCCTGAGCACACAGGCACTGACACCTTGCCTTCAGTATGCCTATGGTCATTTCCACCTTGACCCGTGTTCTGCTGTGGGCCAGGTTGAATTGTGCCTGTGGTCCAGGCTCAGGTTCAGGGTAGAGTGTCATCATATAGGGCAGACAAGGGTACCCTCTGTCCCCCAGCAAGTAACCATTGAAGTGTCATATAAAGGTAGTTAAAGTGTATAATTGCATAAAAAAAAAAAAAAAAACATTGTGTAAGGCAAAACATACCCTGTTGAAATTTGTGGCACAATGATGACTCCCTAAACATTCTGGCATCATGTACAGACCCTGGCCATTTGGCTTCAACATTAGGGGTTGCATCACATATTACCTAGTTAGTGGGGACCAGTAATGAGGGTGATTTAATGGTTTAAACACCCAAACATTTAGCACCCAAAAAATCTATTGATTGACTTCCTATTAACAGTCTCCTTCATTGACTGAAGGAGCTTTAATGGGAATGTGGGTTCCATCAATGCACCCAATCACATTTGGGAACCCTGAAATTGAAAGTTATATAATTAGAAACATTTAAAATTATTGTGACTGTATACAGTATGAATAGATTAAGTAGTGCTATGTAACTAAAATGGTCTTTCATAGAATATCATAGAATGGACAAACCCGCCACTCTGTGGAATTCCTCTTTAATGACCCTCAGTGGTTTATGGCCAGGGAACTGCACAAAAGTGTGTAGGAACCGTTTGAGTGCAATGCATACTGTACGAACAGCCCTACACACAGTTGCCTTTCCCACATGCTCTGCATCGCCTATTGTATACAAAAAACTCCCCGTCGCAAAAAAGTTAAATAAATGGAGTTAAATATTTAACTCCATTATCTTCGTTTAATAAATTAACGATTCTTTTGAAAAACGGTAAATATTCATTTGGATACGAAAACACATCGATACGTGGTCGTATCACCCTCACGGCGGAAAATATTTCGTATTATCTGTGCTTCCACATTCACTGGATCGTCTTCAAAAGGGCACGCCATGCTCCGTCACCTCTCTGAAACAAACTAACCCTGGAACATAACCTGCTACCGAGCAGGTTATCTTCAGAGAGTAAGTTCCTATGGTTACATTTTACCCAGAAAGTTACCTCCGTTTTTGGAACCGAAAGTTGAGGTTATCCACTAACTTACCCTTAAACTTACCCGGGTATGTCACATAACCTGCTTTCTGGAATACCCCCCTGGTTAAGTATAGGATATAATTGTTTTAAACATGCAATGGCAAATGGGCCCACCGGTGGGCCAGTGGTGTGGATGACTAACAGCTGTGCACACTTGCGCCAGCGTTGCTTGTTGCTGCAAACCCGTGTAGAATCACTACTCGCTATTATGCCAGCAAAGTTTCTGTAGTTTCTGTAGACTCGTAACTGCGTGTACTATATACTGGTCTCCTATACGAACAAACGCCAGGCCGAGGTTCTCCCTTTGCACAGCTGACACTCCAAGAGGCTCACTCTTCAGCTCACACCACACTAATGTTCTCCCGTCCAACTGATCCAAATAATCAGTGCCAGTGGGCCGGCCTTCAAGCTACACTTCCCGTCTCAACCACCCTACCCGCTACATATATATATATATATGGTTTCTACAAGCGGAAACCAAGGATAGCGCGGATATTACGTCATTGATAGGCAACAATGATAAGGGATGTGACATTATTGAAATTTCTGGAATTTACAAATCCTTGGGAACTTTTAGGATAATAACTGCATGAAATATATCACACTGTGCAAGTGGTTTTTTAATATTTTATTAAAAAAATCTTACATATTGTATCTATAATGGGACCTGCCACCTGTTCATGTACTATCATGTACTCACAAAAACACACACACACACATACGAGCGGGTGCACATCATTCAAAAACAACAGCTCGTCTACCATGAATGCATATGATTTTGTGAAAGTGCAATGATTGGTTCATTGTTTCTCTTGGACAACATCGATCCAGTGTGTTTCCTTCAGAAAGAAAGAGTGTCTTCAGTGTGTATGCGTCAGTAAAGACAGGTTGTGTGACAGATGGCTGCACATCTGTGTGTGTGTGTGTTTCTGAATGGATGCTTTACATTAGAGCTCAGGGGTTTTGTCACTGTATTGAGCTTTACTGAAGGTAAGCTGATTTAACTGTAACGCAGATCAAGCAAGGAAGGCTTAATGGCCGGATGAAAGGAATCTGAGAGAACTGAAGGCTTTTGCTGAGCATTCACCCGCCCACAGACTCCAAGAAAGCAAGTCATTCAAAGTATCTTCATTTATGTGCTCGTCAAATGAGAGAAACAACTAGATTTGCTTGAGTATTCTCTGCATGTTAAAATCTCAATGAATGTTGAGGGAAAATTACATTGTATCATTCTTCAAACATTATGGAATGTTCCTTGAAACAATGTAACGTTTAAAAATGTTAGGTGAATGTCCAACTAAAGCATTTCATAAAATAAAACGCTCCATGAATAGGGTTGGGAATCATTCGAGTTTTAGCGATTCCAATTCTTATCGATAGTATTGATTCCAAAAAGTAAAAAAAAAAAAAAAAATTAGATATTATTCACATTTATTAAAAGTCTTTTTGCAAAGCATTTCATCGCAGCTGAATACCATGAATAAAAATCTACAGGCTAAAGAACGCTTACAAGTAAACACTCAATAAGACTTAATACAATAAATACAAATAAATACAAGATACACATGTTTTAAGATTTTCAGGTATTCAGGTACAGAAACTGAAATCAAATGTTAAATAACACTGCACCTTATAAATAAAATACACATTACAAATACAAATGTTATTCAGCCAAGAACAGCTTGAATGGTGTAAAAATCACAATAAAATGCAAAGAAAGGAATTGATAATAGGAATTTTAATAAAAAATTTATAACATCCGATTCCTGAACTTATGGATCCGATTCCAGAATTGGAATTGATTTTCGATTCCCAATCCTATCCATGAACGATGTATAAATAATGTTTTTAAAAAAACAGAAAACTTTAAAGAAACATTTTATTTATGTTACTGGAAGAACGTTATTTTTTATGATCTTTTATCATCCATGCTTTTTGTCAAATTCGGTTTTAGTGAGAGGGCAAGCCTGACATTTCAGAGTCTGATATGAATCATACTTAAAACCAATCAGATTGAAAAGTCTGAGTTCAAGTCTAAATGGGTGAAATATATGTGGAATCACGATGATTTAATCAGGTGCGATTGATCTATCAGACAGAAGACTCAGTCCAGCATGAATGAGGTTTCAGTGAGAAATGTGAAGTGGAGGCATGCTGATATAGTTAAAGGTTAGAGGCTTCTAACGTTATTTCTGTGTCTCTGACATCCTTCAACCCTTCATTTAGATGAGATTTAATCTGGCTCTAGATCTGAGACATCTAAAACAGCTTTGGACTTGTGTTCATTTTTGGATAAAGGGATATTTTATTGTTAATTTAAAGTTTAAAAGAGTGAATGAAAGTCCCCGTGATTACATGATAATGTTTTCACACAAACATGCAAATATGTTTTTTTATCATTTGTGTTTAGGAACGACATGAGCCAGTAAATGATTGTTGGGTGACCTATACCTTTAAGACTGCATGTCTTGGTTGATCTTCATGGTTGATTATTATTCATATTCATCCAAACGTCGCTCTCATCAGCGTGGACGGCGTCAGATGTTCACTTAGAGTATATATCACTGCACAGGTATTTCAAACTTTTTACCTCAAGCGATGAACAAAAATGAACTTCACTGTAACCATTGAGAAATAAAAATCCACACTTGACCACAGTGAAGTATTTAACCCTAAGGCATGACCCTTGGCCATCAGAGTGAGTGTCTGTTGGTTCACACACTCGCACACTGAAGAGGAATAAGGCGGCATGGCTCTCAGATCAAACCAGTTCTGCAGCTTTAGCCATTACAGTATTGATCTCTTATACCCTTACCCACTGACTCAAGAGTCTGCTCTCCTGAGAATATACTCTGAGGCTTTAATATCCCTCAGGGTAAGTGAAACACAAGGCAATCTATGGACCATTTTGAACCAAAGAGACCCTGATGCATGCATTGCCATCTGTGTTGTTTCTCTGAATATTGGCTGATCAATTCCAAACGCAAGGGTCAACAAATGTGAAACCAAATTTAGGGTCCTTGTGGACATATTCAGTGACAATACTGCATTAAACATAAAATAGCAATACACTGGCATCAGCATTACTCTTTCATATCACACTGTATTTACTTTGAACATTGTTCAGTGCGAAACATTAATAATAGTGAAAGGCAAGCAGAGAATATGGCCACCACCCAGAGGAGAAATGTGGCTGCTTCTCCTAAGCTCAGGAGACTATAGATGTGATCTCTCATTGTTCTATCAATAGCATTTCAGATGTTTCTTCTCAAATTTGAAATTTCTTAGGAGAAATAAAAATAGACACAAATGAGTCATGAGAAATATTTGAGAGCAAAAGAGTCAAAACTGAGAATGTGGTGGAAGAAACAGCATCTCTTTATTGTGTCTTTCAAGACTCCATTATAGGAATATTTTACTGCTCAGAGGTTGCTCTTTCTCAGCTCATGAGACTTAGTTGAGATTCTCAAATATCCCTCACTTTAGTATCAACAGTGTCTCAGATGTGAACTCATGCTGTCTGAGGTGCAGTTGTGTCTCGATGTCGAAGTGTGGTTCACAAGGCTATGAATCTGACAGGGGTTTCTTTAAACTCAGGATACTAAGTGGTGATACTCTTATACGTCTCATTTAGGTATCAGCTGAGCTTTGTCTTCAGATATCTTCCATTTTATTTTAGGAGAAACATGTTCAATTTTATTTTTTATATTCTTAATATTGTAAATACTGAAACTATCATTTAAATACCACACATTTCATAATATTAAGGGTTACTAGTTTCTTCAAAAACCCAGCATTGTATATGCAGCACATTTTCCAAACACACTAAAAGGATTAGATAAATGTAAGATATAAGAGACAAATAGACTTTATTTTTATCAAAAGTAACAGTAGTGTACCAGTACTTCATTGTTGTTAATATTTTCAATTAGCTTTGAAAATTTTGTCTTGTACAAACCATTTTGCATGCATGTAAATATAGGTCATGATTTTCTCTATTAAATCATTGTGCAGCAAAACACTGCCTACACTAAACAACTTCAAATATGACAGTGCATGTATTGTGTTTGATTGAAATGGTGTGGATAAATGAGATTGAAGCGACCCAGAGTGAAGAAAAAGTGACCTCTCTCACATCTCAAATGTTTCTGCTAGACATGAATGAGGTTGCATTAACATCAAATGGAGAATTTAGCTTGAGCCGCCTTTCTTTCTGCTAAGACAAAAAAACATTTTGAATTCAAAGTTTTAGAAGAGATCTCTCATCATCATCATCATCATCATCATCATCACACACTATGCTCAGATTTTTCTCCTTACCTAGAGAGAGACACTGGATCGCTCACATTTGTCTGCTCTAAAGTTTTAGAAGAGATTATAGTATGTGTGAGAAGAAATTGTTGAATAAAGTCAGCTATTTTGTTTTTTTGGCGCACAAAAAGTATTCTCGTTGCTTCATAAAATCAAGGTTAAACTACTGTAGTCACATGGACTATTTTAACGATGTCTTTCCTACCTTTCTGGGCCTTCTAAGTGTTAATTAAATAGCTGTCAGTGGAGCCCATCTGAGCCATGGGATTTCATCAAAAATATCTTAATTTGTGTTCCGAAGATGAACGAAGGTCTTGCGGGGTTGGAACAACATGAGGGAGAGTAATTACTGACAGAATTTTCATTCTGGGTGAACTAACCCTTTAAGACGTTTGCGAGTTATTCAGAAACGCGGAAGTGCACTTCACAGTTTTGTAGATAATGGCGCAGGCGAATTCAGGATACCAAAAGAGGAAAGAAAAGCACGAAAAAGAGGAGAGAGCAAGACGGGAAGACAGCTATAACCCAGTTTTTAATAAATAAAAAAATTCCAGTTTTGTGCTATGATTCTGAAGGTAGTCTGCATTAAGCTGAATGAATCATTAAAGTCGGTTAATTCCAATGAATAGGAGAAACCCATTGATAAAACCAGTCTGAATGATTCATTCATGATTAGAACTGATTTGGTTCTCGAGTTCATTTCACTGATCCTGTCGAGCTCATTTCTTTCTGGAGCTGCTGTTGTTACATGTGGCAGAAAGAGAAGATAATTGGAGTTTGGGGCCCGGATTACAAATTAGCCAGTGTGCCCAGAAACCCTAGCGGCGCCCCTGGTTCTGTTAAAAGGGCAGCCGCATTTATTGGCTTTTTTTATTATTATTATTATTTTTTTATCATTGCTTAATGTTTGAAAATGTTTTGCATTTAAATATGTAGAAATAAAAGTCTCACATGTACATAAAAACAGAAGAAGAGTGAGTGCGAAGAATGACCACCATGGGGCATTGATTGAAGCGGTTGAATTGACCCTTATACTGACCTCTATCACAATACGAGAGAGAGAGAGAGAGAGAGAGAGAGAGAGAGAGAGAGAGAGAGAGAGAGAGAGAGAGAGAGAGAGAGAGAGAGAGAGAGAGAGAGAGAGAGAGAGAGAGAGAGAGAGAGAGAGAGAGAGAGAGAGAGAGAGAGAGAGAGAGAGAGAGAGAGAGAGAGACTGTAAGTGGAGCCTGGAGGAAGAGACAAATAAAATAGTGAAGGCGTAGGATTCTTCTGTACTAAAGAAGGATGACTCAAAGAATAGTTACGACCAGTTTGGGTGATGAGGTGCAGTGATGGAAGATACGCTTCCCCTAAAAATCATCAATAAGTTAAGTGCATAGTGTGCACACCCTTCAATTCACATTTATTTGTATAACGCTTTTCACAAAGCTTCAAAGCAGCTTTACAGAAAATGCACAAAGAGTGCAAAATGCAAAAGAGTCCACATTACAATTTAGAGTGATCTATTATAATTAGTAACTGGCTAAGTTATGCATTTCAGAAATCTGAGATTTCAGAGGTGAGGAATGCATTAACTAACTTGTCTGCCTCAGAAACAGATAGCATGTTCCGGAGCTTAGCAATGTTTCTGAGGTGGAACCAGGCTGTTTTTTTTTTTTACATATGAAATATGATTTGAAGTTGTTGTCTAATATAACTCCCAGGTCTTTAACTGTAGAGGATGAAGTTACAGTACATCCTTCCAAATGTGTCTGAGTTCAGATTGAACTAATCATCAAGCACTGTAAAAATAGTACACACCTGTTTTACTGTGACCAAATTGATGTGATGTGGTCAAAGTGAGTTGACAATGAGGAAAGTTTGCTTTCCTAGACAAAGCTTTGTCAAACTAGACAAAGTTTGGTGTCAATATGCCAAAGCATTGCAGAGAAACAGCCTCAGAGTAATGTTGGCATCATGCCTCATATTTGTTGCTGCAGTATACGAAACCGGTTTTGTCTATCGACACGAAGTCCATAACTTTTTGATGGCACAGTCTGAAGATGATATGATTCGATTTTAGTGAAAATCGGTTAGTGAAAAACGGTCTAGGAGGAGTTCGGAAATGTAGGTTTTCAAAATGCCGGAAAGGAAGTTTGGCTGACTATGGCAAAATTGGTATTTATGTTCTCGGCATGAACCAAGGAATCTATTATTAGTAATTTATTAATAATTTATTAAAAAGTTGTTAGCATTTTTGGAAATTTTATTATAACTTTTGACCACAAGGTGGCACTACAAGGTGGCACTGCCCCGAAACATTTTGAGTACTGTGTTCAGAAGTTATAAACAAAAATAGCCATTTTTCATATCTCCTGTCCACTAGGTGGCACTTCACTGAGACTATGCAGGTAGCCTCAGGTCATGTATGCACACCACCAGTTTTGGTCAGAATATGTTAAAAGTGTTGCTTGAGATATAACTTCGTGTTCATTTTGGCTGGCATTTTTTTTATTTGTTCACTATTAATAAGTTATTTGAGAATGGATCGACTTGAATTCCATAACTTTTGGTCGGCATAGTCTGAAGATGATCCGTTTCCATTTTTGTGAAAATCGGAGCAAGGGCCTAGGAGGAGTTCGAAAACGTGTTTTTTTTTTGTTTTTTGTGGAAAATTCTAAATGGCGGGAAAATTTTCATGCCGGAAAATGATTGGCTTGAGCCAAGGAATCAGAGGGGGAAAAAAATCGTTTCTAGCCCTTACCATTCAAGTTATTAGCATAAACGGGAGTGCAACTTTGAAAAGTTGGTGGCGCTAGAGGGATTGAGTTAGAGACTCCAAATTTTGCTCTGAGCTCTGTTGACAGCTCAGACTGTCCTCTATCTGTGTGCCAAATTTCAGAACCTTCCTGTTAGCGGTTCTATGGGCTGCCATAGACTTCCTGAGCGGAAGAAGAAGAAACGGAACACTAACAAGAACGCCAACGGATGCATTCAGTGCTTGGCTCCTAATTACTCAAGACTTTAGTCATACCACCAACCTTTCTACCAACCCATGTTATATATATTTATTCTGTTAGATAGCAAGACTACATAAACTGTATGCATTTATATAGCCAAAAGTAAAAACACTCAAAGTGCAATATAAAAGCTTCCTATTTGGGCTCAAATCAAGATGGCTGCAGGTGGGAGAGGGGCTGTCACAGTGCTCCTAGTCTATTGTTTGCTCACAAAGATTTCAAAGCCTATTCATGTTGATCCAGTTCGGATGGTTGGTAACATCTTTCCTCTGCTTCATTTAAATGATAACCCGTCAAAATATGAAGATCTGGGATACAAACAGACAAACAATGATTTGGCAAAAGCAAGCACCGGCTATGGAACCTACACTGGCTGTGACTCTGGTCTACCCACTACTTTACAATAAGTTTACCAAGAAGACTAAATCAACAATACCAACTCAATCGTCGCTGACAACTGGACTTATTATCGCCATATGTTTGATGTTATCCGGAGACATCCACCCGTGCCCAGGCCCGCACCACTTCAAGACGCCAGGAGAGGCTAACCCACGCGCAGAGGACAAACACGCCACTCATACCTTACAGGTACGTTCAGGTACATCTCCGTGTTCCTCTGCACAATATCTTGATCCTCTCCTTCCTCTTTTCCCGTCGTCAACTGTGGCTGAGCTGTCTGTCCGGGGAGGCGAGGGCGATGGTGTGGATGGCGCGGTACCGGAGCGGTCTGTTGGGGCGCTGCACGAGGAAACTCCGGGTCCGAGGGTGTGTGTCGGTGCGTCGTACAGAAGCTTTAGTAGTGAGTCCGTGGGACAACAGCGCGGTACAGCCTTGGCCTCGCTTGGGAGCGGGAGGCATGATCCAGACACACAACAACAACAAACTTTCCTGAATGGCCACTCCGTCACCATGGTAACGACCGTAAACAGGAAGCGGCTCAATCCAGGGGTAGCCAAACACCGGAAATGGGCGTTCTTTCAAACTGTCAATCACTCAAAAATAGTTTGGGACCCTAAAGCAAAACCCAAAGGTCTGCTGGGTGGGCATTTAAATATAAGAAGCATCATGTCAAAAACAGAACAAGTTAATCACCTGTTACTTAACTCAAATTTGGATTATCTCTGTCTATCTGAGATCTGGCTCTATAACAATGCCCCCTCTGCAGCACTTAACATCCCTGGCTATAATATGTTCAGGAGAGACAGAAGGAGCAAAGGGTGGTGGTGTCATGATATACATAAAAAACAATATTCAGGTTCAGGAAATTCAATGGCTGAATGATCATGAACTGGAATGCTTGGGCTTAAATATTATACTATCACCACAAATGTCAATCATTGTGGTATATGCACAACATAATCAACATAAACTGGGAGGACACATCATGTAGAAAAAAGCTTAAAAAAATAACTGACAAATTTGATAGTCCAAATGATCAAAGGGCCCACAAGAATCACCACATCAAGCAGCACCCAGATTGATTTGGCATTTACCAGCCGACCTGAGAGAATATTTAAATCATACAATATGTTAGCTGATCTTTCTGATCACAATTTGATCCTTGTGGCCAGAAAGCTCTCAAAAAAAAGATTTGATTATTCTGTCAGAGAGTGTGAGTTTGTTGGGAGGAAGGATTTAATAGTGCTGTCCAGCAGATTGACTGGGATCACATATTGTTGGGAACAAATTATGAAATGGACTGTGAATCTTTTGTGGCGACAATTGAGAGAACAATTAAAGATTTTAGCTGTAAAGTTAAACACAAACACAATAAAAACATACTTCCCTGGATGAACTCGGACATACTCAAACTAATGAAAGAGAGGGATCGAGCTGACTAAGTCAGCTAGTGCTAAAAATCTATTTACAACATTGAGGAATAAGACTGTTATAGTTTTTTGACTATAATAGAAAATGCAAAAGGGGATTCTAAAACAATTTGGAACCAACTGAAAAAACTTGCAGGACAGGACACAAAAAGGAAACAACTTTTAGAAATTAAGATAAATGGACAAATTACAAATAACACAAACAAAGTTGCAGATGCCTTCAATAATTTTTTTTTTATTGAATCTGTATCCACTATTGCCCAAAGTTTACCATCTAACAAATATTTTTTCAATAACTGAGCCAATTTTCAACCTAGGCACAGTCACAGAATCTTACAGACCATAAAAACACTAAAAGCTTCCAGAACTAGAGACATATTTGGCATAGATGTGTGCATGCTGAAAGAACTCAGTTCCACATTATTAACACCAGTAACCAACATTGTCAATCTCTCCTTAATTGAGGCAGTATTTCCAAGTGTGTGGAAGTCAGCTGCTGTTGTTCCAATTCTCAAAAATGGAGATCCATTGTCAGTGGACAATTACAGACCAATCAGCATCATACCTACAGTGTCAAAAGTCGCAGAGAAACTAATTTCCCAACAAATAATAACACATTTGAATACCACTACATTTTGTCTTCATTCAATGCAATCTGGTTTCAGAACTCAACACTCCACGGAAACTGCTAATTGTTTTTTCATAGAAAATATCAAACATTTACTGGATAAAGGTGGCGTGGTTGGAGCTGTGTTTCTCGATCTAAAAAAAGCTTTTGACACTGTAAACCATAAAATATTATTAATCAAACTAAGCAAATTTAATTTCTCCTCAGATGCAATAAAATGGATAGAATCATATCTATCGAATCGCTCACAGTCAGTCAGGATCAGTGATTACCACTCACCGCCCCTCATCATGTCCACGGGGGTTCCTCAAGGCTCTATTTTGGGGCCACTGCTATTTTCACTTTATATAAACGACCTCCCTTCTGTCTATATTCAGATGTACGCAGTCGACACAGTCATTTATATCCATGGTAAAAACACAAAACAAGTTGCTGAAAAACTTACACAGTCTATGGCCCATGTCTCTGAATGGCTAAATCAATCCTGCTTAAAACTTAATGTAAATAAAACAGTTTCAATGTTCTTTTCTAAATCAAACATTGCAAATAATCAGGCAGATATTTATGTGACGGGGAAAAATAAAAGTTGTTTCAGAATTCAAATACTTAGGCATCATAATAGACTCTAAACTAACTTTTAAATCACAGATAAAAAAGGTCTGCAATCGAGTCAAATCTAATATCGCAAATTTCCGGTTCATAAGATCAAACTTGTCACTTCAGGCAGCTAAAATGTTCATGTACAGTATGGTTCTGTCTCACATCACTTACTGTCTTACAACCTGGTCACAGGCAAATAAAACAACACTAAAATCTTTAGAGTCACTTTATAAACAGACAATCAAAATATCATCATTGTGCCATTTTACAAAAGCATAAGCTTTTAAGTTGGGAAAATAATGTCATTAAGTATTCAAACCTCTGTCTGTTATACAAAATCATCCATGTATGTCATCTCCTCCACTCGCTCAGTTTGTAAACATCAGAAACGCCACACAGAGAGTAACTCGAGGGTCGGCCCGAGGAGACTGAGTGCCTTTTCAGTCACAGCAGCGCAGGAGTAACTCTGTCCCTCAGAACATCAGAGAACTCACCACATACTCTGTTCAAAAAGCATCTAAAAAACTGGCTCATAACACATCAGACATGTCAGCATTAATAAGAATATGTATCTTCCCTCAACCCAACCTGCTGCCGCTTGTGTGTCTGCTGTGTCAATGTGTATAATATTAACTCTTTTTTTTAACATAATGTCTGTATTATAGTAAACTTGTACACTGTATTTATCAACAGGATTTGAAGAGTTATATCTGTTTTACTGCTTTTTATATTTGTATTGTTCACTGTAATCTTCTTATTGTGTTTTTTTAGGTAGACAATTTTAAGATCTGTCCAGGGACAACGGATGAAAAATAGCCTTTTGGCTAATTCTGGTGCATTTGCAGCAATGTTAATTAATGTACACTGTCTCTGTCAAATAAATTAATTAATAAATATTTTATTTATTTAATGCAGTTTGTCTTTGATGTCTTACTACAACAGCATAATCCACTAATTAATTCAGGAATGTTTTAGTGTGGAGACAGGTAATCCATCCGTCGACAGAACTATAGATCGGGCCCACAGCTCGCTATGTTTATAGATTAGTGTTGGTAAGTGCAACTCAAGATGTAGAGTGTTTTAATTGGCCGAGACTGATTGAGGACTTGCCTAAATGACTGACAGATGATTGGAATTAGACTGGGGATTCAGCAAATGTTGCAGTGCCGTCAGTGTTGAAGGTCAGCTTCTTTCATTCTCCCTATTAGTGCATCTCACGCCTCGCTGTTGATTACAACAAAACAGTCAATTAACTCACTACTGCAGTCCCTTCAGCCTGGGGAACATATTTCATTAAAACTGTACCACAGTATAACAAAGCCATTATACAGCCATTTTAGTCTTTTTGGAGCAATTCATTAGCGACATTCCAGCATTTTTATTTTGAGAAAAAAAAAAGTTACAAGAGATGATGGTTAACCAGAAGGATGTTTAACCCTTCTGCGTCAATTAAAGAAAAGTTAACACTCAGACACACACACATTTTTTTTAATTACACACATACAAACCACACTCAGACATCCATACCAACACAGCCACACAATTATAGCTGCATAATTTATCCAATTGGCTCTATAATAAGCAGAAAACAGGAATAAAGCGAGTATTTGCTTTATAGGCCAAACCTGAGAAAACGGCTCCATCTGGTAAAAAAAAAAAAAAAAAAATCAAAATTTTAATTTTAATTTTGAAGCCTTGCCACCAGAATGAAAGCTTATTAACAAAGAGTGCATCATTTTATAGTTAAATGGCCCTGAGATTAAATCTTGCCATTTTAATGGGTTTTAATTGGGACGTTTTTGACCAAAAGATCCTGAGAGGAACTATTGTGTGTACCTAGTGCAAAACTAAATTAAAATTCCAATTAAAAATACAAAACCTGTGCCAAAAATTATGCACTTGGCATTAACTATAATTTTATCAAAATTATAAAAAATAAATAAATAAAAAACTGACCTGATCTGTCCATAAGGTCACACAAGGTTTAAATAGGATTTGTGCTCAAATGAGCCTGGGTTGCAACAGAGGATCTCCTTTGTGATGAGTTGCCCATGTATCAATTGAACAAGTCTACGTCATAAACAAAGATAGTTTTGATTATAGAGTTGCTTGACAGATAGATTGACAGATTGTGCATAGAAGAAAAATGTATGCAGTTAATTAGGTTGTGTGCGATTAGCAGACCATAACTAAGAAGAGTTTAAACCATTCAAGTGTCATTTTAATGTCAGTGACAGTATAAACCTCCTCGAGGAATTGTTTATTTAGGACGATCTTTTAGAGACCAGTAACTTTAGTGACAAATGTTGACAAGGTCAGTTACGCCTTTCAATATACACCATGTAGGAAGTTAAAAACTGTTCAACAAACCTGTTACATTTCAAAGATTAATATGACAAATGACTGTCATATGAGCTCAGTTTTGTCCTAATTAGATCAGGCACTATGAGATGCCAAATGATGCTGTCACTCAGATCTTACCTTCTCTCTGTCTGCCTCTGAGATAGATTGTGAATCTGAGATTTGAGATCTGAGAACTTTTCTCATTTTCAGAAGAAAAGTAAGTGCAAGTGTGTTTGTTAGTGTCCTTGCTAACAAAAATATGTTCTAAGAACGTTTGCTAGCATTCCCATTAATTTATGAAAACATTTCTGAATGTTCTCTGAAAGTTCAACACCAGTTTTTTCAAATGTTTTAAAAGGCTGTTTTTTTGGTCATGTGAGACACAGATAACTTTGAAAGAACGCTCTATTGAGTAAGTTTGGAACAACTGGAACTGGAACAATGTTTTTTCCATAACTTTAAGAGAGCCTTGCCAGAACGTTAGCTCTCTTCTATTATATACGTGTTAGCATCCCACCAACCCCAAGTCTTCTAGATGCAAGTCTACACAGACAGCAACATAGATCCGCGCCACATGTGGATTCCACGTATACCAGATGTGAGCCGGATCTGGCCCGACACTATGTTGCTCTCTGGGTATGTAATTGATTTTCTGTCAGATTAAAAAAAAATTTAGCACTTAAAAGCACAAGAAGATTTGAGCTATTATTCAGTGTAGGATGAGTGACATGCTGAAGTTTTATACTTAGGCTTAAAGGTGTTTTCACATTACTAACCCTAAGTGTTACGTCCCAGGGGTAAAGCTTTGTCTAGGGTAAGGGAGTAAAGAGTGAAAAGGAAAAGAAAAAAAGAATAAAAAAAAGGTTTAGAGTGATTGAATATACCTGTCTCCTGCAACAACAGACACATCAAATTTCAGCTCAAAGATTTATTAACAAAATATATGTATAATTGACTAAGTAAATCAGAAGGAAGCAAAGCAAACTTCAGGAGGGGGTAAAGCCATAACTAACATGACTAGTTAGGGAGTAAAACTACTTAAAGGCAGGGTAGGTAGGAATGGTCTAAAAAACTTCTTTTTCAAATTTGTTTAAACTTTATGTACATATCAATACATAATTAAAATGTAAGTACTCTGAAAAAGAAAGTATAAAAATCGAGTGTCTGTAGACCTCTCAGGACTGTTTTAAAGACAGTTCATTATTTCCATTCACTCCACCCCCTCCCTTCTGGGCTCCTTCCAAAGCCACGCCCCCAAAACACATGAACGCGCGACTCCGACCGCTGAGCTGAAGAGCATTATTTACCTGAGACAAGCAGAGAGGAAGGAGCACAGTGCATGTAGTGGCATCATGTCAGAATCACATGTAATAAAAAAATCTAACGCTAATTGCTTATGAAAATAAACAAATAAGATGTATTTTAGTACTCACTATCAAGCTAGCATATTGATATTGGTAAATTTAAAATATATATTTTTTGATTCGCTAACGAGCTAGTTATATAAGCTAAAAACAGGTTGCATTGATACACTTTTTTACATTACCATCAGTTATATTGTGATGAAGATGAATTTCGTGTAAGATTCATAACATATATGGTGTTCTGCATGTAGGGGTGGGAGATATTGACAAAAATGAATATCTCGATATTTTTTTCCAATATCTAGATATCGATATTCAGGCGATATTTTTGCCATCCTTCAAAGAAATGTGAGCAAACTGGCAAAGAAGGTCCAGTTGGTCTTTTGACTTGCTGCATTTGACCTGTATTATTCTAGGCTATAGAAAAAAACAATAAAGGAGCTAACTAAACAGAATCTGTGGCAGCCCCTACTTTTTCCACTTACAAAAAAAAAAAAAAAAAAAAAACACTTAACTAGGCACTTCTTGCAACAGTGATTATTAAATCAAACAACAATATTGTTGATGATCAATCAACATTTTCAAAACGGTATAAATCCATTCATTTTTCCCCCAAAACGCTATAAATCCTTTTTTTTTTCTTTCTTTTTTTTCTAAATTTATGGTTTGTCTTTTTAAAAAAGTTTTTGTCTTTTATTTTTCGTGTTTGCATTTATGAGGAAAAAACAATATTACTTGACATTTCTCCATTATGGACGCGAGCGCTCTGAAAGCTGCACTAAGACTTTCAAACTTTAACAGAGACCTCAAAACAGAAAGCACAAAGCCTTTCTTTAAAACGAATTTCGTTTTGTATTAATTGTATCTTAATTTTAATATATATTTTTTTCATTAATTCATTAATATTTTCATTCCTGGATTAAATACATAAAGTAAATATAGGCTATCAATCACAACATAAGGTGCTTGAACTGGAGATTATATCATCATGAACCGAACTGTAGCCTCGCCTCACAGGCCTAAAAAATGTGAAATATATTTACAGAAATCTGGTTCTAAACAAAACCATCCAAAACAAAATAAAACTATGTAGCCTAAATGTGCATTTCTCCGGTGCATGCGTTCACTAGCCTACTGCGAAGATCGCGAGTCAAATATCGTCAACTTCATCTTTGCAGCCGACACAGAAATTAATAAACAATTAAAATGTCTTATTGCAATATTTTACACATTCATAATCATTACTTTTGCTGGTTCTTTGAGGCAGCTTTTTAGGTTTATGGCGTTTTGGAAAAGAGCTCTTCACGTACAAACATCGTTTCACCAAGGCACAGCAGCCCTTCAGCACATAAGAACAAAAAGAGAAAAAGCACGGACTTACTAATTACGAAACTTTGATGTGGTTGAACAGCTGAAACAGTCACAAATTCCTCTGCAACTCAAACATTCTCAGTACGAGTTATGAGAACAGCATTACAGTTTTCAGCGCGTCCTCCTTTGATTGCTGTGTTGTGACTGGAAAAGTGCATGCAGGAGCACATGCGCAAAATGTAGGTTTGTAAAATGTCCTTTTGTAAAATAAAAATAATTTTAGGGCGAAGCAGAGGAGGTCGTGCAAGAGGCCGTGGCGTGCAACTAGGGTCCGAGGAAGTAGAGGCTGAGGACGGAGTGGTCGCTGGAAAGCTACGCCGATATTGACACGCGTTTTATTTCTTTGTTTATCCAAAGACTTTTTGTTCATTACCTTTTCTTGTACTGTCTTCTTTTTTTGCCTTGTTTGCCTTCACTAACTGCATGCCGGTAATGTGAATTTTGATTGCTCTTTCTCTGCCATTGTTTTGCTATTCCTAGGTTCCGTGCCTCTCGAATTCCTCAAATCAAACGTGCGCGCGCAAGTGGGCAGATCCCGTGGCAAAAGGGTGGTTGCCATGGTTGCGAGAGAGAGTGACAGTCGCCTAAGCCAATCCTTTGATTCGTCCCCGAATCGAAATAATGAGCTGTGTTTAATACAGATTAAACGGTCTAGAGTCACTTGATTTTTATACTCTTTTTTTCAGAGTACTTACATTTTAATTATGTATTGATATATATAGAAAGTTTTAACAAATGTGGATCTTTTATTTTTATATAGTCCTACCTACCCTGCCTTTAACCTGCCAAAAGAAAACAAATAAACAGAAAAGTACACTAACTCCTTAACTAACCAAAAAAAGGAAAATGTATAACAAAAATTAAACAGGCACCCACCTCCCCACAGCTTCCAGCACATTTAGGCTTGTGAATGTAGTACCAGCAATAATAAGGGTCGTTCCTCACCATTAATGCTTGGAAAACACACATACATCTCCTTCGATTAATAATAATGGCCAGTGCAGTGGCTGAGATATAGTACATAAACCTACCAACGTCCGTTGCCATGGTTTTTGGAATGATTTTACTTATCGCGAGAGGATAATTAAGTTTTAGTCGCATAACATCGGTTAATGGAAACGCCGTCATTTCGCAATCGTTTTTTGACGACATTTAGGAAAAAATAATAAATAAATATTCGCAAAAGTTCTGCACAAATCTGTAATGGAAACACGCCTACAGAGAGAGAAGAAAGAGAGAGAAAGAAAAACAAATACCAGCACTACCATAACACAACCATGGAACGGTTGAACGGTCGAAATTATTAGCAAAGGCCAATAATTAAGAATCTGGCCTTCATATTTCAGTGTGACATCTACTTGAACAAGTGGAATAGCATTTTTTTGCAACAACAACTACCATTGATCACTCCCATGCCCTAACATGAATGCCCTAACCATAAACTACTTCATCCCATAAGAAATTACTGTAAATCATTATGCATTCATCAGCACACCCGAGAATCAAACACGTTACAGTGTCAAAATTCACAGTTAGCTGAGCTAATTAAGAGATGAGGACGGCCTTTTAAGATCACTATTAGGGTACGTTTATACAACAACGATATGCTTAAAATGGAGAAGTTTTTCCTTTGAGTTTTCCGCGTACAGACGACACCATTGTCAAAACTATCCCGTTCACACGGAGCCACGAAAACAGCTAAAAACACTATTCTGCTGCCAGACCAGTAGATGGCGATGAAACACTATAGACTGAACACGTAATGCGCATATGCATGACGTCATCATCTTCAGAGATTCACGTTTTTGTTGTTAACATGGAGACCATTTTCAAAAGTTTGCGTTTTCAAGCACCCAGAACGTCGTTGACGTGTAAATGAACGGCCAAAACACATAAAAAGTTGTTGTGTAAACAGCCCGTTAGTTCACACTTTTTGGGTAATTGACATATATTGAAGTACAACTGAACAACATTTAGCAATTTACCTTGTTTTTTGACTATACACTCACTGGCCATTTCATTAGGTCCACCTGTTCAACTAATGCAAATTAATGTTAATGCAAATATCTCATCAGCCAATCACATGACAACTCAATGCATTTAGACATGGTCAAGACGATCTGCTGAAGTTGACACTGAAGTTGACATCAGAATGGGTAAGAAAGCTGATTTAAGTGACGTGTTTTTGGTGCCAGACAGCCTGGTCTGAGTATTTCAGAAACTGCTGATCTACTGGGATCTTCACACACAACCATCTCTAGGGTTTACAGAGAATGATATGAAAAAGAGAGAATATCCAGCGAGCGGCAGTTCTGTGGGTGAAAATGCCTTGTTGCTGCCAGAGGTCAGAGGAGAATGGCCAGACTGGTTTAGCTGATAGAAAGACAACAGTACCAAAATAAGCACTGGTATAACCGAGGTCTGCAGAAGAGCATCTCTGAATGCTCAACACACCAAACTTACTTAAGCTGGACTATGACACTATTCTCTGCTAGAGACAAACTTTGTTGCATTATTTTCCTGTTATCGCTGTAAAGCTGCTTTGAAACAATCTGTATTGTAAAAAGCGCTTTATAAATAAAGGTGACTTGAACAAACCTTGAAGCAGCTAGAAGAAACACACCAGTGCCACTCCTGTCAGATGAGAACCGCAAACCCAGACAGCAACATCTGTCAGCCCACATCTGGTACGTGTTGAATCCACATTTACTACACAAATGCTGACCAAGTATTTGAAGGTTGAGCAGCGAGCTCATTGGCTACTGAATATGACAGGAACCAATCAGCTGCGCCCTATAGATAACTGTGATTATGAACAGGTGAGTTAAATACCTATTAGCCTGCGCCATCTAGAGTTTCATGCCAGAACTTTGTATTTGTACATGACAACTCTCGGAGTGATTGGCCGGAGGTGTAAAGTCCAGGTTCAGAAAGTAAAAGTCCTCCTCAGTATTTTGTTCCAATCACCTGGATTTGCTAATTAGCACAGCTTTTCAGCCAGGAGATTTTATTAGTGAAAGGAGAACGTATTAGTGATATCAGCAGGCGGAGTTCATGTGTGGAATAAACATATGGCAGGACTTTTACTTTCTGACCCCTGGACTTTACACCTCTGGATTGGCATGGAAATGGGTGTGACAATGTTGTATGTTTGGTCTTGGCGGAGTAGATCTGCTACGCTGCTGCGGCAGAGCAAGTACGGGACTTGCTACGACCAATACAGACACGGCACGCTGCTGTGAGCAAGTAAGACATGCTGCTGCTGTACAATATAGCGTACGTGAATTACCCCCCAACAGAGCAGGTGACATGGCCATTGACAATACAATATACTGTGCGTCAGAAAATCCCCCACCCCCAGCAGATCTACCGCCAAAACACATGTACTGCTGCTGCACCGAAGAGCCATAGGAACTAGCTAGCTATGTGTGCCTGGCCCTTTAGTTTTGAGTATGACAAATGTGCGACTGGGTCTGCTTTGCCGAATGGCTTAACTTCAGTGGCCTATGACTATGTGTGCCTGAGCCAAAAAGCTCAAACATAATCAATTAGAACACGCATTATGTATGGCTTTAACAAATGGTAACATGTCGCAGGCTGAAAGAGACGAGAAAAGAAACCTGCCACAACCACCTGAGCAAATAGTATGATGATTTAGCATCGCTTGATAATCGTCATTGTCAAACCCTCTACACTCCTATTTGTAAATGTGGAGTCATTTGGACAACAGATGAATAATGGAGTATGACTAACATGTATTCAGCTGAACCGAGCCCAAACACACACACACACACACACACGAGTAAATGAAAACATCAGCCTTGTGTGTTGTTGGTAAATAAAGTAATAGCCCCAGTTAAATGGCTATACGTTTTCTTATGAACATTTTCTCATGTCCACTAGTCACAGTACCCTTATGTAAAAGGCTTGCTGCTTCTGGATCTTAATCTGTAAAACTGCTGCTGTATGCTGGTATTTTACTCCTGCATCAAATGCAAGACTATAAAACAGCTTTCTTAAACAATAAGCATTGTTTTATGTTTCGTAGATTGAGCAAAGTTTAAGATTTACACATGAATGCCCATCCCAGTTCTGGATCCCAAAAGTTCTCAGAATTTAGTGACGGTGCTTAATGAAGATGCTGTATAGCAGTGTCTCCACGAAGAGAATAAAAATGTACTGCGAACATTTAGATTTTACGATTTGAAAAGAACTAGAATATTTTAGCTGATATTCTGTTATATCTATTGTCTGAGTTACATTGCTAATGCGTGACTACTTGGCATTTCATATCTGTCCCATGCAATGGTAATGTCAACACAATTTGAGAGTGAATCCCACATATGCACTTATCTTTGATGTTGGATTTCTAAAAGCATGCTGCACTGCAAAGGTAAATGCTGACCAAGTATTTGAAGGTTGAGCAGTAAACTCATTGGCTACTGAATATGCAAGAACCAATCAGCTGCACCCTATAGATAACTATGTGATTATGAACAAGTGAGTTAAAGACCTATTAGCCTACACAATCTAGACGAGTTTCATGCCAGAACTTTTTATATAGCATTAATCAGAGAAGTTCAGTATAACATTGAATTAGATTGAGGAAGAGATTTCAGATATTGTTTGAGTCACATTTTAAATGCTTAATGTAAAACTTACAGAAGTACAGAAACAGACAAGGTTAGGAATGCATTTTTTTTATTTAAATGTACCCCACTTAAATACTAGTTTACCTTTTTTATTAGAGAGTAAAAGTAACACTTCCAAAAAAGCTTATGAAAGTAATAACAATACAGGAGCATTTAGAGTCCTGCTTTTAAATAATCCAAAAGTGATTGAAAAGTCCAAGTTTAGAACAGCCATTAAACAGTTCCTTAACTCACAGCTGAAATGCAGATTACTAGAAGTCACACAGGACAAATAAAAACTCAGTGCAAAATGTTCCAATCTGGCCTGTAATGCTGCCTGAATCATGATCACACACTGTTCGCTGGACAGTGGAGAACCAGCCCTCAACTGAGCCTGGTTCCTCCCAAAGTTCTCTCCATTCTGTCACCTGATGGAGTTTTGGTTCCTTACACTGGTCACCTTTAGTTTGCTCAGTTGCGGCCATTTAATATTCAACATTATCATCTGCTTGCGTTGACACCATTATATGAAAACTGAATGACAGTTTCCTCCAGAGCAGCTAATATATGATTAAAAAAATAAATAAGCTGACAAAAATGAACCACTGAACTTAAGCTGGACTGACACTCTAAAAACAATGTTGCATTATTTCAATTATCACTGTAACACTGCTTCCAGACTTCCAGCTTCCAAAAAATATATTAAAAAAAAATAAATAATAATATATATATCCACAGAAACATGCAACTCACTGATTGTATAAAAAGTTTTATTTGATTCATGTTTTGTAGCCAGTACTACAATCATGGACAGGGGGATGTGTATGTGGTCTCAAACTGATCACCTGAAAAAAAGAAAAAACTTAGCCTGAGCACACAGGAAATTCTACAGGAAATTCAGCCAAACATTGAAAGCCTACTTGTCTGATAGTAGTCATAGACATTGATGACTGCTGGCTTGAGATTTTTCACTGTGAGAACCCGTTTTAGCCGTAGCGTGTAAGTTATGGGGAAGCTTTTGAGAACCTGCAATACAGAAGAGATTAACAGCACAGATGGACATACATGGTGGCAGCTAGAAGTGTACCCAGTGTAGTCTCACCTCTTTCAGATACACTAGGACATGATCATCTTGAGCATCAACCCGCTCCACTAGCGGAGCAAATGATCGGGGTGGAGAACCAAGCTGAGGGGAAAAGACCATCATTTACAGGTAATCACATCTGAAGGAGCTTCAAGCATCTTTGGATCTTACAAGTCATCTTAAACCCATACAAACCGGTGATGTATCTGCCGTGAAGCCCGACAGCAGCTTAATGTCCACGATAACCATGTTAGTACTTGCTTGTGCACCATTGTATCTGAATGACGGGGAATAAAGAGGTTTAGACAACGGGAACAAGCAGCTTTCAGGGCATTAAAGCTATAAACATGAGCCGCTTTTAAGAAAGTCAAAGATGTTCTTACTTCACTGTGAAGTTCAACATAAGATTAGCCTATGCCAATGGAGTTGAATGCCTAATGAGATGGAGGGGATAAAGTTGATGCCATAGAACCCAATAAATCTCAAGAGGCGGTTTAAATTTTCACATTCAGAAATGGCACTATTCTTCAAGGTGATTAGAAGCTGTGATCGAGTGGTGGTCTCTCCAGCCAGACTGAAGGTGTAGGCCAGAAGAGCCGTGGTGTAAGTGTTTCCCCAAGTTCCCAACAACAGGCCTCAAGCAAGACAAAGCGTTGGTAATGACAGGATCCTGAAAATCAAAGCAAGCGTCAGACTAAAGCCAGAAAGGGAAGGTCATCTGTAAGGAGCTCATACAACTACTGAAGTTTACCGTGGAGGGGACACCTAGCTCAAGCAGTGATGCAGTGATGCAGTGATGTAGGCGGTCATGGTAATTTTATCATCAACTCCACCCTAAAACACCAGTAAATGGATTAAGAATTGTTTCATCCCTTGAATACATCATTATGGAGCATTTGAAGAAACATGTGACCACCTTTAGGGCGTAGTGGTACAGAGTTCCCTGCTGCATGAAACAGCCATCCGAAACCTGCTGGCGGATCAACCAATCCTTTGCACTCTGAAGGACATTCGGATCTATGAAGATGAAGTCCCTCGCTTGGCCAAAAGATCTCAGGACAAAGGCAGTCAACCTAGCCATGGAGGATAAGTATATATAAACTGCTTCATCTTCAGGTGATGAGACTAGAGTCTAGAACCAGCATGAAACTCACCATGTGTTTGATTCATCATAACCAAATGTGCTGTATGATCCATCACTGTGCCTGTAGTTTAGTTGTCCTTGGTATCCTGTTCATGTCAAAATCCACAAGAAATTAGACAGTCTCCCACAATCCAATGAGAAAAGAACTAAACGTCCCAAATTAAACCCACACCTCTTTGAAGGTAGCCTGTGGCGGTCTCTCGGATGGCTGCAGTGAGTTGCTTCGTGACTTGCAGGTACTGCATCAAGTAAATATCTGGAGCAAGAAAACCCATATTCTGTTCTCCACAACCATATGGCATCTCTAACAACCCATCTAGTTTATTCAGTGCACGACCCATTATGTCTCCTATGAGAGGAATAGAAACAAACCATATGTTATTCTGCTGAATGTCACAGTGGTGGTTTCTCCAAAAATGAAGTGCTTTACCTAGGACTGAAACGGAGCATCTGGCTGATCCCTGGATCACGTTTGCAGGAAACGTCAGAGTCACATCTTCAGAAATGACACTTCCTGCGGTCCAAACAGAACAAATCAGCACAGAGCGCTAGGCTAATGTTTGTCTACAGCTTCAGGGGGATATTTGAGAATCATTGAGTGCAAACAAACCCTTTGGACACAGTAACCAACTCTGGGTGTTTGTTCTTTCAACTCCTTCAGGCTTTAAAAAAAAAAAAAAAAAAATTAAAATTACACATCAGTAAAGCAGCATGAGCTCCATGATCAAACTCCAGAAGGCTGGTTAACACTCACCAGGACAAGTAGACTTTGACTTCATCAATGCGTCCTCTCATTGGCACAGTCACAACCTTAGTGCCACATCGAGTCTGGGACGGTTCAGCTGAAGCATTGACCGTCACATTAACAGCTCCTGCAGTGAGAGACAAGTGGTGATGAATCATTTTAGTTGCAATCATGACTGTCACTTCTCCATTACGCATAAACCCACTAGCTATTCGTCCAAATAGCAGTTCTTTATTAGACATTGCAGTTTCTTGAATTGAAATTGCCTTGCACGGTCTAAATCTGATCAAACCTTATCAGTTTGAAACTTGAATAGTGTTTGCAATCGTTGAATAGATGCAACCTCGGCCAGTCTTTTTAGTTAATAGAAAAAACATTTAAGAGTTCCAGATTGTTAGTTCATATTAGGAAAAACACCATTTTAGCTTTTGAGATTGGGTGCTTGTTTGATTAGTTCATAATGTGGAGTTAATTTTTGACTCAATTTAATAAATCTAAAGCAGGAAACTAGATTAAATAAACATGTTTATGAATTGTTCTCATGATTTGTGCTCAAATTAAAGTGCTATGATTCAGAATTTATACTATTGTGCATCCCTATGGTGAGTAGCACCTTAAACACTTCAATTGAGAGAGACTGTCCAATACTGACCAAGGAGAGAAGCTGTGAAACCCCATTTAAAGGTTATTCTCCCACTGGCACAGAGACAGGATGAATACGGATCATTCAATGGTTTCAGAGTGAAGGCTGAGGATTGAGCTGGAGTTACTCGAACCTGCCAATGAAACAGAGCACATGGAGTAAAGACAGCACCTACTCTATACAGATCCATTATATAAAATACCATGACAGACCATGATGCACTCGGACAGATAGCTGACGACAGTGGCCTTCAGCTCAAAAGACTCCCCCCGGACGATGGAGTACGGCAGCGTGAGCTCCAGGAAGAAGGGCTGGAATACCGTCAGCAGAGCAGGAGAAGCAAGACCGAAACCTTTGGAAGACAGGCAGAACGCCTCAGTCTCCCATGTGGTGATTGTGTCAGGAACCTTGAGGGGAACTTGTGTGGATCCAGTGTCTCTGAAAAAAGGACAGCAGAAAATAGAAGCGAGGGGGACAGCAGTAAAAATTGTGGGCAAGTAGCTTTAGCAACAAAAGAGGTTTTACTAACCCCACTTGAGCAAGCTGCCAGATCCAGGTTTCTGGAAAGTAAACCCTGACGGTCACATCATTGGTGGAGCCGCTCTGAATACTCAATGGCGCTGGTACAGGAGAGGAAGGAAACGCAGCGTATTCCATTCGAGGTAATGCAAAGGCCATCGATTCAAACGCTGAAATAAAAACAATAAGACTAGAAGTGCCTGCTTTTTGAATGCATTCAAGTTTTGAAGATACAAAATATCTAAACAACCCCTCTTATTGCATTTAAAGGTGCAGTGTGATTTTTAGCGGCATCTAGTGGTGTTTGCGAATTGCAACCAACAGAAGTCACGGTGGCCAACAGAAGTCCGAGACAGCAGAGAGTAGCCAGATAAGCAATGATGTTTATTTACAGAGACAAGTTAATCATTTGTGTTTACTTAATTATTCGTTAAAACAATGTTACTTGTTCATCGTGTTGATGGCATGTAGTTTTATTTGCTTTTAGCTTGCTTCTTTGCTCAAAGAACAGTGACAAAATGTGTTTGTCCATTTAGGGCCACTGTAGAAACACTTCAAATGTAAGGGGACCGGCAGGTTAGGGTCACTGAAAATAGTTATGTCTGATATTGCATTTCTGTCAACAGATCCTCCTAAATATTACACAATGCACCTTTTAAAAACAAAATACAAGTTGAGATTAGGGCTGAAACGATTAGTCGACAATAAAAAAAATAAAAATAAAAAGTCAAACAAATCCGAACTAGCAAGGTGTGAAAGTTTCGCAAAACTTCAAACCAAGAATGCTGTCGTGTGCAATACATGCAAGGTAGAACTTGCTTTTCACGGGAGCACATGCATGTAAAAGCACAAGACGAGCCAGTGAGAGGTGAATGTTCTCCAGCTGGAGCTAAATAACATCAACTAGCTGTAAGTCTCTTTATTAGAGAATGCAATACTAACGTAATAATAGCAATAATATTAGCAATAATATACAGTAATGTGATTTATTTTTGCATAGAATAAAGCTTGATCGAGCTTAGGAGTCAGGGCTGTTTTTATTGCTGTAACACTATTACAGTCTTATCACTTGCCTGTATTTTGTTCCATATTCATGAAGACTTACAAAAGGAGATGTTATGAAGAATATCATGTCAGTTACTTTTTCATACTGTAAATTAAAAGGTGAATGAGAATGTCTCTGTCAGCTCAATTGTCATGTCAATTTTATAATATCAACTTAACTCATGTCAACTTATAATTGTTTGCAGATTAAGTTGTCTGTAATGCAGCTGATTAATTTGTTTATTTTTTCTATTGAAAGAACAGAATATTTAAACAATGCTTAGAGAGCATTTGTGTGTGATTCGAGTTGGACAGAAATCTGAAAACTTAAAGAGAATGACCTGTTTAGTTGGCTCAAAGTTCATTAAAACAACCATTTCAAAAGCTGAAGTGATTCTTTTTTTATATTATAGTTAGAATATGTATAGCTCAGTGTTTTAACTAATTGAAAAAGCTGAATAATCGTTCCAAACTCACTGATTAGTCGGCAAAATAAATCGACAATTAGTCGATTAATCGTTCTAATAATCGTTAGATTAATCGATTATCAAAATAATTGTTTGTTGCAGCCCTAGTTGAGATCAAATAGAATAACCTTAGGTTCACCAAGTCATGCAGAAATGGTTTTCATGGAAAGAACTGTATAACTGCATAGACTTACTTCTGGGGTAATTACTACCACGATAATAAACCAGGTCTTTGTACTTCAGGCAATCAGGTTCTCGTACATTCAGATTTGTTGCGAGCTTCAACCCCACCCTCTGCCAGAGAAACAAGAGAACACAAAGATGAAACTGAAATCAAGGACCCTGCAATATTCAGGGACGGTCATGAAGGATTTTCTACCTTGAAACTTGTATAGGCTTCATCTGTACGAACAGCTCGACGGGGTCGAATTGTGAGACACTCCTGTTCATCCTCAACGTTGTATGGATAACCTGATTGCGACCGCACCGGGAGCAAGTTAAACACCTGGGTCAACAAAACAATCTGTATTGTAAAAAGCGCTATAAAGTTAACTTGTTTTAGCTTAAGTTCAGTGAAAGGTTTAAAAAAAAAACCCTTTAAATATAACAGCCACATCATATTATGGATTTGTCCATTTGATCCATATGGACACTGAAATCCTATAGTTGTCAAATCAAGTCCAACAGGAAATCTGAACTGCACATGGTACCATTTCAGGATTCAGGTGTTGTGTCCCTGGCGTCAAGATCTGGACACTCTGATCTACGGCACTGAGGCCACACAGGGATCCCGCTTGAGCAGAGACGGTCAGAACGCTTTCCTCACCAGGAACCGCCGTGTCAGGAGAGAACTTTAGAGACACCTGGAACAAGGACCAACACACTGTAAGACACGTCATCGATCCCCACTTAAAGCCCAAAGATGCTAGTGCACACATACCTTGTTTTGGAAACACATTTCAGTTTTAAACAACACTGTACCAACAACTACACTGTCACTGGGCAGAACGCAGTAGACCAGAATGTTCACTGCTGGAGCCATATCAACACTGACAGACAGCTGGAACGACACTGAGCCGCTCGTGACCGTATTAGGAGCACTCACTCTGACCGTCTGAAGCCCATGGAGGACGATCACTCCTCTGGACAAGACCTGACAAGACAGACCAGTGCATAAAATGTGCCAGACAAACAGATCAGAGAAATCAAAAACAGAACAATCACCACAAAACTAATGTTTAGTCACCATATAGATGATGTCAGTGTTGTAGTTGCCAGTTTCTCCAACAAAAGAATACTTGATGGTCACTGGAAACACCGCACCACATTTGAGCGGCTGCTCAAGGTCCACTATAGTCAGTTCACTGACCTTTTGGCTGTCAGGAGTAGAAGCTTGGAGAAACTGAACAACCCTCCAGTCTGTGCTGAAGTACGGGGATTTAGAACCATAATAACTCACTGGAGTTGCACTTGCCTAGAGAAAAACAAGTGCAATTGTAGTCTTGCAAGAGAAGTTGTCATTTAAAATGAGAAAAAAAAGAAAAGAAAAAAACCACCATCAGATTTAGATCAGCCTTGGGAAGTTTAGCAGTGTTGAGGGAGAACGTGGCCAGTCCATTCTGGTTAGTGGTTAGATTCAGCAGCAGCTCGTCAGACCCACGCGAGATATTCAGGAGATACACGGCTTTGTTGGCAATTGGAGTCCCATTGAAAGAAGACGCCAAGACCTGATGGGAAAGACAAAGTTAGGGAAGCGAACCAATGTGAAGGCTTCTATAACATCATGAACTTTTACTTGCCTTCCCAGCAATCATTGATCCAAATCTAAAAGACTCTGGGAGCTCCACAAATTGGATATTCCCAACTTCAAATGTAATGTACACATATGTGGATTTTGATACAACCACATCTGGGAAGAAAAAGCAAACATGAAGACAGCAAATAAACATGATTCACTGGTTTAAAAATCAGCCAATAACTCACCTGTTGCCTCCACAGTGATATTAAAGTTAACAAGAAATGAATCTTCCAGGTTATTCTCAAATTTGGTTTTGAAAAACACAGATGTACTGAAGGTAAGGGAGACACAGCCTGTGGCATTCATCTGGTTTCAGATGAAAGATAGTCAGTAAAGTCAAGCACAAGCAAAAGAAAATCCTTGCTCTACATGGCAGGAGTCACACCTTATGCACATATGTAATTTTTTTTATTATTATTATTATTATTTTTTTTTTTTTTTTTATTCTGATCTTCAGATGTCCTGTTGATCAGATTGGGGATTGCTTAGTTGGGGCTGGGTAGGGTTGTTTATGGTGGGTGGGGTGGTATAAAATGTAAAAATGCAGTTTGCAACAATAAAAATTCTATGACAAAAAAAACAACAAATTAAATATAATGCCGTTTTTGTTAGAACAATTATTTAATGACAGAAGTAAAAATATAATAAATATGTAATATAGTGCTCAGCAAAATCTCTCTAGCTATTTTTTCTAATCAATTAACATGCTATGGTCATTAAATGGCTTTCCTGAGGTAAATGTAACATTTGACAATTTTTCTCCTGCTGACCTCTTTCCGTGGTTGAAAAACACTAATTGGTCGATATTATGTATACTTTCGGTAAGTTGTACTGCATCTTTAAATAAAGTAACAGATGATCGGTTCACGTGCACTTGAACTGAGGCGCTCAGCGATCTGTCACGTCACATTTACAAGCGGCAAACGTATTTTTGTCTGAATTTCGTAATAAAATTGACGGAATCTAAGAGCTGAGAATTAGTTTAATATTAAAAGTACCTCTTTGCTCCGCAGTTTTTCTCTGTGGGAGAAAATGGATGTGTGGCGTGACAGTGTGTGAAAAGTGTCAATTGCGTGAGTCTCACGCTCAATGCATGAGAGTTGGCAGCCCTGGGTGAGTTAAATGACCTATTAGCCTAAGCCATCTAGAGTTTCATGCCAGAACTTTGCATTTCTGTCATGGCAACCCTCAGAGTGATTGGCACAGAGGTGTAAAGTCCAGAATCAGAAAGTAAAAGTCCTCAGTATTTTGTTCCAATCACCTGGATTTGCTATTTAGCAGTTTCAGCCAGGAGATAGAACTAATTAGTGAAATCAGCAGACTGAGCTCATGGGTGGAATAAACATGGCAGGACTTTACTTTCTGACCCCTGGACTTTACACCTCTGAATTGGCATGGAAATGGGTGTGACCCATTTCTCTATAAACAATTTGTTGAATTATTTCTATTATCACTGTAATGCTGCTTCCAGACTTCCATCTTAAATTAATCCACAGAAACATGCAACTCAGATTGTATAAAAGTTTTATTTGATTCATGTTTCAGCACAATCATGGACAGGGGAACGTGTATGTGGTCTCAAACCGATCACCTGAGAAAAAAAAAAAGAAAGAAAAAAAACCTTAGCCTGAGCATACAGGAAATTCAGCCAAACATTGAAAGCCTACTTGTCTGATAGTAGTCATAAACATTGATGACTGCTGGCTTGAGATTTTCCACTGCAAGAACCCGTTTTAGCCGTAGCGTGTAAGTTACGGGGAAGCTTTTGATAACCTGCAATACAGAAGAGATTAACAGCACAGATGGACACATGAAGGTGGCAGCTAGAAGTGTACCCAGTGTAGTCTCACCTCTTTCAGATACACTAGGACATGATCATATTGAGCATCAACCCGCTCCACTAGCGGAGCAAATGATCGGGGTGGAGAACCAAGCTGAGAGGAAAAGACCATTTACAGGTAATCACATCTGAAGGAGCTTCAAGCATCTTTGGATCTGACAAGTCATCTTAAACCCATACAAACCAGTGACGTATCTGCCGTGAAGCCCGACAGCAGCTTAATGTCCACAATAACCATGTTAGTACTTTTTTGGTCACCATTGTATCTGAATGACGGGGAATAAAGTGGTTTAGACAAAGGGAACAAGCAGCTTTCAGGGCATTAAAGCTATAAATATGAGCTGCTTTTAAGTTAAAGATGTTCTTACTTCACTGTGAAGTTCAACATAAGATTAGCCAGTCTGCAGTCTCCAGTCACCTTTGCTTCAACACTCAGTGTACTGGGGACTTTAACAGGTGTCGGGATGTTGTAGAAACATGCAATCTATGAGAAGTAAAAAATAATTAGTAGGTGCAAAAAAGAAACAGAAATGGAGGGTGAAAATACAGACCTGCACAGACACACAAGCGGATCCTGACGCTTTAATACTATATTTGCCTGGAACTTTCTTCAGCGGCTCCTCCTGATACAGCAGCCTGTTGTCCCGATTCACCTTGAAGCTATAAGAGTCTCCTACTGAGGACTGTACGGTAACAGTGCTGGAGCCATCCAAACTGAACACTTGAGCAGCGTACACAGACAGGGCATGAAGAGCCGCCACAGTGTCCTAAAACAAGGGAATGATTAATAACTCCCAACTATTAGCACAATCAACCATATGAGTGGTCAGAGGCACCTGGGTGGAGGAAAAGCCTCCATAGGGATTCTGCTGGGTCACCAGCCAGTTGACAATGCGGTTAGCATAGCTCAGAGAAGCCGTTGTGAGGGGTTTGACTGTGAGAACCGCTAGCAGAACATAAGAGCTGATCTCCACCGCCACAGTATCACCAGATGTAGTCTGAGACCAATGGAGTTTAAGGCCTAAGGATGAGATGGAGGGGATAAAGTTGATGCCATAGAACCTGATAAAAATCTCAAGAGGCGGTTTAAATTTTCACCTTCAGAAATGGCACTATTATTCAAGGTGGTTAGAAGCTGTGATCGAGTGGTGGTCTCTCCAGCCAGACTGAAGGTGTAGGCCAGAAGAGCCGTGGTGTAAGTGTTTCCCAGATTCCCAACAACAGGCCTCAAGCAAGACAAAGCGTTGGTAATGACGGGATCCTGAAAATCAAAGCAAGCGTCAGACTAAAGCCAGAAAGGGAAGGTCATCTGTAATGAGCTCATACGGTTTACCGTGGAGGGGACGCCTTGCTCAAGCAGTGATGCAGTGATGTAGGCAGTCATGGTAATGTTATCATCAACTCCACCCTAAAACACCAGTAAATGGATTAAGAATGGTTTCATCCCTTGAACACATCATTATGGAGCATTTGAAGAAACATGTGACCACCTTTAGGGCGTAGTGGTACAGAGTTCCCTGTTGCATGAAACAGCCATCCGAAAACTGCTGGCGGATCAACCAATCCTTTGCACTTTGAAGGACATTCGGATCTATGAAGATGAAGTCCCTCGCTTGGCCAAAAGATCTCAGGACAAAGGCAGTCAACCTGGCCGTGGAAGTTATGACAAACTAAAAATAAAAACTGCTTCATCTTCTAGTTAAGAGACTAGAGTCTAGAACCAGCATGAAACTCACCATGTATTTGATTCATCATAACCAAATGTGCTGTATGATCCATCACTGTGCCTGTAGTTTAGTTGTCCTTGGTATCCTGTTCAGGTCAAAATCCACAAGAAATTACAGTCTGCCACAATCCCAATGAGAAAACTAAACATCTTTTGAAACTAGTCTTCCAAGTAAAAAAAAAAAAAAAAAAAAAAAAAAAAAAAAAAAAAAGTCACCCACACCTCTTTGAAGGTAGCCTGTGGCGGTCTCTCGGATGGCTGCAGTGAGTTGCTTCGTGACTTGCAGGTACTGCAGTAAGTAAATATTTGGAGCAAGAAAACCCATATTCTGTTCTCCACAACCATATGGCATCTTTAACAATCCATCTAGTGTATTCAGTGCACGACCCATTATGTCTCCTATGAGAGGAATAGAAACAAACCATATGTTATTCTGCTGAATGTCACAGTGCTGGTTTCTCCAAAAATGAAGTGCTTTACCTAGGACTGAAACGGAGCATCTGGCTGATCCCTGGATCACGTTTGTAGGAAACGTCAGAGTCACATCTTCAGAAAGGACATTTCCTGCGGTCCAAACAGAAAAAATCAGCACAGAGCGCTAGGCTAATGTTTGTCTACAGCTTCCAGGGGGATATTTGAGAATCATTGAGTGCAAACAAACCCTTTGGACACAGTAACCAACTCTGGGTGTTTGTCCTTTCAACTCCTTCAGGCTATAAAAGCAATAAAAATACAACATCAGTAAAGCAGCATGAGCTCCATGATCAAACTCCAGAAGGCTGGTTGACTCACCAGGACATGTAGACTTTGAGTGACTACATCAATGCGTCCTCTCTTTGGCACAGTCACAACTTCAGTGCCACATCGAGTCTGGGACGGTTCAGCTGAAGCATTGACAGTCACATTAACAGCTCCTGCAGTGAGAGACAAGTGGTGATGAATATTTTAGTTGTCATCATGACTGTCACTTCTCCATTACACATAAACCCACTAGCTATTCGTCCAAATAGCAGTTCTTTATTTGACATTTGCAGTTTCTTGAATTGCAGTTTCTTGAATTGGAATTGCTGTGCACTGCTTCCTCTGACTAAATCTGTGATCAAACCTTAGTGATAAACTTGACTATTGTCTGCAATCGTTGAATAGATGCAACCTCGGTCAGTCTTTTAATAGAAAAACCATTTAAGAGTTCCAGATTGTTAGTTTATATTAGGAAGTCCATCATTTTAGCTTTTGAGAGTGGATGCTTGTTTGATTAGTTAATGTGGAGTTAATTTATATGACTCAATTTAATAAATATAATATAAACTAGATTAAATAAGCCATGTTTATGAATTGTCCTCATTTGTGCTTAAAGTGGCTATGATTCAGAATTTATACTATTGTGCATCCCTATGGTGAGTAACACCTTAAACGCTTCAATTGAGAGAGACTGTCCAATACTGACCAAGGAGAGAAGCTGTGAAACCCCATTTAAAGGTTATTCTCCCACTGGCACAGAGACAGGATGAATACGGATCATTCAATGGTTTCAGAGTGAAGGCTGAGGATTGAGCTGGAGTTACTCGAACCTGCCAATGAAGCAGAGCACATGGAGCAAAGACAGCACTTACTCTATACAGATCCATTATATAAAAGAAACCATGACAGACCATGATGCACTCGGACAGATAGCTGACGACAGTGGCCTTCAGCTCAAAAGACTCCCCCCGGACGATGGAGTACGGCAGCGTGAGCTCCAGGAAGAAGGGCTGGAATACCGTCAGCAGAGCAGGAGAAGCAAGACCGAAACCTTTGGAAGACAGGCAGAACGCCTCAGTCTCCCATGTGGTGATTGTGTCAGGAACCTTGAGGGGAACTTGTGTGGATCCAGTGTCTCTGAAAAAAGGACAGCAGAAAATAGAAGCGAGGGGGACAGCAGTAAAAATCATGGGCAAGTAGTTTTAGCAGCAAAGAGGTTTTACTAACCCCACTTGAGCAAGCTGCCAGATCCAGGTTTCTGGAAAGTAAACCCTGATGGTCACATTTTTGCTGGAGCTGCTCTCACTTCTTGATGCTGATACATGAAAGGAATGTATTGCAGAGGATTCCAATGGTGCAAAGGCCCGCACTTCAAATGCTGAAATAAGACAATAAGACGAAGTGCCTGTATTTTGAATGCATTCAAGTTCTGAAGTTACAAAATCTCTTAACAGCCCCTCATTGCATTTAAGGGCACCTATTATGACTTATCACAAGATGTAAAATCATCTCTGATGTCCCCAGAGTATGTATGAAGTTTTAGCTCAAAATACCCAACAGATCATTTACAGCATGTTTAAATTTGCATTTAAAGGGATACAAACTAAAACAGCATGTTTTTCTGAGCTCCAAAAAATGACAATGAACTGCTGCTGCCGGCCCAGGGGGCGGAGCATCACGAGCTCGTGCTCAGAGCCAGGAAAATCTCATCTGATAATATCAGAACAGAAACTGTTGCGGTGTTCATTTCGACTGGAGTCGGACAATAATGCCCAGAGCCAGAGAATATATGCTGTATGGAGATAGAACAGGTATAGTTTAATTATGGTTATAACATGTGGTAACACTTTACTTGAAGGGGTGTGCATAAGACTGACATGACACCATCATAATCATGACATGACACATGTCATGAATATGAAGGAGGTTTTATGCATGTTTATGACAAATGTCATTCGCTCAATTATGAAATTTTTAATGCAAATATGACATTGTGTGAGATGTCATTCATGTCATGATTATGAAGGTGTCATGTCAGTCTTATGCACACCCCTTCAAGTAAAGTGTTACCGCCTTATCCATAAACTCTCCCTTTCATTATCAACATACACAGCGAAATACACAAAACTTGTTACAACTAACAGTAAACCCACACCTTTTCAGTGGGTGCTTAATAAACTGGTAAACCATACATCCGTAAAATGACTCGATGAGCTGTGATAAGTTCGCGCTCACTTTCATTTCTGCCGTGGTCAGTAACATTAGGCCTGTCGCTCCAGAGACCGTGAGCTGGATCACAAACAGAACTGATCAATCCTCGAGTAACAACGAGAGTAAATGAAGACTGCTATGTTCATTCTTACACCCAACAACAAAACACCTCAATCGCTTAGGAGACATTCTTGTCTACAGCTGCTCGAGCTTCGAAACACTGGCAGACTCTGTGTCCAGCTCACTCAGGGCGGGTCTGTGCTCAAACTGCAGTGTCAATCAACCATCATGGGCGGGGCTTGTGCAATTCTACATCACATTGCATAGAATCTGAGAACAGCTCGTTCTGAGACAGTGCCTATGATTTATGGGGATTAAAAAAATAAAATAAAATAAAAAGCACTGGTTAGATTATCATTATAGGGTGGTTGTGTACACTGCCAACACACATTTATGTTCAAACACCATGAAACCATAAAGCACTGGTTGCCCGTGCGTTAGAGTAAATTTCAAAATTATTCTTTTGGTGTTTAAATCATTAAATGGTCTGGCCCCTCCGTATCTTTCGGAATTACTTACTGAGTATCGTCCTGTTCTTTCTCTCCGGTCATCTAACCAGAAACTGCTATGTATCCCAAAGTCAAAGCTGAGGTGCAGAGGCGACCGGGCTTTTTCAGTAGCTGCCCCCAGATTATGGAATGCTTTACCTCTGTGTATTCGCTCTGTATCATCCTTATCTGTTTTTAAAACTATGCTAAAAACGCATCTTTTTGAATTAGCATATACTTAGTGAGGAAGTGGTATTGAAATGTTTGTTTTATTATGATGTTTTTATTGCTTATTTGTTTTGTGCAATTGTCTATTACAATATGTGCAGCACATTGGACAACCTTGGTTGGGATAAATGGTGCTATATAAATAAATTTGACATTTGACAAAGGTGCCCTTTAAAGCTGCAGTGTGTGATTTTTAGCAGCATCTAGTGGTGTTTGCGAAATGCAACCAACAGAAGTTACGGTGGCTGACAGATGTCATCGTCATCTGAGACAGCAGAGAGTAGCCAGATAATGAGGTTTATTTACAAAGACAAGTTAATTTGTGTTTACTTAATGTTTGTTACTTATTCATCATTGTGTTGATGACGTGTAGTTTTTTGCTTTAGCTTGCTTTACATGAAGAAAAGGGACAAAATGTGTTTGTCCATTTAGGGCCACTGTAGAAACATTTCAATGTAAGGGGACCAGCAATGTATGTAGATAGAAATGGTGCATTTAGGTAATAAAAACATGCAAGCTTAGGGTCACTGAAAACAGTTATGCATGATATTGCATTTGTCAAGAGATTCTCCTAAATTACACAATTTACCAATGCACCTTTAAAAAAACAAGTTGAGATCAAATTGAATAACCTTAGGTTATTCATGCAGAAATGGTTTTCATGGAAAGAACTGTATAACTGCATAGACTTACGTATGGGGTCATTATTATAATAAACGAGATCTTTGTACTTCAGGCAATTAGGTTCTCGTACATTCAGATTTGTTGCGAGCTTCAACCCCACACTCTGCCAGAGAAACAAGAGAACAATGATGAAACTGAAATCAAGGACCCTGCAGTATTCGGTGACTACATGGAAGGATTTTACCTTGAAACTTGTGTAGGCATGATCTGTACGAACAGCTCGACGGGTTCGAATTGTAAGACACTCCTGTTCATCCTCAACATTGTATGGATAATCTGATTGCAACTGCACCGGGAGCAAGTCAAACACCTGGGTCAACGAAACAAGTCAACTTTATATAGCACTTTACAATTAAGATGGTTTCTAAAGCAGCTTTACAGTGATGACAAAAAAGAAAGTTTGTTTCTAAAAGAGAAGTCAGTGTCGGCTCATTTCTTGTAAAAGAATTAAGTTCAATTATATATAGCTGCTCTAGAGAAAACAGTTCTCATAATGTGCCAATGCAAGCAGATAGTTGAATATTAATTGATACAATACATGTGTTGGCATATCATCCACTTCTAGAAAATTGAACTAAATGCACTACCATTTGGTCTGTTGGTCACAAGTAAAAAAAAATTAAAGGTGGGGTATGTGATTTGCAAAACGACCGGCAGATTTTGAAAATGCACAACTCAAATGGTCCTACCTTCTTTCTTTTGACTCCACCCATTCAAAGAACATGGACATGGATAGGGGGAGGGAGGATGGTAGGACCGTTTGATTGACGCACTTACTGTCCAATGATTCTAGGTGGTCTTGGAAATGATTAGCTGCAGTTTTGAGTCCTGCCCATTCCACAGATGATTAAGTTGCTTAATTTTTATTTCAGTGCTTCTAACTCAGTGGCTGTAAGTGGGTTAGGAATAGGATTTTAAGTGATTTAGAAAAAAAATGGCCAAAAAAGAGAAATACTGTACATACCCCACCTTTAAATATAACAGCCATGTCATAATAGTATGGATTTGTCCAATTGATCCATAAGGACACTGAAATCCTATAGTTGAGCCTGGATATCAAATCAAGTCCAACAGGAAACCTGAACTGCACATGGATACCATTTCAGGATTCAGGCGTTGTGTCCCTGGCTTCAAGATCTGGACACTCTGATCTACGGCACTGAGGCCACACAGGGATCCCGCCTGAGCAGAGACGGTCAGAACGCTTTCCTCACCAGGAACCGCCGTGTCAGGAGAGAACTTTAGAGACACCTGGAACAAGGACCAACACACTATAAGACATCATCGATCCCCACTTAAAGCCCAAAGATGCGAGTGCACACCATACCTTGTTTTGGAAACACATTTCAGTTTTAAACAACGCTGTACCAACAACTACACTGTCACTGAGCAGAACGCAGTAGACCAGAATGTTCACTGCTGGAGCCATATCAACACTGACAGACAGCTGGAACGACACTGAGCCGCTCGTGACCGTATTAGGAGCACTCACTCTGACCGTCTGAAGCCCATGGAGGACGATCACTCCTCTGGACAAGACCTGACAAAACAGACCAGTGCATAAAATGTGCCAGACAAACAGATCAGAGAAATCAAAAACAGAACAATCACCACAAAACTAATGTTTTGTCACCATATAGATGATGTCAGTGTTGTAGTTGCCAGTTTCTCCAACAAAAGAATACTTGATGGTCACTGGAAACACCGCACCACATTTGAGCGGCTGCTCAAGGTCCACTATAGTCAGTTCACTGAACTTTTGGCTGTCAGGAGTAGAAGCTTGGAGAAACTGAACAACCCTCCTATCGGTGCTGAACCGTGGGGACTTATAATCATAGTCACTCGCTGTAGTTGCACTTGCCTAGAGAGCAACAAACACAATTGTAGTCTTGCAAGAGAAGTTGTCATTTAAAATAAGAGAAATCATACCATCAGATTTAGATCAGCCTTGGGAAGTTTAGCAGTGTTGAGGGAGAACGTGGCCAGTCCGGTCTGGTTTGTGGTTAGATTCAGCAGCAGCTCGTCAGGCCAACTGTTAACATTCAGAAGATACACTGCTTTATTCGCAATTGGAGTCCCATTGAAAGAAGACGCCAAGACCTGTTGAGAAAAAAGACAGTTAGGAAAGGGAACCAATGTGAAGGCTTCTGTAACGTCATGAACGTTTACTTGCCTTTCCAGCAATCATTGATCCAAGTCTAAAAGACTCTGGGAGCGTCACAAATTTGATATTCCCGACTTCAAATGTAATGTCCACAGTTGTGGATTTTGATACAACTACGTCTGGGAAGAAAAAGCAAACATGAAAACAGCAAATAAACATGTAGACATGAGTCACTGGTTTAAATCAGCCAATAACTCACCTGTTCCCTCCTCAGTGAAATTCAAGTTAACAAGAAATGAATCTTCCAGGTCATTCTCAAATTTGGTTTTGAAAAACACAGATGTCCTGAAGGTAAGGGAGGCACAGCCTGTGGCATTCATCTGGTTTCAGATGAAAGATAGTCAGTAAAGTCAAGCACAAGCAAAAGAAAATCCTTGCTCTATATGGCAGGAGTCACACCTTAACAGTTTTATTCAGGCACAGGCGAGTCAGGCCAGGAACCTCACGGAATGAATATGGCTCACGGCATACTTCCACCAGCGCTTGACCAGGTACAGGTTGCCCATATGTATATCTGGGGAAAATATGTTACAAGGAATTAGATCAAGACCCATCCACCCACAATACAGGAAAATAAGAGTAACTCACTTGGCACAAGCTTCAACTTTCAGTCCCACATCTCCAACGCTGTACGTCTGTGGTGTGTTTACGGTCACGTCAAACTTGGGTAAAACTAAACCAGAAACAAACTGCTTAGTGAGCACATCAGCTCTGCTGTTGTACTTTTTTCACTCATGACTTACCGTATTTTTTCACCTCAAACAACTTGGAGATAATTCTGTCACCAATAAAAGCATTTAGTGTGTACATCCCCATCTGAGCCTCTGGGTTTAACTTGTGAGAAAGCTGCAATATCCACCCAGTTGAGGAAATGTTTGTCCACTGACCAATCCGGTTATTTTGATTGTCCTATAGATAGATGTGTGATATATAGGAAAAAGAAACTGCATGTTTTCGGTGATAGTCTTTAGGTTTGAAAACCTAGAGCAAATACTCACCTCCACCACCACAAGACTGTACTGTAAGACACAAAGACACTTAGATTACATAAGTGCTGTTTTTAACAACCTGCATTTAACTTGTATACCATTAAAAATCAATGGATGTGACAGCAGATACAGACATACCATCTGATCAAGGGGCACAAATTTGGCATTCATGGTCAAAACTCTGAAATTCACTGCAAAAGGGATAACCGATAAGAACTTACATCCATGACATAATGCACTTGAACATGTAGAAAATCTATTACACTACAAGTTCTGATCACTTCTAATATTCAACCAAGGGCCATTCACAGCTCACCCGTTTGTCCTGGATTGTAGATGGGCTTGTCTGTTTGGATGAAGGTCAAAGGTAGGTAAGATCTGAACATGACTTTCCTCTCTTCTGTCATTTTGAAGACCTTCCCTTGAACTTCCACCTTAATCGTCTGCACAGATTCCTCATATACTAGTGGAGCCTGTAGAGAAATGTTATTAAAAACACCAAAATATATATATATATATATATATATCTCACGTGCTGCACAATGACAGACCTTGAAACTAAAGCAACGGTGAAACTCTGTCGGAGAGCTCTGCTGCACAAGTTGAGTCATCCTCTCTTTATCATCAAGCAGAGAAACCGTCATCTTGAGACTCTCATTGGGCCTTAAAAGACTCGCACACAATTTGGCTTCAGAACCAGACTCAATCACAGCAGGGAACGTCACCAAGAAAGCTCTGTGGAAACATCAGTCAGACGTTTAGTAGGAAATCATAAGTCAGATCAGAACAGAATCATGTTGTGTATAAATCACAGAAATAGTTGTCATAATGTCATACTAGAGATTACAAACAGTAACTTTGTTTAGAAATGCATACAGTAAACTTTGAGGAATCAGGTTAAAACAGACAGAAGGACACTTTCATTCACTTCAAAGCACATTTACTCACGGCCCTGATCTCTGTCCCTCAACAGCAAAGAGGAAAAGGGCTAAAATGAGCCCTTTCCAAACACAAATCTCCCTCACAGCCATGAAGAGAGAAGCGTCTCTTTCAGAAACCCCACAGAACTTCTGCTAAGCTCTACCACTGTTTAATGCTCAACAGCTTTTCTCAATCATCTGCACTGATTGCAGCATATTTAAACTCTCTTAATTGTCGTGAGGAATTCATCAAGCTCGTTAATTTCAATGATTAACCTAACCTGGAATTCATTTCATCTGTTTATTACTCCATCCAGTAGCCTTTAAAACATAACACATTATCTGAAATGCTGCTGATAATACTTACAGATAATTAAAAAAAAAAAAAACCTGGGCCCGTATTCATAAAGAATCTAAGAATCCTCTCAGAAAACTCTTAATTTAGCTTAAAAACTTTTATGTAGGAGTCTTAGCTTAAGAGCAATTCGGGACCGATCTGAGAGCAACTTTGAGTAAGGAAAAGACAAAAGGCTTGTTCGACTTCATGCAGCTCTGCGCAGACCGATCGGCGGCTGACTTGAAGCAGTGCATGCCGGTTAGAAATTTTGTCCGACTTGATCCAGCGCCGACGCCACGTGACTGTGACATGTGTCATCAAAGTACCGCGAGAGCGATTCGAGAGTAGCCGGAGAACTCAGCCAGCGCAGCTTCTCAAGAGCGGCTGCACTGGGCTGCACGAGGGCTGATGACGACACAGCTGTTCCACCATTGGCCGGATTCACCGCATGACAACGATCACGTGTGTTGCGTGTTTATTCAAACACCTTTAGTTCCTCTAAAGCTCACAAATCAGTTTTTTTTATAACAGTAAACACTCTTTTTATGTAGTTGCGATGTTAAATTGTGTCATGTTTATCAAAATAAAACTGATTAAAAAACGTAGACTCCACTTCATTGATAGTAGCTTATGTTGAACTTTATTCTTGTTCAAACAGACGCTGTATGAAGCAGTACATAAAGTATTTAATGAAAATGTCTCTGACACATTATTTGGCAAATATTGCATTTATTTCACTTCAGCTGTGGTAAAGTATGCAAACACCACGTGAGCGGTCACTACGGGAACCAGAAAGTGTCCGACTTCACGTCTCCGCTTGCAGCTCCTCCCCGCCTGCACGCGGCTACTCTCACCGATCGGGTGCATCCAGCCGCAGCCGATGTCGAACACACCTAAAAACTTTCATCTTAGTGAGGAGGCGGGGTTGACCCCGTTGCTATGTATGACACAATCTTTTGACGACTGTGATTGGTTGGTTGTCCAAGAAGGAAAAAAAAGTGATTTTAAGTATAGGGGCCCGTATTCATAAAGAATCTTAATGCAAAGAGTAGCTCCTAATGACAAAATTCTAAGAAAATTCTTAGAAATGTGGGCGTTTACTCTTAAAATGAAAGAAAAAATCCTAGTAAAGAAAAAAGTAATTCAGAAAGCATCTTGACCCTTAAAACAGGTCTTAAGGTCAAAATTGTTAGGAGCACGGATGAGGACTTTTAAGAGGCTTAAGAGTTTCTTTAGCAGAGGAGAAAATGGCAGAAAGACGAAGAGGGAGAAGAAATGTGTTGCAGACAATGGATGACAGTGAGTTAATAAGACGCTATAGATTAGATATTAATATAAGGCCCGAATTTTCCTTTAAGAATGGCCTTGTGTTCATCCACTAACTGGGCTAACAGTAAACACTGTTCCTCTGTCCAGTTGGGCTTTCTCACCCTTCTTGGTTTTGATTCCATGTTTGATACATTAAAACCAACATTCAAACCACCACTTAAATAGACATGCCAGCAATCAGTGTAACTGGAAAGAGTGGAACAATTTTTATCATTATAAGCCAATCAAATACCTTATAGAAAATTAACAGCATGGTAAATAATAAAAAAAAGGATTTATATACACATATATAATGTGTGTGTGTGTGAGAGAACAGTCAAATAGGAAAAATTACGCATTTAATTTCAAAGTGAAGGCTTAGAATAGACCCTATACTTAAAATCACTCTTTTTTCTTCCTTCTTGGACAACCAACCAATCACAGTCTTCATAAGATTGTGTCATACATAGCAACGGGGTCAACCCCGCCTCCTCACTAAGATGAAAGTTTTTGTCTTTTCCTTACTCAGAGTTGCTCTCAGATCGGTCCCGAATCGCTCTTAAGCTAAGACTCCTACGTAAAAGTTTTTAAGCTAAATTAAGAGTTTTCTGAGAGGATTCTTAGAATCTTTATGAATACGGGCCCGGGTCTATTCTAAGCCTTCACTTTGAACTTACATGCGTAATTTTTCCTATTTGATCGTTCTCTCTCACACACTCACACACACACACACACACACACACACACACTATATATGTGTATATAAATCCTTTTTTTATTTACCATGCTGTTAATTTCCTATAAGGTATTTGATTGCTTAGAATGATACAAATTGTTCCACTCTTTCCAGTTACACTGATTGCTGGCATGTCTATTTAAGTGGTGGTTTGAATGTTGGTTTTAATGTATCAAACATGGAATTTTCCCAGTTGCCAAATATCGTAATGTAGTGATTACTTTCATTTCTGGCGCTATGGCATTTCTGCGCTGTGTTGGAGATATTAGCGTGTCTCTAATAAGATCCGTCACAAACATGATCCCTGCACGATCTAATCTATAGCGTCTTATTAACTCACTGTCATCCATCGTCTGCAACACATTTCTTCTCCCTCTTCGTCTTTCTGTCATTTTCTCCTCTGCTAAAGAAACTCTTAAGCCTCTTAAAAGTCCTCGTCCGTGCTCCTAACAATTTTGACCTTAAGACCTCTTTTAAGGGTTAAGATGCTTTCTGAATTACTTTTTTCTTTACTAGGACTTTTTCTTTAATTGTAAGAGTAAACGCCCACATTTCTAAGACTTTTCTTAGAATTTTGTCACTAGGAGCTACTCTTTGCATTAAGATTCTTTATGAATACGGGCCCTGTCATATAAATTTGAAGCTTGGGAGCACAGACTTAAGTTTTGTCTCATTTTAAACAAGAACCTTGGCAAATAAGTGTTGCAGTAAAAAAGTTTTAGAAGTGAAACAAAAAAGCTATAGAGGTTAAAGTTTATGAAAAATTTTTATGAACATTTTTATGTATGAAACTGCTAGAAAATCTAAGCCAGAAATCTTAATAAGTTGTTCAAAATTTGAGGTTGACATCTATAAATATGAAAAAAAGCTTTCAGTAAGATTTAGTTTGGTTGCAGTACCATCATTTTCCCCATTAGATGCCAGCAAAGCTCCACTGGTACACACAGTGGTTGGGTTTGTGATTTGCAGTTGAGTTTTTCTCTCTCAAATATTAAGCACACATATGCACACACATTTTTTTTTATTACACACACACATACTCTGACATTCATACCAACACAGCCACACAAGTATAGCTGAATAATTTATCCAACTGGCTCTATAATATGCAGATGCAGAAAACAGGAATACATTTTGTTTGTATAGATTTGTTTGTATATTATATAATAACTTATAGCATAATAACTTATAGCAACCAAACGTTACGTGGCAAATATAGAAACATATATGTATATGAGCTAGGGCTGGACGATTTTGGCTAAAATCATAATCGCAATTAATCAAACAAGTTACCTCGATTACGATTATTGAACGATTATTTTTAAAAAAAATTCCTATGCCACTGGCAAGGCTTATACTGTAAATACGTTCACGGTTATTTTTTCTAATGAAAGATTTAGGGATGTCCCGATACCACTTTTTCACTTCCGATATGATACGATACCGATGCCGCAGCTTTGGCTATTTGCCGATACCGATATCAATCCGATATCTTTATTTTATTCTTGAACTAATACTACTAATAATAAAATATATGGAAGCACTTTGCTCAATTAGCCACATAAAAACAGATCACTCAAATGGAGAACAAATACTTCTCCAGTATATAGTCCACAACAACAACAGTTGATAGTGAAAGACTGCCACCCTTTATTCAAAAGGCCTTGAGATATGTTTGGTAACCTGAATGAATTTAAAATTAATTTGCTATATTTCAGATCAATATATTTGTTTCCTTAAAATTTAAATTAACTTTAACTTCTCATCTGAATTATAAATAGCCTAATGTATTTCTGTATAAAATAATACTACCATTAAAAACACATTTGATTAAATTTTTTAATCAATGTAGAATGTGTTACTTAAAAATAAAAAGATTAGTGCTCTGTTTTAGGACAAGAAATGAAAACCAATGCAATATGATGAATGTCCAAAAGATGAGATCATTTTTGCTTTTTGATAATTTGATTTAAAAAAAAATGTACACAGTGTGTGTGTGTGTGTGTGTGTGTGTGTGTGTGTGTGTGTGTGTGTGTGTGATTTTGCTTGGGTGACAGTTGTAGGTTACAGTTTGACAAGAGTTTACATGACAAAAGCATAATGTTTTACACAAATATAAGTAGGCTAAACACTTTGCAGTTTTAATGATGTCCTGTATGAACAAATTGACGTTGATGTTGTAATGACAAATGATGTTTTTATGTTTCCACTGTTAGATCGCGCCCGTGCCTCTCTCTCTCTCTCTCTCTGACACACACACACACGCATCCAGCATTGCAATCTTGACATCGCAGCCTGTTCATTATGCTGCGTTGACACCAAACGCGAATAGAGCGTCAAATTCGCGTCTATCGCGTCTAGTTCTGTCCACTGGCGCGGTGCGAGCGGAGCGGAGCGAGCGTTTTCAATTCATTCCTATGGAAGTCGAGCTTCACGCTCGCGCAGTGCATTTTGGGATTGATAGCGGACCGGAGAAAGCGTTGAGAGCGTCAAAAGGTTGGGCAGTTCTCGACTTTATGCAAATATCAAGCGAAAAACGCGGTCGGCAGCCAATTGCTGATGTTCGGAATGTGACGTCTGTTTTGAGAGTTTAAAAATATGCAAATTGTGCCGGAGTTTATGCTGGATTTAGTGCTTAAACCATTTTGTTTACAAATTAGACCCCTTGCAGTTGTTATAAATATGTTAAAGATTTTATTTTGGATGTGTTCATTGTGATTATATTGGCTGGGTTTATAAAAGTTTATAAAATTGAAAGGATATCTTTGCTTGGTGCATTTGGAAACAAAGCTTGTCTATTTCTAAATGTAATCGCGTGCATCGCTGATGATTATACTGTCCATGTGTTGAAAACAACTTCGATTAAACACACTCGCAACAGACACACCCCAAAGCGGAGACGTTACAGCGTTGCCAGCGGCACTGAGCGGACTTTTGCCGCTGTAGTGGACACACACCGTAAACATTTTGAATCCATTCGCGCGTCCAAAGCGAATAGGAAGCGCGTAAAAGCGAGCGTTTAAAGCGAAATAGACGCACGTTCAGAGCTAAGGGACAGGGCGGAGTCACGTGACTACACACGCGGTAATATGTTTTAAGGGGAAAGTACATTAATACACAGTGGGCGGAAATATAAATAGGATTAAAAAAACGAAATAACCGACTTGGTAAAATTATGTCGGTTATAGGCTCTGAATTTCGGTTTCAATTACTTTTCGATTAATCATCCAGCCCTAATATGAGCCGAATGAGAGAGGTGCGTATACTGCAACCGTAGTATATGTGATATGTGTGTGCACATGAGGCACCGGCTCAATCTGTCAGGGTTTTAGACTTATGTTTGGCCACTAGAGGCTCCCATTGCATCTCTTGTTGGTTTTCAGTCTGTCATTATGTCTTATTGTTGTCACCTGTGTCTTGTTCCCTGTTTCTCCTGAGTACTTTGCTCAGTGTTTCCAGTGTCATGACCGCGTACGCACAAAAGAAGGCCTACGCCGCTCTCTACGCAATAATTGGTATTTATAAAAAGCAAACTTGACGGGAAAATGTGCGGTCCTTCACGCAAACTCTGACCCAGGCGTACGCACAAAAACGGGTGAAATGAGAAATGGCGACACCGTCGACAGATGGAAGAAACACGTGAAAGTGTGTGAAACTGTAGACCGCTGTGTAAAAGAAATGGCAACACTGCCTCTCATAAATAACATGAAGACTTCACAAAGCAAGTCTTACAATTAATAGCCTACACAAACACCCGTTTGATCGATCTGCAGTGTAAAACAAACCAAATCAAACGAAGATTACAACAGAAATGCAAATTAACACATATTTGCAAAAAGAAAAGTGAAATATGTTCTGCAATAATATTGGCATGTTATGCAATTCATCCTCATAACACATCTGTAGCTTTCCCCTTTCCCCCACCCGTGGCAGACACACTTTGGCCAGGTCCATGGAGGGAAACGGGGACAGGGAGTGACAGTCCATCTGGCGGCCAGGGCGGAGACGACAGTCCATCAGGCGGCCAGGGCGGAGACGACAGTCCATCTGGCGGCCAGGGCGGAGACGACAGTCCATCGGGCGGCCAGGGCGGAGACGACAGTCCATCGGGCGGCCAGGGCGGAGACGACTCTCCCTCGAGCGACCAGGGCGGAGACGACTCTCCCTCGGGCGGCCAGGGCGGAGACGACAGTCCATCGGGCGGCCACGGCGGAGACGACCCTTCGGGCGGCCAGGGCGGCGACTCTCCCTCGGGTGACCAGGGCGGAGACGACCCCTCGGGCGACCATGGCACAGGAACAGACACCGGCTCAGGAACTGGAACAGACACCACCGGCTCAGGAACTGGAACAGACACCACCGGCTCAGGAACTGGAACAGACACTGGCTCAGGAACTGGAACAGACACCACTGGCTCAGGAACTGGAACAGACACCACTGGCTCAGGAACTGGAACAGACACCACTGGCTCAGGAACTGGAACAGACACCACCGGCTCAGGAGCAGACACCACCGGCTCAGGAGCAGACACCACTGGCTCAGGAACAGACACCACCGGCACAGGAACAGACACCACCGGCTCGGCGGTGATCATCCTCTCCGAAGACACAGGCTTAGCGGCGGCCATCTTGTCCGAAGACACAGGCTCGGCAGACGTGACGTGAACAGGCTCGATGGAGACCCTCTTGTCCGCAGACACTGGATCCGGCTCGGCAGCGGCCATCTTGTCCGAAGACCCAGGCTCGGCAGCGGCCATCTTGTCCGAAGACACAGGCTCGGCAGATGTGACATGAACAGGCTCGGCGGCAATCATCCTGTCCGAAGACACAGGCTCAGCGGTGGCCATCTTGTCTGAAGACACAGGCTCAGCGGCGGCCATCTTGTCCGAAGACACAGGCTCGGCAGATGTGACGTGAACAGGCTCGGTGGCGGCCATCTTGTCCAAAGACACAGGCTCAGCAGACGTGACGTGAACAGTCTCTGGATCGGCAGACGTGACGTGAACGGTCTCTGGATCAGCAGACGTGACGTGAACAGTCTCTGGATCGACAGGCGTGACGTGAACAGTCTCTGGATCGGCAGACGTGACGTGAACGGTCTCTGGATCGGCAGACGTGACGTGAACAGTCTCTGGATCAACAGACGTGACGTGAACAGTCCCTGGATCAACAGACGTGACGTGAACAGTCTCTGGATCGGCAGACGTGACCTGAACACTCCTGGGAATCTCTAGGATCTTGGATAGCATAGAAAAATAATCCAATAACGTGTCAGCGGCCATCTTGTCCGAAGACACAGGCTCGGCAGACGTGACGTCGAAGGGGGGCCATGGCGGAGAGTGATGTTGGCTTTCCTCTCGACCACTCACTCCTCTGCGACCTCCCCGGGTCCCACGGAAAATGACTAGGCGGGTTCCCTCAAAACCAATCCTTCTCTCCCGCTCGATGGCTGGGGAAGAAACACCGGAAAACATACCGCTGGATCCTTGGAGACGGAGTCCTTCTGTCACGATCCACACATAGGAAACAGAGAGAAGATCCAATTGCAATATGTATCTTTAATGCGGGTAATCCGTTACTCAGAAACAGTCCATGCAGGGGTCAAAACCAAGATAGCAATTCAACATAAAAAAGACACACGAAAAACAGGCAAGAACAGAACTCGGAAGTGGCGTGATAATTACAAGGACTCCGTGACACACACTAAAACAGACTTGGCTGAGTGCAATGATCAGTGATAAGGGACAGCTGAGTGCAATGATGAGACAAGAATCGTGGGGAATGTAGTTCAGAAAGTGCCAGACACTGTGGGGAAGGAGGACATCTAGTGGTTACCCAGGGAACACAAACCAAACACTGTGACAAATGTATTTTACAAACAAACGTGAAAATCATGAGTTTCCACACACCAGTTTATAATTATGGTATCATCAATTTCATATCTTCCTTAAACTGTATAAAAAGAACCCTAAACTGCGTTTCCAGTTGGAGAATGGAGAATCTGCGAATCCTCCGAAGCCCGAACCTCGTCGTCGGTCCATCTTTCGTGTTTTTTAAACTCCATTGTTGATTCAAATAGCAAACAACTGTTATGCACACCCCGCAACAGGTTAAAATAAAAAAAATGGTGGCTGAAATAAAATGCTGCGTGGAGTCAACCAATCACAATACGGCATGAACTCAACCAACGAACCCACTACTGACAGTTGCTGAACTTTGAAAAAGTACTACCTCGCCAACAGGGACTTTTTGAGGGGGAAATATTTACCCCGAACTTCATTTAGACCCTGATTCCTGAGTACTGTTGTGGCATAAAAATTCTCATTAAACACATATCACTGCGTAAGAGACACTCTGAATCAAATGATCATTCAAAAGTATTTATTCTTGCAAGAATAGGTCCAGTCACCCACACAGAAGTTCAATAAGTACAGCTGTGGAGCGAGTGAGACAAAAAGGCAGAGGAGCAGGGCGGTTTTATACTGTTTTTATCATACCCTACTTCAAGGTCTCCTTCTGTAATGTTGCTGAGGAAGACAGACAAAGACGAGGATCTAAACGCAGGGTGATTTAATAAAGTAACACAAAACAGAGAACACAGAACTCAAAGAACAAAAGAACAAAACCTTGGGAATCACAGAGAGATACAACCATTACACGTACAACAACTGACAAAGTAACAAGTGAAACACAAGGGCTATAAATACACAGGGACCAACAAGCTAAACAAGATAACAAGGGGGTGTGGCTAATTAGAAACACCTGGGAAGACTAATAAACTAGAAAACTACAAAGGACTACAAAACATGGCACAGAACAGGAAATAACAAGTCCACACAAGACAAGGGGAACACAAGACAGGAATCATGACACCTGCCTTCGGGCCGCAATTTCACATACAGAAAGGCTCCTTGGCTATAAATCTTATCTATGTCGGTGGGCTCCTAGGATCCTCAGACCATATGACCTCTGACCTTAAGGATCAGACATCCCCTGTCCAGCTGCTCCTCCAATTCCTTGCTCACCCCCTCCAGATGTAGAAACGTTCGGGGGTCCTGCTCAACCACAAAAGATCTGCAGCAAATGCACAGAAATCAAGAATCAGAAAAGTGCTGTAATAGCTCTGTTTGAAATTACAATAATTAAAATAAACTACAACTTAATATTTAAATAATTATTGTTATTCATTGCTGCAGTATACTCACTCAAAGCCTTTGATGGCAGCATTCAGCTTCATGAGCCACTCTCCACCGGATAAACACACATCTGTTCATCTGTCCCTGTAACATCCAGACAAGATTTACATTACCTCTGTGATTTATGAGCTCAACACTAAATTTACATGTTGAGGTTGTTTTAACTTTTTATCCAACATAAATGTTCCTCAATTTATCAACTACTAATGGACAAATAAAATAGATAACTTATGTTAAGTTAGTTTGTTCTACATAATAGCACACATTCATCACTCAGATCTCAGATTTCATGTTGTGATGTGCTCTTCTGCAATACTTACTGAAGATTTTCCTGTCAGATGTAAATAGACATTTAAAATAAGCGTCTTTAAGATGTATATGGTTTATGTAAATCCACGTTAGAGACGTAACTTACGTGTCCTTACTGGAGCTCCCCTGTTAGCTAACGTTATACATAATAAAACGTGTTTTTACAGCAAAATCACAACTATACTTTACTGTGTAACATCTTTACACCTTCAACAATTCAACAGTTTACTCTACAGTAGTTCAACACATGCAATTTTAACACAAGGAACCGTGTTTACTCACATTTGAAAGCACCTGCGTCGCTGATCTCTGCGATGTTAATGACGTATCCTCTCGCGTGGCCTCCTGGGATAGAAGAGTATCCATCGGTTGAGCACTCGAAAATCTGGCCGAAAGCAGAAAGCCATCCGGGAACTTCTCGCCTACTCTTTTATGAATACTGATGTTTCGAACATACTGCTTCCTTCCCGTACTGTTTTCGCCTACTATATAGTAGAAAAGTAGGCATATTCGAACGCACTTAAGTCCGAATCTCGCGATAATTAGTACGTCACCCAGGTAATTCTCGCCTACTCTTTTGGATTCGTACATACTTTTTCGCTCGCCTACTCTTTTTCCCATACTAAATAGTAGAGAAGTATGCGGTTTCGAACGCAGCCACTGTCAAGACGATCTGCTGAAGTTGACACTGAACATCAGAATGGGTAAGAAAGCGGATTTAAGTGACGTGTCATGGTTTTTGGTGCCAGACGGGCTGGTCTGAGTATTTCAGAAACTGCTGATCTACTGGGATCTTCACACACAACCATCTCTAGGGTTTACAGAGAATGGTCTGAAAAAGAGAAAATATCCAGTGAGCAGCAGTTCTGTGGGTGAAAATGCCTTGTTGCTGCCAGAGGTCAGAGGAGAACGTAAAAAGCGCAGTATTGTAAAAAGCGCTTTATAAATAAAGGTGACTTGACCAAACCTTGAAGCAGACGTGCTACAGCAGCAGAAGAAACTCTCGGAGTGATTGGCACAGAGGTGTAAAGTCCAGGTTCAGAAAGTAAAAGTCCTCCTCAGTATTTTGTTCCAATCACCTGGATTTGCTAATTAGCACAGTTTTTCAGCCAGGAGATAAAGCTAATTAGTGAAATCAGCAGGCGGAGTTCATGTGTGGAATAAACATATGGCAGGACTTTTACTTTCTGACCCCTGGACTTTACACCTCTGAATTGGCATGGAAATGGGTGTGACAATGTTGTATGTTTGGTCTTGGCGGAGTAGATCTGCTACGCTGCTGCGGCAGAGCAAGTACGGGACTTGCTTCGACCAATACAGACACGGCACGCTGCTGTGAGCAAGTAAGACATGCTGCTGCTGTACAATATAGCGTACATGAATTACCCCCCAACAGAGCAGGTGACATGGCCATTGACAATACAATATACTGTGCGTCAGAAAACCCCCCACCCCTAGCAGATCTACCGCCAAAACACATGTACTGCTGCTGCACCGAAGAGCCATAGGAACTAGCTAGCTATGTGTGCCTGGCCCGTTAGTTTTGAGTATGACAAATGTGCGACTGGGTCTGCTTTGCCGAATGGCTTGACTTCAGTGGCCAATGACTATGTGTGCCTGAGCCAAAAATCTCAAACATATTCAATTAGAGCACGCATTATGTGTGACTTTAACAAATGGTAACATGTCGCAGGCTGAAAGAGACGAGAAAAGAAACCTGCCACAACCACCTGAGCAAATAGTATGATGATTTAGCATTGTTTGATAATCGTCATTGTCAAACCCTCTACACTCCTATTTGTAAATGTGGAGTCATTTGGACAATGGGAGAAGAATGAAGCATGACTAACATGTATTCAGCTGAACCGAGCCCAAACGCACACACACACATACACACGAGTAAATGAAAACATCGGCCTTGTGTGTTGTTGGGTAATAAAGTAATAGCCCCAGTTAAATGGCTATAAGTTTTCTCATGAACATTTTCTCATGTCCACTAGTCGCAGTACCCTTATGTAAAAGGCTTGCTGCTTCTGGATCTTAATCCGTAAAACTGCTGTTATATGCTGGTATTTTACTCCTGCATCAAATGCAAGACTATAAACAGCTTTCTTAAACAATAAGCATTGTTTTATGTTTCGTAAATTGAGCAAAGTTTAAAGGGCACCTATTATGCAAAATTCACTTATGATGTTTGAACATAAATGTGTGTTGGCAGTGTGTGAGCAAATCCACCCAGAGTTTTTTTTACAATCTCAATAAATCATAAGCACTGTCTCAGAATGAGCTGTTCTAAGATTGCTCTCACTGTGACGTAGAATTGCGCAAGCCCCACCGACGTGGTTTGATTGACACTGTGGTTACCCCGCCCTCGGTGATCTGTACACCATCGCCATTGTTTCAACGACAGCTGGTAATGTCTCCTAAGAAATGTAGGTGTTCTGTTGTGGGATGTAAGAATGGACATAGTAGTCTTCACTGACATCAGAGCCACTGAAAACGCAGCGGATGGATTTTATTTATGAAGAAAAGGCGCCACTTAAACTTCCTAAATACGTTTATGTTTGCGCAAATCATTTTCTGACTGACTTTTTGTTTAGTGAACGAGGGTCAATTCAAAGCAGGTCTTGCTTCAAAGTTAATCCTCAAGTGTGGATCGTTGGTTGCCTACTGTTCGCGATCCAACGTCACCTCCAGAAGAAGTAAGTGTATTTTATGACTTTTGAGCAAATAGTCATTTCAATCGATGTCAGCCAGTTCAACAACAAATGCGTCTAAAGCTATTTATTGTCGTCGTCATATGATGTCATAGGATGTCTCAACAAACAACGTCAGACAGTTTTATGTCACGTATTATTTTTTTACAGCAATTACAAATAAATTAATACCTGCTCTATCTCCCTGCAGCATATGTTTTCTGGTTCTGTAGCCATCTTCTCACATTTGCCATCAGTATTTGTGTGTGTGTAGTTTAAAAAAATTGCGCGAACGTTATCACAGTTTGTGTGTGTGTGTGTGTTGCACATCCATAATTGCAAAGGGGACGTGATTAAAACTCTATAAGTACATAAATGTATCAAATAACCATTCCAAGACGTCCTGGTCCATTCTCATTCGTGTTTCTTCTGCCAGAGTCTCTTCATCATCTGGGTCCGATTCTGGTTCATACATGTATTTTATGATATTTGAAAATAAAACTTAAATATTTGAGCTGATATTCTGTTATATCTATTGTCTGAGTAACATTGCTAATGCGTGACTACTTGGCATTTCATATCTGTCCCATGCAATGGTAATGTCAACACAATTTGAGAGTGAATCCCACATATGCACTTATCTTTGATGTTGGATTTCTAAAAGCATGCTGCACTGCAAAGGCAAATGCTGACCAAGTATTTAAAGGTTAAGCAGTGAGCTCATTGGCTACTGAATATTCATGAACCAATCAGCTGCACCCTATAGATAACTATGTGATTATGAACAAGTGAGTTAAAGACCTATTAGCCTACACAATCTAGACGAGTTTCATGCCAGAACTTTTTATATAGCATTAATCACGGAGAAGGTATTGTTTGTCACATTAAATGCTTAATGTAAAACTTACAGAAGTACATAGGTTAGGGATGCATTTTTTTATTTAAATGTACCCCACTTAAATACTAGAATACCTTCCTTTATTAAAGAGTACTTAAAGTAACTTCCAAAAAAGCTTATGAAAGTAGTAACAATACAGGAGCATTTAGAGTTCTGCTTTTAAGTAATCCAAAAGTGATTGAAAAAGTCCAAGTTTAGAACAACCATTAAACAGTTCCTTACCTTACATCTGAAATACAGATTACTAGAAGTCACACAGGACAAATAAAAACTCAATGCAAAATATTCCAATCTGGCCTGTAATGCTGCCTGAATCATGATCACACACTGTTCGCTGGACAGTGGAGAACCGGCCCTCAACTGAGCCTGGTTCCTCCCAAAGTTCTCCATTCTGTCACCTGGAGTTTTGGTTCCTTACACTGGTCACCTTTAGTTTGCTTAGTTACAGCCATTTAATATTCAACATTATCATCTGCCTGCATTGACACCATTATATGAGAACTGAATGACAGTTTCCTCCAGAGCAGCTTATATTAATATATAAAAAATAAGCAAAAATGAACCACTGAACTTAAGCTGGGCTATGACGCCATTTCTCTATAAACAATGTTGCATTATTTTTATTATCACTGTAATGCTGCTTTCTACGGAGCCCCTGAGGGGACCTTTGCAAAAAAAATTAAAAAATAATACAAACTATCGCGTGCGCATGTGCACGAGAAACTTTTTGCGTGCTCACGAGTTACAATTTCCAGTTTGGTTATAGTGTCATTACTACAAATGTGGGAAAAGGGATGAGATGAGAGTGTGCTCGGAGCATGCCTCCAGAGATTTGTCTTATTATTGGGAGTTTGCATTTGAGATTGTTTGTGGACTGTGCTTTACTGTAAGAAAAAAAAGCATGGATTACAAAATCAGAGAGTAGCCTATTTCTTTTCATTTTAAATTGTTTCATTTAAAGACATATCAAGCTATCTTCAGATGTATTCTCATCCAGTTCACGTGCAATGCAAGTGACCACGGCGCGCCTCCATGATTATATTAGCCGCTTTCCGACCGGAGGAACCTTTTCACAGTTCCTAGAACTATTGGCTAAAGTACCCGGATGTCGGCGTGTTCGCACCGCAGGAACTAGGAACGATTTTAGTTCTAGGAACTCCATTTGGAGGAACTAATTTAGCTCCTACTTCAGAGTAGGGTCTAAACCAGCACTATAGGAACTACTCGTGACGTTAGTGTACGCTGATTGACCGAACGCACGCGGAACACCAGCACCCGCCATTTTTAAAACAGCTAGAATGTAAATACACAGATTATAGCCTATATTAGGGTGACCATACATCCTGTTTAACCAGGACATGTCTGGCCAGGATTTCGAGATCGCCCAAAATGCCCGGGATTCGCCTTTTGCTTTCTACAGTCACCATTCATTATGTTTACATTATTACATTATTTGACACTGACACATACGTGCCAGCTTTGCAGGTCATGCATTCTGCTTCACACGGATCCCGATCGAGACGAAAACACAGGAATTTTCTTAGCAATGCTAAAACGCACATCATCCGATCACTTGTTTAGCGTTCATGTAAACACTACATTCAGATTCACCAATCAGAATTAATTCAGTCCTACTGAATCAAAAGGTGTGCATGTAAACAAAATGAATGGCGACGAGAAAGCAAAAGCCGTATCCCGGGTATTTTGGGTGATCTCAAAATCCCGGCCGGACATGTCCTGGAATATGGTCACCCTAGCCCAGTGGCTCCCAGCTGTCCTGCCGGCACCCCAACACTGCACATTTTCTTTGTCTCCCTAATCAAACACACCTGATTCAACTCATCAGCTCATTAACCCATGTGATAATGAGCTGATGAGTTGAATCAGGTGTGTTTGATTAGGGAGACAAAGAAAACGTGCAGTGTTGGAGTGCCGGCAGGACAGGTTTGGGAACCACTGCCCTAGCCTATATATTTACTCCATAAACTAACTATACAAACATGGAAAACAGTGATAGATGGGTCTCTAAACCTTTATGCTGAAGAGAAAATCCAACGCAACTTTGAGGGGACCAAGCCAAACATGATTATGTTTATCTGCCCAGCTAGCAACACTGGACATCAACCACACGGCATAGGCTAATAACCTTTTTTTCATATACTGTCTACTTTCTATAACAGTTCTATCTAATAACATATTAAACAGTACTGTTAGACAGATTGCTAACTAATAAACAGAGAATGCAAGCATTGTTTTCTCTGACGTTCTCAGCGCCGCCAAAATAAAAGTCCGTCGCACCGTCAAAATAAAAGTCACCGTGCTTGCGTCACTCCCTTACGGTACGTTCACACGGGACGTCAGCGTCAGCGCTTCCCATTGACTTTGAATGGGTGACGTCAAGCGTTGCCGAAAAGAATTGTGGATCCGTCGGCGGCGCTTCACTGGCGTTGCTCGCGGCAGAAGTTGAGAATTTTTCAACTTCTGCCGCGAGCAACGCTAGTGAAGCGCCGCCGACGGAAGCGTCAGCCAATCAGATCGCTCTATGCAAATACAGTAGCCAGGCGGCAGCCAATCACGTTCATCCTGTTAAAGAGCAGCAAACTGAGGATAAATTTTAAAATGGAGGAGAAACGAATTATTGTGGTGGGCAATCACCCGGTCCTTTATGACCATTGAATGACAATGAAGCTTGTTGTTGAGTTCCTGTCTAATTTCATTGGCTGACGCTGCTATGACCATGGTGTCAGTGCCAAACTTCAGCCACGCCTTCCGTCAAGCGTTGATGCTGACGACCCGTGTGAACGTACCGTTACCCCTCCTACCAGTTCCTATGGCCACTTGGCCAGTGCGAATGCAAACAGCAAAACCGAGTTTGGGGGAAGAGTAGTTCTTAGAACTGTTTAGAAGTGGACAGTTCCTAGAACTAAGTTCCTGTAACTACTTGGTCGGAAAGCGGCTATTGTCTGCTATATATTTGCGTCTCATTTATTTAATGCAGGTAATTGGTTGATGAAAAATTTATTAAAATTAAGATACAATTTTTACAAAACAAAATTCACTTTAAACAAAGGTTTTCTACAAAACAAAACTTAATGACCTGGTCAAAATCATATCTGACCCGCTCCATTTCTCATTGCACATCCTATCTTACTCATGCTGTTCACTTTTCATAATCAACATAGATGGAAAAATTATACATATTTTAACAAATATGAAACTAAATGCGCTTATTTAATGGCTACAACACAGTAGGCCTACAGACTCTATTTGTACACATTGCTGCACATTCATTTAATTCTGAATTTTACACACTTAAGTTGAAAGGCATATAGGCATAGTAGGCTAAAATATCTGCAACATTTATCAATTTCATGGATAATTGTGCATTCATTCATTAATTAGGCCCATTATCTTAATGAATAATGCAACAAAGACAAAGCATGTAAACTGAATTGTTTGTTTATTCAGAATGAAAGGCAAATGGATTTTGACCACTTCATTAAGTTGTTTTGTAGAAAGCCTTTCTTTAAAGTGAATTTCATTTTGTATAACTTGTATTTTAATCAATTTTTCATCAACCAATTACCTGCATTTAATAAATGAGAAGCAAATATATAGCAGACAATATAATCATGGAGGCTCACCCCAGTCACTTGCATTGCACGTGAACTGGAGCGCATCTCATCATAAATTAACCGAAACTCGGTGTATGCCTCACATACATGAATACATCTGAAGATAGCTTGATGTCTTTAAACGAAACAATTTAAAACGAAAAGAAATAGGCTACTCTGATTTTGTAACCTATGATGCAGGACCTGCATTCAAGTGAAATCCATGCTTTGTTTGTGGACTGTGCTTTACTGTAAGAAAAAAATAAAAATAAATCTCAAATGCAAACTCCCAATAAAACAAATCTCTGGAGGCATGCTCCAAGCACACTCATCTCATTTCCCACATTTGTAGTAATGACACTAACCAAACCGGAAACTGTAATGCATTAGCACACACGAAACTTTGCAAAGGTCCCCTCAGGAGCTCCGTAGCTTTCAGACTTCCAGCTTCAAAAAAAAAAAAATTTAATCCACAGAAACATGCAACACACTGATTGTATAAAAGTTTTATTTGATTCATGTTTTGTAGCCAATACTACTGCACAATCATGGACAGGGGGATGTGTATGTGGTCTCAAACTGATCACCTGGGAAAAAAAACAAAAAAAAAAAACACAAGAGCTTAGCCTGAGCATACAGGCAATCCTACAGGAAATTTAGCCAAACGTTGATGAAAGCCTACTTGTCTGATAGTAGTCATAGACATTGATGACTGCTGGCTTGAGATTTTTCACTGCAAGAACCCGTTTTAGCCGTAGCGTGTAAGTTATGGGGAAGCTTTTGATAACCTGCAATACAGAAGAGATTAACAGCACAGATGGACACATGAAGGTGGCAGCTAGAAGTGTACCCAGTGTAGTCTCACCTCTTTCAGATACACTAGGACATGATCATCTTGAGAATCAACCCGCTCCACTAGCGGAGCAAACGATCGGGGTGGAGAACCAAGCTGAGGGGAAAAGACCATAATTTACAGATAATCACATCTGAAGGAGCTTTAACATCTTTGGATCTGACAAGTCATCTTAAACCCATACAAACCGGTGACGCATCTGCCGTGAAACCCGACAACAGCTTAATGTCCACGATAACCATGTTAGTACTTGCTTGTTCACCATTGTATCTGAATGAAGGGGAATAAAGATGTTTAGACAAAGGGAACAAGCAGCTTTCAGGGCATTAAAGCTATAAATATGAGCTGCTTTAAGTTAAAGATGTTCTTACTTCACTGTGAAGTTCAACATAAGATTAGCCAGTCTGCAGTCTCCAGTCACCTTTGCTTCAACACTCAGTGTACTGGGGACTTTAACAGGTGTCGGGATGTTGTAGAAACATGCAATCTATGAGAAGTAAAAAATAATTAGTAGGTGCAAAAAAGAAACAAATGGAGGGTGAAGATACAGACCTGCACAGACACACAAGCGGATCCTGACGCTTTAATACTATATTTGCCTGGAACTTTCTTCAGCGGCTTGACCTGATACAGCAGCCTGTTGTCCCGATTCACGTTGAAGCTATAAGAGTCTCCTTCTACTGAGGACTGTACGGTAACAGTGCTGGAGCCATCCAAACTGAACACTTGAGCAGCGTACACAGACAGGGCATGAAGAGCCGCCACAGTGTCCTAAAACAAGGAAATGATTAGTAACTCCCAACTATTAGCACAATCAACCATATGAGTGGTCAGAGGCACCTGGGTGGAGGAAAAGCCTCCATAGGGATTCTGCTGGGTCACCAGCCAGTTGACAATGCGGTTAGCATAGCTCAGAGAAGCCGTTGTGAGGGGCTTGACTGTGAGAACCGCTAGCAGAACATAAGAGCTGATCTCCACTGCCACAGTATCACCAGATGTAGTCTGAGACCAATGGAGTTTAATGCCTAAGGATGAGATGAGGGGATAAAGATGATGCCATAGAACCTGATAAAAATCTCAAGAGGCGGTTTAAATTTTCACCTTCAGAAATGGCACTATTCTTCAAGGTGGTAATAAGCTGTGATCGAGTGGTGGTCTCTCCAGCCAGACTGAAGGTGTAGGCCAGAAGAGCAGTAGTGTAAGTGTTTCCCAGATTCCCAACAACAGGCCTCAAGCAAGACAAAGCGTTAGTAATGACGGGATCCTGAAAAAAGCAAGCGTCAGACTAAAGCCAGAAAGGAAAGGTCATCTGTAAGGAGCTCATACAGTTTACCGTGGAGGGGACGCCTTGCTCAAGCAGTGATGCAGTGATGTAGGCAGTCATGGTAATGTTATCATCAACTCCACCCTAAAACACCAGTAAATGGATTAAGAATCATTTCATCCCTTGAACACATCATTATGAAGCATTTGAAGAAACATGTGACCACCTTTAGGGCATAGTGGTACAGAGTTCCCTGCTGCATGAAACAGCCGTCCGAAACCTGCTGGCTGATCAACCAATCCTTTGCACTTTGAAGGACATTCGGATCTATGAAGATGAAGTCCCTCGCTAGGCCAAAAGATCTCAGGACAAAGGCAGTCAACCTGGCCGTGGAGGAAGTTCATGTCGAACTAAGTATATATAAACTGCTTCATCTTCTAGTGACAAGACTAGAGTCTAGAACCAGCATGAAACTCACCATGTATTGGATTCATCATAACCAAATGTGCTGTATGATCCATCACTGTGCCTGTAGTTTAGTTGACCTTGGTATCCTGTTCATGTCAAAATCCATAAGAAATTAGACAGTCTCCCACAATCCCAATGAGAAAACACTAAACGTCCTTTGAAACTAGTCTTCAAAGTGAAAAAATAAATAAAGTCACCCACACCTCTTTGAAGGTAGCCTGTGGCGGTCTCTCGGATGGCTGCAGTGAGTTGCTTCGTGACTTGCAGGTACTGCAGTAAGTAAATATTTGGAGCAAAAACACCCATATTCTGTTCTCCACAACCATATGGCATCTCTAACAACCCATCTAGTTTATTCAGTGCACGACCCATTATGTCTCCTATGAGAGGAATAGAAACAAGGGGTCAAACCATATGTTATTCTGCTGAGTGTCACACTGCTGGTTTCTCCAAAAATGATGTGCTTTACCTAGGACTGAAACGGAGCATCTGGCTGATCCCTGGATCACGTTTGTAGGAAACGTCAGAGTCACATCTTCAGAAAGGACATTTCCTGCGGTCCAAACAGAACAAATCAGCACAGAGCGCTAGGCTAATGTTTGTCTACAGCTTCCAGGGGGATATTTGAGAATCATTGAGTGCAAACAAACCCTTTGGACACAGTAACCAACTCTGGGTGTTTGTCCTTTCAACTCCTTCAGGCTATAAAAGCAATAAAAATAAAACATCAGTAAAGCAGCATGAGCTCCATGATCAAACTCCAGAAGGCTGGTTGGACTCACCAGGACAAGTAGACTTTGAGTGACTACATCAATGCGTCCTCTCTTTGGCACAGTCACAACTTCAGTGCCACATCGAGTCTGGGACGGTTCAGCTGAAGCATTGACAGTCACATTAACAGCTCCTGCAGTGAGAGACAAGTGGTGATGAATATTTTAGTTGTCATCATGACTGTCACTTCTCCATTATGCATAAACCCACTAGCTATTCGTCCTAATAGCAGTTCTTTATTTGACATTTGCAGTTTCTTGAATTGGAATTGCTGTGCACTGTTTCCTCTGACTAAATCTGTGATCAAACCTTAGTGATAAACTTGACTATTGTCTGCAATCGTTGAATAGATGCAACCTCGGTCAGTCTTTAGTTAAAATAGAAAAATTTAAGAGTTCCAGATTGTTAGTTCATATTAGGAAATCCACCATTTTAGCTTTTGAGAGTGGGTGCTTGTTTGATTAGTTCATAATGTGGAGTTAATTTATATGACTCAATTTAATTGAAAGCAGGAAACTAGATTAAATAAACCATGTATATGAATTGTTCTCATGATTTATGCTTTAAGTGCTATGATTCAGAATTTATACTATTGAGTATCCCTATGGTGAGTAACACCTTAAACACTGAGTGAGAGTGAGAGTGAGAGAGACACACACACACTGTCCAAAACTGACCAAGGAGAGAAGCTGCGAAACCCCATTTAAAGGTTATTCTCCCACTGGCACAGAGACAGGATGAATATGGATCATTCAATGGTTTCAGAGTGAAGGCAGAGGATTGAGCTGGAGTTACTCGAACCTGCCAATGAAAGAGCACATGGAGCAAAAACAGCACTTACTCTATACGGATCCATTATATAAAAGAAACCATGACAGACCATGATGCACTCAGACAGATAGCTGAAGACAGTGGCCTTCAGCTCAAAAGACTCCCCCCGGACGATGGAGTACGGCAGCGTGAGCTCCAGGAAAAAGGGCTGGAATACCGTCAGCAGAGCAGGAGAAGCAAGACCGAAACCTTTGGAAGAAAGGCAGAACGCCTCAGTCCTCCATGTGGTGATTGTGTCAGGAACCTTGAGGGGAACTTGTGTGGATCCAGTGTCTCTGAAAAAGTGAGGGGCACAGCAGTAAAAATTGTGGGCAAGTAGCTTTAGCAACAAAAGAGGTTTTACTAACCCCACTTGAGCAAGCTGCCAGATCCAGGTTTCTGGAAAGTAAACCCTGACAGTCACATCTTGGCTGGAGCTGCTCTCACTTAGTGATTGCATCATAGATGCAAATGCAAATGCTGAAATAAAGACAAGACTAGAAGTGCCTGCTTTTTGAATGCATTCAAGTTCTGAAGTTACAAAATATCTAAACAGCTCCTCATTGCATTTAAAGCTGTAGTGAGAGATTTTTAGCAGCATCTAGTGGTGTTTGTGAATTGCAACCAACAGAAGTTACAGTGGCCTGAAGTTTTGCCGTCTGAGACAGTAAAGAGAAGCCAGACAAGAAATGGTTTATTTACAAAGACAAGTTAATAATTGGCGTTTACTTAATTCAGTAAAACAATGTTTGTTACTTATTCATCGTGATGATGTGGAGTTTTATTTGCTTTAGCTTGCTTCTTTGCATGAAGAACAGTAACAAAATGTGTTTGAAATGTGTTTGAAATGTTTCTACAGTGGCCCTAAATGGACAATGTAAGGGGACTAGCAGTGTATGTAGATAGAAATGGCGCATTTTTAGGTAATAAAAACATAATGGATCGTCATGCAAGGTTAAGGGTCACTGAAAAGTCATGTATATGATATTGCACTTCTGTCAACAGATCCTCCTAAATATTACACAATGCACCTTTTAAAAACAAAAAACAAGTTGATCAAATGGAATAACCTTAGGTTCACCTAGTTGTGCAGAAATGGTTTCATGGAACGAACTATATAACTGCATAGACTTACATCTGGAGTCACCACGATAAAAAACCCGGTCTTTGTACTTCAGGCAATCAGGTTCACGTACATTCAGATTTGTTGCGAGCTTCAAACCCACCCTCTGCCAGAGAAACAAGAGAACACAAAGATGAAACTGAAATCAAGGACCCTGCAGTATTCAGTGACTACATGAAGGATTTTCTACCTTGAAACTTGTGTAGGCATGATCTGCACGAACCGCTCGACGGGGTCGAATCGTAAGACACTCCTGTTTATCCTCAACATTGTATGGATAATCTGATTGCGACTGCACTGGGAGCAAGTCAAACACCTGGGTCAACGAAACAAGTCAACTTTATATAAAGCTTTTTACAATAAAGCTTTTTACAATATAGATTTTTACAATGATAAGAAACGGTTTCTAAAATAGAATAGTGCCAGAGTCCAGCTTAAGTTCACTGATGGTTCAATTGTTTAAAAAAAAAAAAAAAAAAAAAAGTATATTTAGCCACTCTAGAAAAAAAAAAAAAATGTATATATATATATATATATATAAATAATGCGGTCAATGCAAGCAGATAGTTGAATATTAAGTGATACAATACATGTGTTGGCATGTCACACACTTCTAGAAAATTTAACTAAACGTGCTACCATTTAATCTGTTCGTCACAAGTAAAAAATAAAAAATAAAAAAAAAGCCATGTTATAGTATTGATTCATCCAATTGATCCATAAGGACACTGAGGACAAACAGGAAACCTGAACTGCACATGGATACCATTTCAGGATTCAGGCGTTGTGTCTCTGGCTTCAAGATCTGGACGCTCTGATCTACGGCACTGAGGCCACACAGGGATCCCGCCTGAGCAGAGACGGTCAGAACGCTTTCCTCACCAGGAACCGCCTTGTCAGGAGAGAACTTTAGAGACACCTGGAACAAGGACCAACACTGTAAGACACATTGTTCCCCACTTAAAGCCAAAAGATGCTAGTGCACACATACCTTGTTTTGGAAACACATTTCAGTTTTAAACAACGCTGTACCAACAACTACACCGTCACTGGGCAGAACGCAGTAGACCAGAATGTTCACTGCTGGAGCCATATCAACACTGACAGACAGCTGGAACGACACTGAGCCGCTCGTGACCGTATTAGGAGCACTCACTCTGACCGTCTGAAGCCCATGGAGGACGATCACTCCTCTGGACAAGACCTGACAAGACAGACCAGTGCATAAAATGTGCCAGACAAACAGATCAGAAATCAAAACAGAACAATCACCACAAAACTAATGTTTTGTCACCATATAGATGATGTCAGTGTTGTAGTTGCCAGTTTCTCCAACAAAAGAATACTTGATGGTCACTGGAAACACCGCACCACATTTGAGCGGCTGCTCAAGGTCCACTATAGTCAGTTCACTGAACTTTTGGCTGTCAGGAGTAGAAGCTTGGAGAAACTGAACAACCCTCCTATCGGTGCTGAACCGTGGGGACTTATAATCATAGTCACTCGCTGTAGTTGCACTTGCCTAGAGAGCAACAAACACAATTGTAGTCTTGCAAGAGAAGTTGTCATTTAAAATAAGAGAAATCATACCATCAGATTTAGATCAGCCTTGGGAAGTTTAGCAGTGTTGAGGGAGAACGTGGCCAGTCCGGTCTGGTTTGTGGTTAGATTCAGCAGCAGCTCATCAGACCCACTGTTAACATTCAGAAGATACACTGCTTTATTGGCAATTGGAGTCCCATTGAAAAAAGACGCCAAGACCTGTTGAGAAAAAAGACTGTTAGGAAAGGGAACCAATGTGAAGGCTTCTGTAACGTCATGAACTTTTACTTGCCGTTCCAGCAATCATTGATCCAAGTCTAAAAGACTCTGGGAGCGTCACAAATTTGATATTCCCGACTTCAAGTGTAATGTACACATTTGTGGATTTTGATACAACTACGTCTGGGAAGAAAAAGCAAACATGAAGACAGCAAATAAACATGTAGACATGAGTCACTGGTTTAAATCAGCCAATAACTCACCTGTTCCCTCCTCAGTGATATTCAAGTTAACAAGAAATGAATCTTCCAGGTTATCCTCAAATTTGGTTTTGAAAAACACAGATGTCCTGAAGGTAAGGGAGGCACAGCCTGTGGCATTCATCTGGTTTCAGATGAAAGATAGTCAGTAAAGTCAAGCACAAGCTAAAGAAAATCCTTGCTCTATATGGCAGGAGTCACACCTTAACAGTTTTATTCAGGCACAGGCGAGTCAGGCCAGGAACCTCACGGAATGAATATGGCTCACGGCATACTTCCACCAGCACTTGACCAGGTACAGGTTGCCCATATGTATATCTGGGGAAAATGTTACAAGGAATTAGATCAAGACCCATCCACCCACAATACAGGAAAATTAAAGAGTAACTCACTTGGCACAAGCTTCAACTTTCAGTCCCACATCTCCAACGCTGTACGTCTGTGGTGTGTTTACGGTCACGTCAAACTTGGGTAAAACTAAACCAGAAACAAACTGCTTAGTGAGGACATCAGCTCTGCTGTTGTACTTTTTTACTCATGACTTACCGTATTTTTTCACCTCAAACAACTTGGAGATAATTCTGTCACCAATAAATGCCTTTAGTGTGTACATCCCCATCTGAGCCTCTGGGTGTAAATCGTGAGAAAGCTGCAATATCAACCCCGCCGAGGAAACGTTTGTCCACTGACCAATCCGTTTGTTTTGATTGTCCTATTGAAAAAAATAATTTGCTCAGAAGAAACTGCATGTCTTCGGTGATAGTCTTTCGGTTTGAAAACCTAGAGCAAATACTCACCACCTCCACCACCACAAGACTGTACTGTAAGACACAAATAAAAGAATTAAAAATTACATAAATACTGATTTTAACAACCTGCATTTAACTTGTATACCATTAAAATCAATGGATGTGACAGCAGATACAGACATACCATCTGATCAAGGGGCACAAATTTGGCATTCATGGTCAAAACTCTGAAATTCACTGCAAGAGGGAAAACTAATAAGAACTTACATCCAATACATAATGCACTTGAACATGGAGAAAATCTATTACACTACAAGTTCTGATCACTTCTAATATTCAACCAAGGGCCATTCACAGCTCACCCGTTTGTCCTGGATTGTAGATGGGCTTGTCTGTTTGGATGAAGGTCAAAGGTAGGTAAGATCTGAACATGACTTTCCTCTCTTCTGTCATTTTGAAGACCTTCCCTTGAACTTCCACCTTAATCGTCTGCACAGATTCCCCATCTACTAGTGGAGCCTGTAGAGAAATGTTATAAAAAAAACAAATAATAATAATAATAATAATAATAATAAATACCCAAATACTGCAATACTGCACAATGACAGACCTTGAAACTAAAGCAACGGTGAAACTCTGTCGGAGAGCTCTGCTGCACAAGTTGAGTCATCCTCTCTTTATCATCAAGCAGAGAAACCGTCATCTTGAGACTCTCATTGGGCCTTAAAAGACTCGCACACAATTTGGCTTCAGAACCAGACTCAATCACAGCAGGGAACGTCACCAAGAAAGCTCTGTGGAAACATCAGTCAGACGTTTAGTAAGAAAACCAAAAGTCAGATCAGAACAGAATCATGCAAGTGTATAGTCACAGAAGTAGTTGCCATAATGTCATACTAGAGATTACAAACAGTAACTTTGTTTAGAAGTGCATAAACTTTGAGGAATCAGGTCAAAACAGACAGAAGGACACTTTCATTCACTTCAAAGCACATTTACTCACGGCCCTGATCTCTGTCCCTCAACAGCAAAGAGGAAAAGGGCTAAAATGAGCCCTTTCCAAACACAAATCTCCCTCACAGCCATGAAGAGAGAAGCGTCTCTTTCAGAAACCCCACAGAACTTCTGCTAAGCTCTACCACTGTTTAATGCTCAACAGCTTTTCTCAATCATCTGCACTGATTGCAGCATATTTAAACGCTCTTAATTGTCACGAGGAATTCATTAAGATCGTTCATTTCAATGATTAACCTAACCTGGAATTCATTTTGTCTGTTTATTACTCCATCCAGTAGCCTTTAAAACATAACACATTATCTGCTGCTGATAATACTTACAGATAATTTTAAAAAAAGTTTGAAGGACAAAAAATGTTCACGTCCAAAACCTGTCATATAAATTCATAAATTTTGAGTTTTTCACTCTCAAATATTAAAAGCAAACACATGCACACAAATTTTTTTATTACACACATACAAACCACACTCTGACATTCATACCAACACAGCCACACAAGTATAGCTTAATAATTTATCCAATTGGCTCTATAATATGCAGATGCAGAAAACAGGAATACATTTTGTTTGTATAGATAGATAGAAAGATAGATAGATAGATTTGGAACACGAGTGAATTACAAAGCCTTGTTTATATAATTAATAACTTAGCAACCAAACGTTACGTGGCAAATATAGAAACATATTTGGATTTGAGCCGAATGAGAGGTGTGTTACTGCCACATTTTCGTTTCTATTCATTTTCTGTATTTTTATTATTATTATTACCGTTGAGTGCCACCAGGGGGCGCTGTATCTTAAGAGTGAGCTTTGTATGCAGAGAAAAGGTTAATTTCCGCAGAAGAAGCGATCTCTCAAGAGAAAGAAAGATGCATGACTAAAGCGTGGTCACTAAGCTAAGTCTAAGAGAAATAAGATAAACAAAAAGAAGAAGAAAAAGACTAAAACTAATTCCTCTCTCGGTACTCAGCCAACGAGGTATGTTTTGTATGTTGTATTTGTCAAAATAGTTTTATCTGTCAAATTTCTTTCTTTAAGCTAATTATTGTTTGTTCTGTGCTTTTAGTTTTCACGGTGTGTTTATGATCCTGACCAAGCTGGATTCAATAAATCCATCAGTTGAGAAAGCCACTTGTGTCTGTTGGTACCTGGAGGAATTACAAGGTGTGTACAGTTTCACTGCAACCGTAGTATATATATGATATGTGTGTGCGCATGAGGCACCGGCTCAATCTGTCAGGGTTTTAGACTTATGTTTGGCCACTAGAGGCTCCCATTGCATCTCTTGTTGGTTTTCAGTCTGTCATTATGTCTTATTGTTGTCACCTGTGTCTTGTTCCCTGTTTCTCCTGAGTTCTTTGCTCAGTGATTCCAGTGTCATGACGGTATGGTTCCTTTGGTTTGTTTTATTGACTTTTGTTCTTTGAAATTTTCGGAATACTCACATCTTCTTTTTGAACTTTCTTTTTCAAATTTCTTCTGGATTTACTTTGTGGACTTTTGGGATTAACTTTTTGGAACTGTTGTCAAACTATTTTTGGAAGTTTTTCAGAGAGTAAACTTTTTGGATTTATCCTAGGAAAGTCTGGACGTTCCTTTTCATCAAATAAAAGATTTGAAGACATTTCCCAGAACTGTCATCTGCATTTGGGTTCACCTTTTAGACTGTGTTCAAGTTTTCACACCAGTCCTAACCCTGTGTTTCTGACATGATCAGCTGGATTTAATAAAGATACAAAGAAAACTACAATGCATCACATAATGCAATCACAAAAACAAGCGTAGCAGCCTATTGCCAACTACAACTTATCGCATAGTTGTTGTTTTTTTGGTTAAAGGGACACTCCACCTCTGGAAAGATGAATGTGTATTTAAATTGGGTCATTTATGTAGAAGAAATGTGAAGTTATTTTTGAATTTGGAGCTTTCTAGACTGAGAAAAGCCAGAAAATGTACTTGCTTCGCTGCTCTACGAGGCCACTCCCAAGCCACGCCTACCGGTTAGAGAGCAGTTGTAAACAATAAAGCTAAGCTAAGTTACTTGTCTCCGTGAGTCTGCCCGGGTTTTTGAGATCGCGTATCGCACAAAATGTCCGGGATTCGGCTTTTGCGTTCTACAGTCGCCATTCACTGTGTTTACTGTGGCGAGCAGGACGAGACTAGGGCCGCAGGAGAACAGCGCGAGGCCGGTGGCGTGATTACTGATGACCGACACCTGTGAGGCACTGGTCTCGTATCTCTCACAGAGGAGCGGGTATTTTCTTAGCAGTGGTAAAACGCACATCAACCGATCACGCCACCGGCCTCGCGTCTTTCTCCCGCGGCCCTCAGCCTCGTCCTGCTCGCCACAGTAAACATGATGAATGGCGACTGTAGAACGCAAAAGCGGTGGCGTGATTACTGATGAGCGGCGCCTGTGAGACGCACCGGTCTCTGGGCTATCTCTCACGGAGGAGCGGGTTTCTTAGCAATGGTAAAACGCACATCAACCGATCACTTGTTTAGCGTTCATGTAAACACTACATTCAGATTCACCAATCGGAATGAATTCAGTTAGATTGAAACAAAAGGTGTGCATGTAAACAATGAATGGCGACCGTAGAAAGCAAAGCCGAATCCGGACATTTTGGATGATCTCGACGGCCGGACATGCAGGTTTCTGCCGGTGAAATCAAACGCACTGGCACTGATCTGTGATAGGTCTGTTAGCGCATTAGGTCCAACCCCCTATGGGTGGGTTTGAAAGGGTGGGAACTAGTGCTTGTGTTTTTACAGAAATCCCCCCTCTTACACTTCCTCCTACAATGACGCAAAATGACGATTTTTGCGTCATTGTAGGAGGAAGTGTAAAGAGGTAAATACAGATTTCTCTCGTCTCAGGGGAAAATGAGAATGTTGCACAACCATTCAATAGTATGACTGGGTTTCTAACATTGCAAAGCTTAATGCAAATGGGTGGAGTGTTCCTTTAAGTGCAGGGTTTGAAATTAAGTTTTTCACTCACCGGCCAATTTGGCTTCTAAATTTTTAAGTTCTACTAGCCAAAATACAAAGAAAAAAAGAAGAAATATATATTTGATTTGCATGTCATACGTTCATTTATTTTTTTCAAACAAAATCCTGTCATCCTGGTGTTTATTCTCTTCCTCTTTCATCCTCATCACCAAAAGTCTATTTTAAGTGGACAGATCAATACAGGACAAAGAACATAAAAAAATGTGGGACATCGGAAAATAACATCTTTTCTGTTAACCAGATGCTTTTTAATCTGATAAGCAATATTTGTACATTAATATAATGACAAGTATATTATTCATATGCTTTAGGCTATATACTTAGTGATACATTTTGAAGAATAAAACTTATGATTGGCTTAAATATTAGGGCTGCACAATATATCGAAATATTGCAAATGTATATATTACAATATGCATAATTGCATATCGCAATGGCTTGCAATAACTGGGGTCATGAACAAAAGACAAAGAAAGTCACTCACTGCTTTTGGCTGAATAGGCTAACTTTTGTAGCTTTAATAAGAATCGGTATATTTAATTCATGCAGTGAAAACTAAGCAGTGTTTATTTTTACATTTGATTAATCAGTTTCTGTTGTTAAATAAACCTAATGTAGGATAACCTGAACCCCTAAACCCCAGTGATGTTAAAATAACACTTCTTATGCTACAGTAAAACACTGATGTTCACTGTCAGAAGTTGTAGGGATATTTTCTTATCACAAAAAGAATGTGAAACACGTATGTGTAGGTTATATAATTTTAAAGATAATTTAAGTTAATTTGACACACTTTAAGCATTATCGTATCGCATATTGAATATCGCATTATTTAAAGTCCGCGTGAACCGGAAGTTGCAAACGACTTTTCTCCAGTGTTGTGACATATTTCCCAGTGAAAAGGAATATTGAACAGAGGGCAGAGTTTTACTCTAGCGCTCCTCCTCTCCATCTCTGCTCATAGCAGACTAACGGTTTGAGGAGTGGTTAAGGGTTTCCCAACCCAAGCCGTCAAACCTACATCATCAGAGAAGGAACGCCATTCCAGACCGGAAGTAACTTTTCAGACTTTGATTAAAGATTACGACGGCAAACAATTTTTTTCTGTGTTTTAACTTGCACGGATTAATTGTTCACCACAAGACTAGTAATATGCGCTAACAAAGTAAATAGGGTCAATTTTGATTTCAGTTGGACTTTAATGAGTTATCACATATCTCATTTTTCTTCTATATATCGTGCAGCCCTCTGCTATTATGAAACATTTGGCTGTTTATCTTTTTTGATGTGATAAAAACACTAAATAATAATTTTAACTATGTATTGGTATGTAATTTACGGTAGTGTAAGGTGCTGGGAAAAGCTTTAAAATGGACCTGGAAAGTGCTTGAAAAGTGCTTGAATTTGACCTTGGAAAAAGTGTACGAACCCTGGACTAGCAAGCAGAGGACAGCGTCTGAGGAAGCCGGCCGTCTTCGCCACCTTCAGCCATCCGTGCCTGCCACGCTATCCGGCGACAATATCCTTTTTCACTGCTGTGTGCGTTCGCCACCGCGACACACACTCCTTTATCTAAAAGAACGCAAACGTTTTTCTAAAAATGCCTCGCAGTTCCTGTGGCTCGTGCCGAGCCCCGCTCAGCGCTGGAGACCGCCATGTAATCTGTGCTCTCTGCCTGGGTCGAGATCATGCAGCTCTCGTTCTCTCTTCGGGAGGCTGCGTCTACTGCGAAGAACTTTCAATGTTGACCCTGCGGGCTCACTCCGCCCGTCACTGCCGGGCCGCGCAGAAAGAAGCGCCATTCCCAGAGACCACCGGAGTCTGCAGCGGCATTCAGGAGCTCGCCGGAACCCAGCCCGCGAGCTTCTCTCTCTCCTTCTCCGCCCCTAAACCCCCCCCTCCCCCCCCCCGGAAGCGCAGCTGCCGGCTTCGGCCCTCACTGCCGCCGGAGGTCATTCTGTCCTTAGCTGTACATGCAGAAGCATGGGAAGCTATTCCAGGCAGTGGCGTAGGTTTGATTTTGAAATTGGTGGGGACGGGGACATCAATATAAATATATTTTAGGTTTTGATCGAAATTATTGCTAAGGATATATCAGTGTCACTGGATATTGGTAGGGACACGTCCCTAGCGTCCCTACTAAATTCTACGCCCCTGATTCCAGGTGTGTCAGAATGGGTGCTGAGCACAGTAAAAAAGGGCTATTCGCTGCAGTTCGCTCACCGTCCCCCGTGCTTTCAAGCACGGATAGAGATGACAGTGAATTCGGAAGTAGCACACCTGCTTCGTGCGGAAATAATATGATGAGCATGAAAGATGGCGCCGATGTGTGTGGCATGCCGTCTATTGCTCCGTCTGTTGTTTGTTTGCTTATATGTTTTAACTTGTGCTACCGTGCAGAAATGCTGTGCATCACTACTGATTTATAATCGAGAAACTCTTTTAAATCTAAATGTGGAAATCCCATCAAATGTGCAGCCAAACCAATTACAGGATGGTTATCACTCTATACCACCACCGGTTTTATCATCTATACCTGGATACCTGCGCCGCTGGCCTTCCGACTCGGGGCGGAGGCGAGGCCGGGGAAAACGAGCTGGCATTGCGGTTAAGCTGAGGCTGGAGCTGCTGAGGCATGGAGAGCTTCCCCTCACCTGGCTTCGAGCTGTTCGGAGACGCTCTTTGGATCCGCTTCAACAATGGATAATTCCCCTGGTTCGGACTGAGCTGGCTTCGCCCTCAAGCGTTCACACTCTTGATTTTTCTCCTCGTTTCTATCGTGGAGGAGTGTGTTTGAATCATCTTAGCTCGCTACCACGCGCAGTACTTGAAAAGGAATCTACATCAAATCCCCTGAAAGTAAGGATGGCCTTGATAAACTCCAGATCGATCGTAAATAAAACTTTTATTTTAAACGATTTGTTCTCTGCGCAGAGACTGGATTTTCTATTTCTTACGGAGACATGGCTCTGTCTAGGAGATCTGAGCCCTTTTACCGAACTTTTGCCAAACAAATGTCGCTATTTTAACTCCCCACGGACAACTGGCCGGGGTGGTGGACTAGTGTCTATATACAAAGAGCATTTTACCTGTCGTTCGGTGGTGAGTAACAGCTACAGCAGTTTTGAACTTCAGATGTTTTGCTTTGAACTTGCTGATCCACTTCTGATTGCTGTAATCTACCGACCACCAAAATATAACACAAACTTTATAACAGACTTTGCAGAATTCCTTGGTGATCTGACCCCAAAATTAATTTCATATCGTGGGTGATTTTAATGTGCATGTATGCTGCATGAATGATTGCTTGGCTAAGGAATTTATGCATCTACTAAATGCTTTTGATTTTACTATGGGGATCGATGTTTCCACACACAAAGGTGGCCATACCCTTGACTTAGTGCTCCAGCATTTGAGTTTGCTGACTTAGAAGTCTGTGAAAACGGGTTTTCTGATCATAAGACTGTTATGTTTACTGTACCCTTCCAATGCGAAAATATCTACAGTTTTATCTTGTGAGGCTCCATATCGTTACATTAATAACCATACAAAATCATCTTTCCTAACCATCTTTGATGAAGTGATGCCATCGCCTGATGAATTTGCTTGTGAGATCAGCGCGGAAGTACTTTTCTTTAGATTTAATTCCACCTGCTCTGATGTCTTGAACGCCGTGGCCCCTTTAAGATCACCGCGACTAAAATCCTACTCTGAACCTTGGATTGATGATTCCATTCGTTGCCTTAGACGCTGTTGCAGAAGAGCGGAACGAAAGTGGAAAAAGGACAGGCTTCATGTGTCATTTGAGATTTTAAAGGACTCTCTGCGCAGATACCAGAAGGAAGTAAAAAAAGCCAAATGTCGACATCTATCAAACATTATTAACAAGAACTGCTCCAGACCAAAGACACTTTTTAATATTATAAATGCTACTCTAAATCCATCGGCCGGTCTCTCTCCGGGGGTTTCATCCCCGTCATGTGATGAGTTTTTATTTTTCTTTGAAAACAAAATAAGAGATCTCAGACAGAATATAACCTGCACATCCTCTACAATTATTTTCAATCCTAATAACCATCTCTCAAATGCAACTGACGCTGTGTCACTTAGTGAGTTTAACTCAATTACTGAGGCAGAATTGTTAGAAATAGCTAAGCAGCTCAAGCCTTCTGGTTCACCACTGGACAGTCTTCCCCCTTTTTTATTCAAACAACTCATTACAGAGATGGCTCCATATTTTCAGATTATAATAAATCGCAGTCTAGAATCTGGCATTATGCCTGACTGCTTAAAGCACGCAGTGATCCGTCCAATGCTTAAAAAACCGAACCTGGATTCATCTGTTTTGACAAATTTTAGGCCAATTTCTAATTTGTTTAATTTATTTCTAAATTTCTGGAAAAAATTATCCTATTACAGTTACAGAGTTATTTAGCTGAGAACTCATTTGAAATATTTCAGTCTGGCTTTCGGAAATGTCACTCCACAGAGACCGCATTGGTCAGAGTTCTTAATGATATTTTAATTACTTGCGACTCTGGTGATATTACAGTTCTTGTTCTTCTCGATCTAACAGCAGCGTTTGATACTATTGACTATACTATCCTAATTGACCGTCTAAGGCACTATGTTGGTATAGGAGGTACAGCTCTGAAATGGCTAATATCATTTTTAACTAATAGGAGTTTCTCAGTTAAGATGGGCGAACATTATTCGAGTAAAGCACACCTGCACTATGGAGTTCCACAGGGCTCTATCTTAGCTCCATTATTATTTTCTCTATATATGCTTCCTCTTGGGTCCATTTTTAAAAAACAGTCTATCTTTTCATTGCTACGCAGACGACACACAGGTCTATTTGCCTGTTAAACGAGATTCTTTAAAGGGATACTTCACCTCTGGGAAGATGAATGTGTATTTAAAATAGGTCATTTAAGTAGAAGAAATGTGGAGAAATTTTTGAATTTGGAGCTTTCTAGACTGAGAAAAGCCAGAAAATGTATTTTTGGCTTATGTGGATGAAAGACAACAACTCCCAGAATGCACTTGCTTCGCTGCCTTAGGAGGCCACGCCTACCGGTTAGAGAGCACAGTTGAAAACAACAAGGCTAGCCTCAGTAAGTGATGAGTTTGCCAGGGATTTAGAGACCCAAAATGTCCGGGATTCGGCTTTTGCGTTCTACAGTCGCCATTCATCATGTTTACTGTGGCGAGCAGGACGAGGCTGACGGCCGCGGGAGAACGGCGCGAGGCCGGTGGCGTCATTACTGAGACGCGCCGGGTCTCGCATCTCTCACGGAGGAGCGGAAATTTTCTTAGCAAGGGTAAAGCGCACATCAACCGATCACTTGTTTAGCGTTCATGTAAACACTACAGTCAGATTCACCAATCGGAATGAATTCAGTTAGATTGAAACGAGAGGTGTGAGATCACCGGCGCCACCAGTCCGCCCCCAGCTCGAGCCAGTCTGGGCTTCTCGTCCGCGACAGGCAGGTCTTCTGCCTCGGCTGCTCTTCGCTATGCGACTTGTAAAGGTAGCCACAAACACCTGATTCAAGCATCAGACTTCCGAAATCCTCTTCCTCTATATCATATTGAGCACTCTCCTCCGCTATTGTCATATCTTCACATCTGTCTCCACAGCGCCTGTTAGCTTAGCTTCCAAACAAGATGGAGGATATTGCTTTCAGTTTCAGAAAGTGAAGTCCCACCCACTGATCTGTAATAGGCCTGTAGCGTGAGCGGGTCCCTCCCCCTGGAATAATGAGGAGCCAGTGTTTGTAGTCTCTACACTTTTCAATGAAATGTGACTTCCTGCTTATTATGACGCAAAATGATGATTTTTACGTCATAATAAGCAGGAAGTAAAACACTTAAATCCTTATTTCTCCCATCTCAGGGAAAAATGAATGAAAAATCCACGTTTATTATAATATATGACTGGGTTTCTAACAATACAAAGCTTAATGCAAATGGGTGAAGTGTCCCTTTAAGCCTAACGTCTCTTACAGCATGCCTAGAGGAGGTAAAGGCATGGCTTTCTTTCAATTTCTTAATTTTTAATGAAAAGAAAACCGAAATCATTATTTTTAGCCCATCTGAGCTATCAAAATCTGTAAACTTGAATCTGGGTGAGATGTCCATGTACCTGAGACCCTGGGTGAAAGATTTGGGTTTTGTTTTGGATGATAATCTAACATTTGATCGCCAAATAAACTCTGTGGTAAAATCGTGTCTTTATCAGCTACGTCTGCTCGTTAAAGCAAAACCGTTTCTCTCATTTAAAGATCTTGAGAAATTAATTCACGTTTTTATTTCATCAAGACTGGACTATTGTAACTCATTATATCTGGGAATTAGTCAGCAAACACTATCTCGTCTACAATTTGTCAAAAATGCTACGGCCCGTTTTTAATTGTGCTATACAAGTAAATTGTCATTGTCAAAGGGGCCATAGAACCGGTACCTCCTTCTCTGAGCGAGGCAGGCTTTTACAGCCATTATTTCCTCGTACCCAAGAAGGACGGAGCTCTAAGACCTATCTTAGACCTGAGATATTTGAACAAAGCTCTCATGAGAAGACAGTTCAAAAAGCTCACAACCAGACAGATACTCACGCAAATTCGGCTGAGGGACTGGTTTATTTCTCTCGATTTGAAAGACGCATACTTTCAGATACAGATAACACCCCGTCACAGGCCATTTTTGAGATTCGCCTTTGAGGGTCAAAGTTATCAATACACCGTCCTTCCGTTCGGCCTGTCTTAAGCACTCCAAAGATTCACAAAGTGCATGTACTATTTGCTCGATTGGCTGATTTTGCCAGTCAGAGATGGAACTTATATCTCACAGGACAGTGCTTCTCAGCCACCTGGAAAGCCTGGGTCTCACGGTCAACTGGACCAAGAGCTCATTACTGCCCAGTCAGTCAGTTTCTTTTCTGGGAATAGAACTGGACTCTGTGGCGATGACGGCCCGTTTATCAACACAGCGCATGCGCCATGTTCAACGCCAGGCTGCATCTTTCCAGAAGGGCAGCGCCACTCCTCTAAAGGAATTTCAGAGAATGCTGGGCTGTATGGCGTCAGCAGCTGCAGCGCTTCAGCTGGGCTTAATGCATATGCGCCCGCTGCAATGCTGGCTGAACGCTCGAGTGCCTCACCGAGCTTGGGCTTCCGGCGGCAGACGAATCAGAGTGACTCAGAGCTGCGTTTTAGCACTAGAGTTAGCCCTGGTTAGCGGCCAACTGGTACCAGCGAGGAGTGGTGATGTGAGCTGTCTCATACCAAAAGGTCATCTCGACGGACGCCTCCAACTTGGGTTGGGGCGCTCTCTTCGAGGGCAGACCAGTCTTCGGCCTGTGGTCAGACCGAGAGAAACGCCTTCATATAAACTGTCTGGAGATGATAGCGGTCGAGAACGTGCTGAAACGCTTCCTCCCATACATACGGGGCCACCACATTCTAGTCCGATCGGACAACATGTCTGTGGTGTTCTACGTAAACCGCCAGGGCGGTGTCAGATCCAGGAATCTCTGCGATCTAACAAAACGCCTCCTCGTGTGGGCTCAGCACTCGCTATGCTCTCTGAGAGCCGCGCATGTGCCGGGCCACCTGAACGATGGCCCAGACAGACTGTCCAGGGACAACATTCCCCCGGGAGAATGGTCCCTGCATCCTCAGACAGTCCAGCTACTATGGCGCCTATTCGGCAGGACGGAGGTCGACCATTTCGCGTCAAAAGACAACGTTCACTGCCCAAAGTTCTTTTCAAAGAACAAGGATGCGCTGGCCCAAACCTGGCCCAGCCTCCCACTGTATGTTTTCCCTCCGATCTCGCTGTTACCACAGGTAATCAAGAGAATCAGGGAAGCGTGCCACTCTGTGCTCCTCATCTGCGATGGAAGAATCAGACTTGGTTCCCAAAGCTGATGCGGCTGTCACAGGTAGCCCCATGGCCGATCCCGGCGAGAAGAGATCTGCTCTCTCAGGCCAGTGGTTCAATCTGGCATCCCCACCCAGAGCGCTGGTCTCTGCATGCGTGGATAATCAACGAATAGACGTTGCTTTGCCAGAAGGGGTCGTGAACACGATCACGCGGTCTAGAGCTCCTTCTACGAGAAGGCTATATGCGTCTAAATGATCTGTGTTCTCCTCATGGTGCACCGACAAAAGTCTAGACCCATGTACGTGTGGGGTTTTGTGGGTGCTCTGTTTCCTTCAGGAGCTGTTGGACGAAGACAGGTCCCCCTCCATGCTCAAAGTGTATGTGGCGGCTATTGCAGCGTTCGCTATGCCTATGCACGGCCAGTCAATAGGAAGGAACGAGCTCATCATCCGCTTCCTCAGAGGAGCCAGGGGGATGAATCCCCCGCGGCCCCCATCGGTTCCTATTTGGGATCTTTCTTTGGTCCTAGAGGCCCTGAAGACACATCCCTTTGAACCGTTAGGCTCCGTGGATCTGAAATATCTGTCGCTCAAAACCGCGTTTCTGTTAGCTCTGTCATCAGTCAAACGTGTGGGGGATTTACACGCGCTGTCTATCAGCGCCGCGTGTCTCGAGTTTGGACCGAATGACTCTAAAGTCATCCTCAGACCAAGACATGGCTATGTCCCCAAGGTGATTGGGGGTTATCTCCCTATCGGCTCTGCCAGCATCCGGCAGCGAGAGCGATGTTAACCTCCTATGCCAGGGGTGGGCAAACTACGGCCCGCGGGCCACATACGGCCCGTTAGGCTGTTTAATCCGGCCCGTCGAGTATTTAAAAAATTGTCTTAAGATCGCATTAATTTTGCCTTTTTCTTGCAATACTTTGCGTTATATATATATATATATATATATATATATATATATATATATATATATATATATATATATATATTGCGTTGCATATATTTGACAATCGGAATATCAGATATTTCATGCCATAGCTAACAAATGTAAAAAAGGAAAAATGACATAAAAGCAGATCATCATTCATTCAGCGCTGTTGTGGCTGCGGTGCGTCACGTAACAAGCAATGACGCGTCACCATGGAAACCAAACAGACAGCGACTTAAGCCATAGACTTGTTGCACGTTAATGTTTTTTCCTTTTTTTGGAAACTCACAGAGAAAAAAATGTTTGGTAACCACTTGCACACATGTTTAGTTTTTCCTTTGATTTGTCTGCTATTTAGTTTTGCTACTCTGGATTTGTGGATGTCTCCTCCTGACTGATTCCGTTTACCGACCTTTATCGCCCGGCTTTCGACTACGCTCCCCTGTCTGCCATGTACAGAACCCGGTTTTGTTCATTAAATGTTCTGATCTGCCTTTGCTTTTTATGTTTTATTTTATTATACTTAAAATAAATTTGTATATTCGTTTATTTCGTTTTTTTCCACAAATACTTTTGACTTTTGGAAGTGCAAATTGATTGCCATGCAGTTTTAATAAAGTTGAATTAACGTAACCTTCTGTCATTTTTACTCTTCTAAGTGTACACGTTTTGTTTCTAATTTACGGTTAGGCCCATTAAATAATAATAAGGATAAACAATATTTAAAAAGTATAGGCTATAATTATCAAACATCTGACTAATTAAAAATTAACCTCAAAACATAACATGCTAAATGGGGGATATCTAGCATTAAAAAATTATTGTCAGAATGTCATCTCTCAGTTGTTGAATTTCGCGCAGACGTTGCCACAAAGTAAATGTGTTTGCTCAGCCCGATCTCATGAAAGTGCGAATACCACGAATTGTATTTGTAGATCTTATGAAACGCAGTTTTCGCGTGCATATGATACGCACTTAAAGGGATAGTTCGCCCAAAAATGAAAATTCGGTCATCATATACTCACCCTCAAGTTGTTTCAAACCTGTATGAATTTCTTTTTTCTGCTGAACACAAAAGAAGATATTTTGAAAAATGTCAGTAACCAAACAGTTGATGGACCCCACTGACTTCCATAGTATTTATTTACACATTTACTTTTTTTTTCCTACTATGGAAGTCAATGGGGTCCATCAACTGTTTGGTTTAACCAAGGGGTTTACAGTGCGCAGCATATGCACGCAAAAAAATAAATATTTTTGGCGTATAAATGGCACGAGAAATAAAATTTGTGGTATAGATACGCACTTTCATGAGATCGTGTTTCATAATCTGCTACTGGACCGGCCCTCTGTCAAATTTTAAAACCCAGTGTGGCCCTTGAGCCAAAAAGTTTGCCCACCCCTGTCCTATGCCCTGTCAGGGCGCTGAGAGTTTAGATTACGCGCTCTGCCGCTTTCAGGCACTCTGAGCAGCTCTTTGTTTTGTTTGGTGGGCGCACCAAGGGTCTCGCTGCCTCGAAACACAGTCTGTCCAGATGGATAGTGGACGCTATCGCAACAGCATACGCGTCTAAACACCTGCAGGCATCAGGACTCATTCCACTAGAGGCATGGCCTCGTTGTGGGCTTGGACCAGCGGGATTTCTATTCATGACATTTGTATGGCAGCAGGCTCCCCCTCTACATTTGTCAGGTTCTATAACCTGGAAGTTCCCGCCTTGCAGGCTAAAGTTTTGTCAGTCTAACGGGATGTACGCTCTGCCCACAGTGTCTGTGCGCAGTCTACTCTCACGTGACTTAGCTCTTCTGTTTGAGCTGCACTATTAGGGTTGATGTTCTTATAATAGTTCTTATAGTATTTCCCTACAGCGTGCTTATGTACTTGTGTTGGCCCACATTGCTGGCCACCTGATTCCCACTAATTTATGTTCCCTGGGCTCCCCTGGGACTCATATAGTGGATGCTCGGCGCGCACGGCGTTCACAAGGGGTTCCCGTAGCGTAAGCAACTTACGCAATACGAGAGAACCTCTCGTAAGAGAACGTACTCGGTTACCTAATGTAACCTCGGTTCTCTCTAGAAGAGGGAACGAGTATTGCGTAACCTGCCGTCCCCGCGCCTCGAGCTGATTTCGCTCAGTCGAATGAAAACCAGGGAAGCAGCACCCGAGCCGTCCTTACCTACAATAAAGCCACGCCCATTCTGGCGGGCTCTGACGTGGTGTGACATCACGCGGGGCTCAGTGGTTGGCTGCTGCAGTTGCCGCACGGCAGCCAATGAGCATGCTAGACAGCCGCTCTAGGTCTGCTAGCTGCTGCACTACGTTGACAATAAATACAAAAATTAAGGATCATTTTCTGGCTTCATATCTCGAGAAAAGATGATCTTTCCAATAGTGCAAGCAACTTACGCAATACTTGTTCCCTCTTCTAGAGAGAACCGAGGTTACATTAGGTAACCGAGTACGTTTCTGTGTTACTGTTTTATGTCATCATTTGACTGAGCTTTGTTGTAGTAGTTCAGTTATAGTAGTAAACTAAACAATATTCCAGACAACACAAATGTTAAAAGATATTTAGGGGCTGTTTACATGACAGTATTTCCAACTAAAAAAAAAAAGAAAAAAAAAAAAGTGTGTTTTGGCCACTCATTTACAAGACAACAGTGTTTTGGTGGCCTGAAAACGTAAACTTTTGAAAACGTGTTTCAAAGCACAAGATTTTGAAACCAACACCGTTATCGTCTATGTGTAAACAACAGAAATGAATTTGTGAAAAAAGTGACATCATGCCTATTATGTGTCCAAAACAAGGTGGTAGTATACCCAATGTGGTAACACTTTATAATAACATTCATTTGTAAGTCATATATAAGTGGTTAGTTAATGATGAAATAATAATTTACAGAACATTCATCAATGATTAGCAAGTGATATACTAACATTTTATGTATGTTTTGTAAATTCTGTTACAAGTCATTTACAAGTGATTAGTAAATGATCATAATCATTTACAAAACATGAATATGCAATTTTTAATAAATAATGTTATTTTTTTATATGTATGTATGTAGCCATTAGAGGGTGCAGAAAGTGTTGTAAATGCCTTGAATACACATACAGATAACTTGTAACAGGTAAGTATCATTTGTAACAGGTAAGTGTAACACATTTACAAGTGATGAATAGTTTACACTTTAGATTAGGGCAGGGGTCGGCAACCCAAAATGTTGAAAGAGCCATACTGGACCAAAAAAAAAAAAAAAAAAAATCTGTCTGGAGCCGCAAAAAATTAAAAGCCTTATATAAGCCTTATAATGAAGGCAACACATGCTGTAAGTGTCTATATTAGCTTTATTAGCCCCTAGTATCAAAATGACAAGTAGGCTACAAATACATAATGAGCATTCATGATTAAATGTTTATTTTCCCTGCAGCGCATCCTGGAGAGAATGACGCACCACGTGACTACTCTGCTGTACGATCGTGCTTTAAGTTTAACTTCCATTATAATGTTAATGTATTATGTTTCGTTTTATTTATTGTAAATGATTTATAACACTTTCTGCATCCCCTAATCTAAAGTGTAAACTATTCATCACTTGTAAATGTGTTACATATACATTTGTAGATAACATTCGTAGATCTTATGCCTTTTTGATTCTTGAAGTGGTAATCTACGAACAGGGGCGTCAGACGGGGTAATAGTGGAACTGAGTAACAGGGGCCCTTGGCAAAGGGGGGGTATATATATTGATATATATTGGTGTTGTGAGGGGCCCACCTCTTGGTTCTGTGACCGGGGCCCAACATTTGGTGCTACGCCTCTGTCTACGAATGATGTGTAACATATTTACAAGTGATGAATAGTTTACACTTTAGATTAGGGGATGCATAAAGTGTTGTAAATGATTTATAGATGTGTTTTACACACTGTAGTGTGTACTGCAGTATATTGGCTCGTTTCCACTGAGCAGTATGGTACGGTACAGTACGGTACGGTTCGGGTCTGTTAACCATGATCTGGCTAGCGTTTCCACTGCCAACAGTACCCTTACTGGATAGGCGTGGTGTTTCAGTCAAAGAAGAACATAGTAAACTACAATGGATGACATACAGCAGATCTTGTTCTTGCTCCTCGACATGTTTGTCACAAGAAGACGAGCGCCGACATTAGGCTTTTCTCAATATCAAGTACGCAAAGTTTGTACTTGCCATGTGCGACTCCTACATGCAAATGGTACAGCGTTCTTAAAAGCGTCACTCAGCTCGCTCTGCTGGTTATCTCTGTTACTCTGTATGTACATTTTAAGCAACAATAAAACGAAATATGTTATAAAACACCACTCTGCCTCTTTTCGTTTTCATTTAAATAAATTAAACATTATAGGGACACAAATGTGGTTCATGCGCAACGCATATATTGATTATTCACTGCACGTTATACTTTATTCTATTTATAACAAAACGAAATTTAAAACACAACCCTAACAACCACAACCCTTACCTCTTTTCGTTTAAATAAAAAAAAAATTACACATATTCCAGGCAATATATGCATTTGTACAAATGTTGCAATAAACATCAGTGATAATCTTGTAATAAAAAAAATGACAAGAAACCATATTTCTTTTTGTAAAATTTCAGTTTTATCAATAATAGCCAATATAAAAGTTTAAGTAAAAGGTACAAGAAGCTATACAATAAGAAATAAAGCAAACAATTCAGTCAAATATCCAAATGCAGCGCTCTAGTCTAACATTACAACAGTAAAGTTAAATACAAATAGCCTATAATATGAAACTAAACTTAGCCCTCAGCCAAAACGATTGACAGGGAACGAATTATATATTCACGAGACCAAAGATCGCCCGTTAGGTCTACACAAGACGAATTATATCTCATGTTTAACCACTACCATCGGAGTCAGCGGCGAACGTCAGAAGAACTAGCCGAGGAAAGGCTCATCCAGCCGGGAAACATGAGCGCCGAGCGCCCGCTGAACGCATGGATCACAACCGGGAAAAAAAATCATCTTTATAAATAAACACAGATTTGAGCTTTAAACAACTACATTCTCGCCTGAAAAACTCTTAAAATTACATTTCGTGACACAGTAACAGCAGTATTATATTAAACTGTATATTAAAAAATGGTGCTTCTTATGTTGTCATTCCCCTTGTAGCACGAGCAACTGACGATTCTCTGTCAACCAATCAACGCTCTGCAGTGAGTCTAGCTCCACCTTTTAGTACCGTACCACTGTGCTAGGAACCCCAATGGAAGGGTACCGAAAAAGTGGTACGGTACGGTTCGGCTTTTTGGTACCATTCACAACTTTTGATAGTGGAAACGCAAATAAATGCGTACCGTTCCGTACCGCTCAGTGCTGACTGGTGAGGGTATAGACAGCTGTCTTCTCTGAAACACATGGAGTCTTTAACCACTGTGCACCTGATGTGAGCAAAACATAGAATATTTTTTTATCATTTATGAAACATTTATGAAACGCATAGTCATGTTTTGTAAATGATTAGTTAATCATTAACTAATCAATTGTAAATGACTTTTAACTGAATCTACAAATCATACATAAAATAATGAACATATCACTTATAAATCATTTATGAATGCATAGTCGTGTTTCATAAATTATTAGTTAATCATTTACTAATCACTTGTAAATGCCTTGTAACGAAATTTACAATACATACATAAAATGTTAGTATATCACTTGCTAATCATTTTTGAATGTTTTGTAAATGATTAGTTCAACATTAACTAACCACTTGTTAATGACTTACAACTGAACGTTATTATAAAGTGTTACCGAAAAAGTACTACCTCGCCAGCAGGGACTTTCTGAGGGGGAAATATTCACCCCGAACTTCATTTAGACCCTGATTCCTGAGTACCAACACAAAGTCCCTAGTTCCTGGGGACAGTTCCTGCGGTGGACACGCGGCTATAGTTGGATATTTACAGACAATCACTTGCTGTGTTGGCAGTTCTTGGCCAAAGTACACTACAAAAAGTACAGTACACTATATGTGTACAGTACACATATTTGCCAGAAGAAAAAAACTCTTTATTTCAAAACATTAGAAACAAACAAAACAGGCAGAAAAATAAAATGTTTTTCTAACACATTTAAAATGTTACTACTAGTTTCAAAATGATGTTAGAACATTCAAAAGTAACATTCCCATAGTGTTTAAAGAAGGATTAAATGGAACGTTCATGTTCCTTTAACGTTCGTGGAACCAAGAAATGTTTGAATGTAGAAATAGAAATGTACATTCAGAAATAGTGTTTTCAAAATTTAATTGGAACGTTAGCAAAACGTTCTAAGAACCTGTTTTTGTTAGCTGGGAGTGATGTAAACTTCCCGTTCATATGATCAGTCCAGACAGAAGAGGTTTGCACATGTTCATCTTTCTCCAAACTCCAGGCGTCTCTGCAAATGCCCATTAAGGAACTGTCCCTGGAAAGTGCTACGATTCTCTACATTCCCATAATGAATGTAGGCTATGACGCCAAAGTTATGTGTTCTGTTTGGAAACATTATGTTCAAAGCTGTTCAAAGTGAACAGCTAACGTTCTGTTAACATATGCTGTGTAAATGAGGGCACAGCAGACATCTCGACTCTCTCTGTTGCTGTCTTCGAGTATGCTAATAAGACACACACACACACACACACACACACACACACACACAGCAATTAGCCTCATTGGCATGCAGCTCGTCAGGTGATGTCACGACTAGCAAACGCGAGGAGGTCGTGACCTTTTCAGCCCTCCATGGCTCTGAGCATGAACTGAATACTGACGTAAATCTGGGAGAACTCTTGAGGAAAATGCTAAATGAACCGGTGTGGAAAGAAAGAGCACAATGGAATTATAGGAAAAGATTGAGCAACAGAAAAGGAATAGCCGGCAACACTTTAGAATACTGTTCCTTCATTGATGAATAACATCACAGCAACAAATGAGTAACGCACTGTTAACATTCTAGTAACTACTATTAGCTAACAAGAAACTCTGATTAACGAATTAGTGAGTAGCGCTCAGTTGAATATGGTAGTTCACTATTAACTAATCAGTACTATTTTTCATACAGTATTTCAAGACTACTAAGAACTACTAACTACAGGTTCATACTTAATATTAATAATGCATCATGTATATTATAAGGTAATGGTAACTCATTAGTAATAATTCAAGTTTTACTACATCCTTCTAAAGGAACTACTTATAATTTGGATCAGTATCTAAAGTGAAAAGCTTGATAACTACCTAATATTGACTGAAGTCATTGTAAATTTTGAGATTTTTGTAAGGTTTTGGAGAGTAATGATTCAGAAGAAAGAAACTTTCTAAAGAAACTACTAATTATTTGGATCAGTATTCTCAAGTGAAGATCATGGGAACACACTGACTAAAGTGTTACTAAATCTATCGGAAGGAATAACTATCCAAAACCTTAAAATCTCAAAAGCGTACAATGACTTCAGTCAATATTAGGTACTTATGTTTTTCACTTTAGATACTGATCCAAATTATTAGTAGTTCCTTTAGAATGATGTAGTAACACTTGAGTCATTACTAGTGGGTTACCGTTGCCTTTTATTATAAATTATGCATTATTCATGTTAATTATGAACCTGATAGTAGTTCTCTGGGAGGTATGAAAAAAATAGTAGTTATTGATTAGCTAACAGTGAAATACCACATTCATCTGAGCGCGATTACTTACTAATTCATTAATCAGAGTTTCTTGTTAGCTAATAGTAACTAGAATGTTAATAGTGCATTACTCATTTGTTCCTGTGTAGTTATTCATTAATGAAGGAACAGTATTATAAAGTGGTATCGGAAAAGCACATCTTGATATCAGTTGCCTGAGTCATATTATATGTAACTGATGATTCACTAATGCATGTGCAGTTTCAGTGTATTTTTAAAAGAGTTGTTGTGTGTCTGTGTGGGACGGATCTCATTCCGGAAATACCAAGCTTATTAGCATGTCTAAATAATTGCAAGTCTTTCTTACCTTAATGAAGCACTACAGGCGTGGAATAACTGTTTGTCAGAGAAAACGGTATGACAACCTATTGTTACACCTCCGGCGGATCTGAAGAGAGTGAGCCTTGTAACACCGTCAGTTTAAACACTTTAAAGGATGAGTTCGCCATCATTCATTTTGAGGAAGAAAAAGCATTTCTTGGTTGTAATTTGATGTCAAGTGAATGTCAAGTGAACAATTAAATTTGGACCGTGTGTAAGCCAACATTTGACATCTGATGGGTTTTCTTTCAGTTTCAATAAATTCTCTTTTTCATTTACTGCTGTGTTATGATTTCAGAGTGAAACATCTATTTGATCAAGGAAAACGTTTGCCTATATCAAAATAATTTAGCAGATTGTTTTCTATTTGATATTGCCAGAAAATCACAAACCTAACACAATATGTCACATTTTAGTAACAGGATTATAAAAAGAGCAAACCCCATATAATTAATATATGTGAACTAATAAATAATATATGAAATTATCCAGCTTATAATATTTATTTTAAGGTAGACAAGCAACTTTTCTGAAGCTTATTCTGAGCGTCTGTTGATGACTTTTATTTTTCATGAATCTCTTTCATAACCTTACTGAAGAAAGTGTGTTGGCCTTCATCGTTTCATTTTGGAAACGAACAACACTTGTTTTATGTTTTTCTTCCTCTGACCATTATTGCTCTGCTCTACCCTTCAAAGATCAAAAGTCATGCAATGCTTTACTTTCCATAATGAATGTGTCCTAGTACAAGACTCAAACATATAACTCTATAATATAACACTTTCTCATTGCTTAACCAAAGCTTTAAAGTAGCAGCTAAGAAAGAGATGAGCGCAGACAATCCCACAAAACCCTGGGAAACGCTGACTCCCGCACCGGAGACCCGGGTTTGAGGCCCGCACAGCGCAGGGTGAGGGGTTACACAAAGGTAAAGGTGTGTGTTTCTGTGTGTGTTTGTGTGTGTCGGTAAACCCTTGGGAACTAAATGGCAAATCTGAAATCCTTGTCTTTTGTGGGGTCATTTTTTGATCCCCATGAGGAAAACAGCTTATAAATCATACAGAAGGAGTTTTTTTAAAAATGTAAAAATGCAGTAAGTTTTCTGTGATGGGCAGGTTTAGGAGTAGGGTTAGTGTAAGGAGAGAGAATATACAGTTTGTACAGTATAAAAATAATTATGTCTAAGAAGAGTTCCCATAAAACATTGAAACCCAACATTTGTTTGTGTTAGTGTGTTTACTTAACCATATTTTTGGGAAAACCCATAATAAACCTAATAAATTGTGTGAGCTAAACTTGACAAAACCGCCTAAAACCTAATTTTGGATATGTTATCATTTGCAACAAATGTTATAAAAATTAAGCATGGCAACATTTTGAAAGTCCACTTCAGACATTCTACTAACTATAAGTAACTGTGCAACTACATATCAACTATAGCAGTTATTAGAGTATTAGTAGACTGTCTGTCTGAAACATTCAACCAAAGTCCTGACTCTCTGTGGTCATTAAAAAAAAAGAGTTGGGGTTTAACCCCGGCATTCTGGCCAAATTTGCCCATTGCCCATTTGCCCTCTGTCCATCATGGCCTCCTATTTATCTCCATATATACTGATTGGCTTCAACACTGTCTCCTCTCCACCAATACGCTGGTGTGTGGTGCTATGCCTTCTGCAAAAGCCTTCTGGCGCAATATGTCTGCCGTCGTATTATCCAGGTGGAGCTGCACATTGGTGGTGGTTGAGGAGATTCCCCTTCCATATGTGAAGCCAGGGCCTGAAATTAGCACCCGACCATGCGCCAATGCGGGTGAATTTTGCAATTGGCAGGTAAAACTGTCAATCTACCTGCCACATTGGCGGGTAGCCAATGAGAATTGAGTGATTCATTAGTTGTTGTTTTTTTGCGTCTGTTGTTTTTTTTTTAAGTCCGCCATTTCATTGGATTTTAGCTCAAAATGTGGTGGCACATTACTGGGGTAAAGAGGCCAGCTGAAACGAACAACCAACAAAAAGATGAGGATGAGTCAAAGAAAAGTAAAAGACGACGTTTTAATACAAAGTGGACAATTGGCGACAACGGCAAGGTTTGTGAGTGGCTGATTTATGACAGCAGTACAGACGAAATGTACTGCAGTGACTGCCGTATGTATGGCTCAGAGAAAGCAAAGTCAAATCCTTTTGTAATCGAGACTAAAAACTTAAAATTAAAGCAATTAAGGACCACGAGTCATCAAAAAGCCACCTACACACGATAAGTTGCAAAATATCAAAGACTGCGCTTCCGGAGGAGACCGCTGCGGTCAAGCCACTGACGTCCATGAAAGCAGCGCAGTTTGAGAAGATGCGACTCCTGTTTCGGGACGTTCACAGACTCAGATTAGCAGCGGTCAGTATGACTATGACATATGACTATGTCTGTGACACAGCAAATCAATGAATAAAAAGATTAAAAAAATTATAGTCTGTTATTATTACTTATAATGATTTCGTTAATAACTTGACAGCACTTAAATGTGTATTCTTACAAGTTAAAGAACAATGTTTGTGTGATTTCTATTTTTCACCTTTATGAGGCAAAAAAACAAAAACAAAAACTGGCTGGTAAAAAGTCACTGTGGCAGGTGGTCAAAAAAGTTAACTTCAGGCCCTGTGTGAAGCGCTTTGAGCACCTAGAAAATCGCTATATAAATGTAACATTTGTGACAATGTAATTATGAAGTAGTGAGTTTAGGTATAGGGATGCAGAGCCCGTGGTTGTTCTTTAGGCAAACATCAGTGCCTTGAATTTGATACGAGCAGCCGATTGGCAAACAGTGTAATTTTGTGAGGAGAGGAGTGACGTGCGTCTTTTCGGCTCGATGAAGACACTCTAGCTGCAGCATCTGGATCAGTTGCAGAGGTTTGACAGTGATGCTGAATGGAGAGAGCATTACAAAAGTCCAGGATAGAACAAGAGCTTGGACAAGGAGTTTTGTAACTCCAATAGGAAGGACCTGATCCTCCTAATATTGTATGGCAAATCTGCCATTCTAGCAATGTGGTATGTGAAGTTCAACTGATCATCAATCACAACTCCAAAGTTCCTGTCCTGGAGGGAGTTATGGTTGACGAACCCAGCTGAATGGAGAAGTTGTGATGAAGTGATCGGTTGGTCGAGACCACAAGCAGTTCTGTCAGGCAGGCTGAGATGCGAGCAGCTCCCGTTGGATCTTCCGGCTGGAATGAGAGGTAGAGTTGTGTGTCATCAGCATAATAGTGATAGGAAAAAACATGTTTCTGAATGACAGACACTAGTGATGACATGTAGATGGAGAAGAGAAGCGGTCCCAGCACTGAGCCCTGAGGCACCCCACCCCTCTACGACACCCTGAAGGACCTACAGAGAGATAAGACTTGAACCATTGGAGTGTGGTTCCTGAGATGCCCTTTGTCTTGAGGGATGACAGGAGAATCTGGTGGTTAACTGTGTCAAACGCAGCAGACAGATTCAGCAAGATGAGTACTGAGGATTTGGAAGCTGCTTTTGCCAGCCACAGAGCTTCAATAACCAAGAGCTGAACACGACTCGTTCAATTATAGTATGTATATCTAGCTGTACATATAGTCTATACTACTGGTCTACTATATTGTCTTTTTAGAGCTGTTTTAAAGCAAAATGTGAATTTGTCTCGTATATGAAAAAGCTTGCACCATTGATTCTGTTATGAAGCTGCTTTAAAACGATCTGTATTGTATAAAGCTATAGAAATAAACTTTCACAGCTGTGTCAGATGTCTGCTTATAAACTCTCCCATTGTGATACAATCACAGATTTGGATGTTGACTGTTAATTGCAGAGGAGCAGATGAAATATGATGCAGAAGTGTCTAGGGTGGCATAGATGCGCATCTTTGTGCAAGCTTCAATTAAGCTGTGAAGTGACAGACATTGTATCCGCTTCTAAGAGGCACTCAATTAGCTTTCAAAAGCATCTTGACTGGGATCTCAGCCTAGCATGTAGACACTTAAGGGCTGAGTTACATAAACACAGAGCAAAGGCTGGATATATATATATATATATATATATATATATATATATATATATATATATATATATATATATATGAGGACTGATATGTGCGTGTGGAAAAGAGAACGAGGGAGAACGCGTCATCCTCCGGTGATTTGCAGCACGGTGCGGCTCCCAGGGTTCACACACACACTCACCTGAGATCGATGGGGTCTGCAGTCTCCATTCCTCACCCTCACCAGCCTCTTCTCCATTAACGCCAGGGAGGCAGCAAGGAGACTGTAATTGGAGAGAGCCACAGGGATCGTGTGTGTGTGTGTGTGTGTAGACTCAATAAGATAGAGAGCCATCCGCTAACACTAATGTTTTCCATTATGTCTCTGCTGTTGCAGAGAAAAACAGCCTGTCTTCTAAGCCTGTATGTTTAGATCCTTTCGGATATGTGTATAACACATGTTTGTGACAATTCCATTAAATACAATTCACATTTATTTGTATAGCACTTTCACAATACATATCATTTCAAAGCAGCTTCACAGAAAATGCAAGTGTCTTCATTACAATTTAGAGGCTACTGAAGTGAAAAAAAGAAAAGAAATGTTTGTGTAACACCGAATTATTCTGAAGAAAGACATTACAGCCAAATATAGGTGAACATCTTCCTTTTTCACAAAGTATGTCATGAAACAGAAGGATTCACACAGGTAAAGTAATCAACAGGTTCATTTGCAGAAGTATGTGATCGTAGCGATGGAAGCAGGTGAGTAACTGATGAATATAGTGTTCAGGATGGATATCTGGATGAGTAATGGTCTTATCTGTTGCAGGTTCGGAAATGGAGATTGAGGCAGATGACTGAAGACGGATGAAGGAAGCAGATGACTGAAGACGGATGAAGGAAGCAGATGACTGAAGACAAATCGTTCTGGCAGGTATCATCCAGGTAAGGAGTCGGGTAAGTGTTCTTTGAGGGAACGACGAGACCAGACAATTGTGAACTGCAGTGGGAAGAGTTATATAGTGCTGGGTGATGATCAGTGAAGATTGGTGACAGGTGATTAGTACTCTGGTGACTGGGAACGAGTGGGTGGAGTGTAGAGGTCTGGTGCTGTCGATGTTGTTGACTGTGTGACAGTACCCCCTCCTCCTCCACGGCCAGCTCCTGATGGCCGAAGTGGACAGGGACGGCCTCTCGGGGCTGGATGAGCATTATGGAAGTCATGCAGCATTGAAGGGTCCAGAATGTCATCACAAGCGACCCATGACCTCTCCTCTGGGCCAAATCCCTCCCAGTCGACGAGGTATTCCATTAGCCCTCCCCGTCGCCGGGAGTCTAGGATGATGTTGACTCGATAGATGTTCTCCTCTGACGGGTCCACAGGAGGAGGAGGTACGTCCTCAGCACCAGACCCTGGGGAAGAAGGAACCAGAGGATTAGTGAATGGTTTGAGTTGGGAGACGTGAAATGAAGGAGAAATTTTGTAGTAAGAAGGAAGGGTTAACCGGTACGTGACATCACAGTTTTTTAGAATAGAAGACACATGGATGGAGTTTGGGAGGCTCACCCTGCCGCTGAGATAGCACAGCTCCTATTGGTGGAGGCGTCCACCTCGACAATGAAGGGGAGATCCGGATTGGGATGAACGAGGGTAGGAGCTGTACTGAAGGCTTTCTTAAGTTGGTTGAAGGTGGTGTTAGCTTCAGAGTTCCAGGAGAGAGACTTGGCCCCATTGCTCAGTGTTGGAGGTGAGTGATGAGCTGAGTTTACTGAAGCCATTGATGAATCGAGGATAGAAGTTGGCGAACCCCAGGCGTTGGAGTTCCTTGATGGAAGTGGGTTGTGGCCAGTTCTCCACCGTCTCTCACCGTTCCTCTGGTCCATCTTTATGCCGTGTTGATCAATGATGTAGCTGAGGAAGTGAACTGTGTCACGGTGGAACTCACATTTTTCGAGTTTCAAGAAGAGGTGGAAGTTTCCAAGCTTCTGTAGGACCTGCGTCACGTGGTGGCGGTGGTCGGCCAGGTTCCGGAAATAGATGAGAATATCGTCTATATACACGATTACAAAGCGGTGAAGGAATTCCCGGAACACCTCGTTCATGAACCCTTGGAAGACGGAAGGTGCGTTGGAAAGCCTGTACGGCATAACCCGGTACTCGTAGTGCCCTGATGGAGTGACGAACGCCGTCTTCCACTCGTCACCTTTGCGGATTCTCATGTCAAGAATTAGAAATTTCAAAGACTTTGATGAATGAATTGACAATGCAAGATGGTTTCAACTGTTTTTCAGTATAGTCGGATATGAAATAATAGTTGGGATTGGCAGTTTGTATTATTGACAAACTAATCATATTTTGCATTTCACACGTTTTAAATGAAATTGTATTTTTTTCTGACATATTTAGCTACTAATAGCACTTAATTCAATTTTAGTGTGAAATTCCATTATATTCCAGGGTAATAATTCACTTTCACAGTAATTTTACAGACTTTTCAGCATGCACAGATTATGCTGTGGATTTTTTTTTTTAACTTGTTGGTTGATAGTAACAGTGGTGAACAATATAATATCTTGAAGTAGCTTCATGGTTAAAGACTTATGTGAATATAATGTGAATTCACAGTAAAACGAGCAGCACTGTACATCACTGTGATGTTAGTATCATTCTGCTGTTGATTCACCTTCATTTGTAAGAAAATGAACCAGCATGCATTGATTTCATAGTACATTTCTTCTGACTACAGTAATTTATTGCACAATAATAATATTTCATCCTGTAAATTACTGGCAAATGTATACAGTGTATGTGCAAATCTCTGTGTAATGTGCATGTGTTTCACTACTGTGTGAGTGTAAATAAATCTGAAGGTGGGATGTTTGTCTCGTATAGCCAGTTTTTGCTGATCTCTTTCCTCCATGTTTGCTGGCACGTCTGTTTCTGTCTTTTCTTTTCAAGCTTTTTAGGTTCGTAAGTGGAGAGTGACGCAGCTGTTTACTTGCTTTTAATGGACAGGTATAATACCTTCAGCTGCATATGAACACAAACAGTGTGAAAGAACGAAACAAACACAAGCCTGAAAAAAAACAAAAAAACAAAAAAAAAAACAGAAAAAAGTGGCAGTTCTATTAAAGCATAGAGATACAAAGGAGAAGAAAAAGATGGAGCAAAAAAATTGAAGTAGAAACTTTGGAAGGACAAAACTTCATAAGAACTTCTTTTTATATGCGCTCCAAACCTCCAATTCACTATCTTAAGATTGATTAATTGCCAAATAACATGGTCTAATCAGTCCGGAAATGCATTGGACATGCTTTAATTTAATGTGGTGTCGAACCAAAATATTTACCTTAAGAAAGTATATGTAGGCTATATCCTCACACACACCATCATTCAGACATGTTCAGATCACAATGTTTGCATGAATGAGTTACAGAGAATGAATAAACTTTATATATAAAAGATTCAACATTATAGGAAAATCTTTGTAACCTACAGGCGTACAGAAGAAAGTGAGGTTGATTATAAGAATTATGGCTTTATCTAGTCATCATTGTCACAAAAGAGAATGTTATTTCTCAGGCTTGCCCGAACATTTATTTTGATTATTAATTGTGTACAGATGTTTATGTGAGAAGATCATATTCCTGCCTATCTGAAGAGTGCTTGCCTGCTTTATTTATTCAGTTTACATCAGTTTATTTATTCAAAATACATACCAATGGAACTGTTTATCATTTAATGTTTTATTTTTTAAAAGGTTAACCTGTACAGGGTACAATCATAAATACTTGCTCAGTAATTTATCTTTAAATATTGCTGGGATTGTACTGCCATCTGCTGGACAATAGTTTCCCCACATGACAAGCTCAAATTTGAACAATAAGGCAATTTCTCATCATAAAACGTGCATTCATTCTAGTTGCATCAGTGAGAACTGATTCAACAAGCTGCTTGAAAGATTTATTAATGTTTTGTTTGTTTGTTTGTTTGTTTGTTTGTTTTGTTCGTTTTTTTCAGAGGCGCTTCTTCAGAGGATTTTCAGGGTTCATCCAAACTTCTGTAGATGCATATGGAGCCATCCTTTAATTAAATACTGTAATATAATTTTTTTTAAGACATCATGTTATGTAAATATTCAATAAAGTCCCACTTACTGTATCATACACAGATTTGCCCAAAGTTTACTTCAAAACATGTTATTACATTGTACTAAAGACTGTCAAACTTTCAATTAGTTAATAATTACATATATTTTATGAATGATTTAATGAGATCAAAATAGTTGCTGGATTTATCAAAGTTTGCAAAGTACATGCAATGTACATTACATACAGTATATAAGTTATGAGTTCAGAATTGACAGAGAGGAGGATCCAAATGCAGTGACTATTTTATTTAAAAATGCTGGGCAACGATTACTCGCGAATAATCGCATCCAAAATAAAAGTTTGTGTTTACTTAATACATGTGTGCACTGTGTATAATTAAATACACACATATGCATGTGTATGTTTAAGAAATATTTGCCTGTATATTGTATATTTAAACATAATTTAAATATATTTAAATGTATTAAATATAAATAAATTTATTAAATATATTATAATTTTTAAAAAAATCTTAAATATATACATGCATGTGTGTGTGTATTTATATACAAAATAATTATAGACAATACACAGACATATATTATGTAAACACAAACTTTTATTTTGGATGTTATTAATCGTTGCCCAGCAATCTATTTATCAATCCAGGCAACAAACAGGAGATTTCAAACACGAGATAAACAGAGTACACAACATCCATGAAGGACAACACCAGACAAGGAACACGAGAAACACTGGGGTTTAAATACACAAGGGGTAAAACAAGACACACCTGGGAACAATCAAATAACTAATCAACAAGAAAAACTACAAAGGACTACAAAACATGGCGCAGAACAGGAAATAACATAAAAGTCCACACAAGACAAAGATATAACTTACAGTTGTGATCAGAGTAAAAGAAATATTCCAGGTTCAGTTCATGTTCAGCTCAATCGATAGCATTTGTGGTATAAATTCTATTATCACAAAAAAATATTTACTTAGTAAGTAAATGGGGCAAATTTCAAAAAGTCGTGGTTGTTTCACACACACAAAGGTTTCCTTTTAATCCAGGTCCTGATTTTTTTCTTGCCCTTCAATGTTATAAATACAATTCAAATAAACACTTTAAACCTATTCAATCCCAACTAAAACTTATTAAATACACACAATTCTATGGTTATTTTTTGTCTATGGTAATATGGCCATCAAATGTCAATTGTGCGTCAATGATAACACCAAGGTTCCACACTTGAAGCAATGGAAATACAGAATTTGAATCAGCTGACAGATACCAACAAGATACCACCATACCATTTCCGTTTTTATCTCATTAGTTTAAGAAAGTTGTCTTGTCTCCATGCTTTTATTTACTACAAACAGTTAGTTAGGTCTTTAATTGTGAAGTTAAGATCAGGGTGCATGCTGACATAAATTTGTTTGTCATCAGCATAACAATGAAAACACATACCATACTTTCTAATAATTTCTTCAAGAGGCTAAATGCTAAACAGATTAGGCCCTCACACAGAGCCCTGTGGGACACCCTGAGTATCTAATGTCGAAGAACTGTTTGTAAATGGATGTTTTTCACAATAGTGAAGCAACTGCTGAGATACATTTTTGAAATATGTGACATTAATACTCAATATTCAAAACACAACAACGGTGACACTCAAAAAAACAAACAAAAAAAAAAGGATAAACTCTGATTATTACTAAATAAACAACACAAACTGCAAAATCAGTTCAGGAACACAGATAAAACCAACAAGTAGCAAAAACCTCCACATCATAATCTATTCGTCCTGCATTGCATGCTGGGTGCCGTCATATGCACTGAGAAACACAGTATGATGTCGTTTGTTTACAGTATATTTTAGCGTACAGTTTTACAGTAAATGAGTTATTGTAAAGTGCAATTAGAAAATCTTGACTAAAATTGCCAGAAAAGTACAATAGATTTTACAAGAAACCTCTTAAGAGTGCATTAAATACAAGAGAAGTTCTGCTGGGAAATTACTGTGAAATTACGGTAATTTCACAATAAAAATTTTAACAGTTGATATCAAATATGTTGGTAACACTTTACAATAAGGTTCATTAGTTAACATTAGTTAATGTATTAACTAACATGAACTAACAATGAGCAATACATTTGTTACAGTGTTTATTAATCTTTGTTAAATGTTAGTTAAAAATCCAGCTGTTCATTGTGTGTTCAGTGTTAGTTCACAGTGCATTAACTAATGCTAACAAATACAACCTTTGATTTTAATAAAATATTAGTAAATGTTGAAATTAATATTAACTAAGATAAACTACTAGATTAACTAATAAATTCTGTAGAAGTAGCCTATTGTTCATTCTTAGTTCCTGTTAACGTAGTTAACTAATGTTAACTATGAACCTTATTGTAAAGTGTTACCAATATGTTATACTGTATATTGCTATATCTACCTTGTGAACAAAAGCAGAAAACACTCTAACTCTCTTTCTCACAAACACACACACACACACACACACACACACACACACACACACACACACACACACACACACACATTATTGTCAATGGTCTACAGTCACAGTGGGTTGACTGATGGTCAGTGTCAGATCACCCGTACGTTCACACACAGAGAGGGAACTGCATGACCCATGTGAGTACTGTACAACTTCTTGTTTCTTTATTCTGCTGTACAATTGCCTTTTTAGAAACAATAATGGGTAAACATCAATTTCTATATGATTTATTTTCAGTACTGCATTTGAAGTGTCATAATTTAATTTTGCAACTGAGTAAAAGCTAATAAGCATGTGGTCTGACAGTAATATATTTTGTGTTGAGTATCTTATTCTCATGTTTGTTTTTAAAACCAAATGTGTTTGTTTTAGCTTGAGCTGTTACAACGAATCCATTAAACAAATAAAAGTTGTGTGAATCGCTTTGAATCATTTACATTTCTCCATGAATGATTTCAAATGTCTTGTCTTATTCACAAAAATGAAAATCTAATTAACAAATAACAAATCGTGCCAACAAATGATTTAAAATTAATGATGAAAAACATTTGTAACTAATTTATTTAGTAACGTTGGCAGTAATATCTGCACAATTTTATTGTTTTTCTAATCATTGTAATATTTCTTCCTCTATGATGCTTGACTGAGCCATAACCAAAACTGTGACCAACAAAAACAAAGTGTTTCTGCAAAATCTCACAGATACACTGAAGCGAGCAATATCACTTACTCTAAAAGGATATTATACTTTTTCCATAAATTACCTAATAATTTCTCACTACAGAAATGGCAATCTAATGTTATTTATCACCTAATAGTCTGACAGTGATTATTAGATTATACATATAGTTCCTTTCACAAATCTGTACATATATCTGTATGTATATATAGATAAACACACACACACACACACACACACACAGACATGGAGAAATGTTGGGCTTAGGTTGCCTGGTTTTCTTTTCCTTGACTATAGCACAACTTTAGACAATAAATATCTGTATACAGAACTAATGTCAAGCAATATATAGATGCCAGCCGCTAGAAGAGCATGTGTCGGACAGTCTGTAGCTGTGTCACCCTCCTCTCCTCTCCAGAACGCACTGGATCTCGGCCCACAGAGGTGCTGTCACACTGCCTGCATTGATGTGATTCAGCTCAACACAATGCCACTTTTACACAGCACTGAATGGCTGATGCAACGCTCTGTGTGTGGGTTAGGTTTGCCGACACTGATGCGACCAAATGTAAATCCCCAGCAAAAAAGTAAGAACTTAATTCACTACTATTAAAAAACAGAGAATGTGTGTGTGCACACACTCAATCACATTCACACCAAGAACGATAACTGTAAAGATAACTATATTAGCATCCACATCAGCACAAAATATTATTCTGTTCACAATAGGCTAGTTGCATATGGCCGCCATGTTGGATTTTCGATCTAGCGAGTGAAGCAGTGAACAGCTGTAAAGCAGCTCTGTAGAAAACAGTGATTTCAACGTCCAGCTCAGTTCAGTTCGCATCCAATAGTGTCAGTACAGTCAAATCAGTAATATTGCTGAATATTATTTGTCCCCAACTAGGCACGCCAGAGGAACCTAAACTCCATTAGGTGACGGAATGGAGAAACAAACCTTGGGTGAAACCATCCTCGATCTCTGACATCTGAACTGCGCCTTGATGAAACGGCCGTTCAAGATGCTAACATTGAGACAAATCCTCTAGCAAGTATGCCCAGGGGACTGGTTATTCTCAGTGGATCTGAAAGATGCCTACTTTCACATCCAGATAGCTCCTCATCACAGACCTTTTTGAGATTCGCTCTTATCAGGATACTGTCCTTCCATTCGGACTGTCTCTGGCACGCGCACATTCACGAAATGCATGTCAAGTCACCTTTCTTTATATACCGCTTTTTACAAGACTGAGTGTTTCAAAGCAGCTTTACAGAGATAACAGGAAAATAATGCAACAAAGTTTGTTTCTAGAAGAAAATAGCGTCACAGTCCAGCTTATTCATTAATTTTATTCATTTAATTGATTTATAAAGCACAATTACAGCTTAAGTAAGTTCAGTGATGGTTCATTTTTGTTGTAAAAAAGTTATTAATTTAGTCCATTTATATATATAGCCACTCTGGAGAAAACCGTGATGTCATCGTCCAGCTCAGTTCAGTTCTCATATAATGGTGTCAATGCAGGCAAATATTATTTGGGCCCATGGATGCGGCCCTCTCCCCTCTAAGACAGAATGGGGTGTGATCCTGAATTATTCGACGATTGGCTTGTATTGGCCCGGTCCGAGATCGCGTTGGACACTCACAGATCCTTGCTCCTCAGCCATTTGGAACACCTGGGACTCAGGAGCAACTTAGCCAAGAGCTCTCTGTTTCCAGCTAGCGAATTGCCTTCCTGGGAGCAGTTTTCGATCCGGCCCAAATGTGGTTCAAGCTCATGTCAAGTCAAGTCATCTTCATTTATATAGCGCTTTTAACAGTGTAGTTTGTTTCAAAGCGGCTTTACAGTAACAAACGGATAATTTAAGGTAACAGAGATTGTTTTGGCTTTATAGCGGTTCTTGAATAAAGATATTTTCCAGCTAAAGTTAGTTTTGATTGATTACTGGAGCGCGTTGTGGCTATCCTTTCAGAGGATTCTGGGCCTAATGGCGTCCACATCATCTTTAAACCAAGGAACGGCTATGTACTTGAGGTGCTCTCTACTCCGTTCAAAGCACAGGTCATTACTCTCTCTGCTCTTTCCGTTTCAGAGGATGATCAAGTGTTGCACTTACTCTGTCTGGTTCGGGCCTTAAGAGTATAAATCGAGTGCTCTGCCCAGTTCAGGCAGTCGAGCAGCTCTTCGTGTGCTTCGGGGCTGCACCAAAAGGCATCTGGTTAAGAAGCAAAGATTATCGCACTGGAAAGAGGACGCAATTGCGTTAGCTTAAGCTTCATTGGGCCTCCAATGCCCCATCAGAGTGAAGGCCCACTCCACTAGAGGCATGGCCTCCTCCTGGGCGCGGTCCAGTGGAAAATCCTTTGGCGACATCTGTGTGGCGGCCCGCTGGTCCTCACCGTCCACCTTCGCCAGATTTTATAATTTCGACGTCCCTGCTCTTCAAGCAGTGGTCCTATCTGTTTAGCTGGGCTTTGACCTCTATGCGAGCTCAACCCACTAGAACTCTTTCCCTTGGTGCTCCGGCCTAGTGGTCTAAGCCCCTTAGTCTCAGGCGAATGCCTCGCCCTATCTTAGCCTTGCTGCCTTAAGGACCCTTATCCTCAAGTGTCTTAGGCTAGGGTCTTAGAACGATTGTCGTTCTGCAGTTATAGCATTGCACCATTGGATTGGGTTCCCGTAGCATCTAGCGATGCAGTACAAGTGAACCGTATCAATAGGGAACGTACTCGGTTACTAATGTTACCTCTTTTCCCTGAGATAACAGGAACGGGAATACTGAGTACTGCGTAACTGGCCATGCTACGCTGCACAAATCGGCGTTCGGCGTTTCAGTTGAATTGTCCTGAGATCCTATGGCAGGTGGCCCGCTTATATCGTATTGTAGCATTTGCATTATCCATTGTAGCATTATAGCATTATCTTTTACCCAAAAGACTTTAAAACGGACTACTTGCACTTCTACTTCTGCGTACTACTTATTACGGCTCAGGTGTTTCTGAAAGCAGTGTTCAGACCTACAGACCTCATGAGAATGCAGATTATACTACTTATACTACTACTAAAAGTTGTCAGGTGATTTAAAACAGCGCACCATAGTTTCAGCATTAACATGATTTATCGTAAAAACGAACTTACTGAAACATTCCTATAAATATATTTTTGTTTGTATAAATGTGAATCCTTAATAATTAATAAAATGTATTTCTCCACTATCTTGCAGCAGTTTTATCCTGGTCTTCTCATGAACTCTGTTTTCACTCACTGATCATATCCCAGATTTCAAGTAAATATTGAAACAATGCTGAAAGTCAATGTTGATGCATCAACGTTAGTGGAACTGAACTAACATCAAAGTGCTGTTTGTTCATCATCACTTTTGTACCCTCAGTTAATGTTGAAACTGAAATAATGTTGAAAATCAATGCTTTTAAATCAATGCAAGTTAACATAAAACAATCAATGGTCATGTGATTGAAACAATGTTACAATATGATATGTTGAAAATGCTGAAATTCCAACAAAAAAAAATCAATCGTTATAGGTTAGATAATAGTGTTGATTCTAGATCACTATTGGTTGAAAGAACATTGAAAATGTAATGTTAACATAGTTAAATAAATGTTAATAATTAAAAACAGAAAAGAAGAGTTGAGTCTTTTCAGTAGTTGAGTCACTTTTTTTACACAGTTTAACACGATCAATGATAAAAAAGACAAAGGTAAAGGTGGGACAAAGAACAAAATATTACATCAGACTTCTGCCTCTTTTCCTTCTGAAAAAGAACGCATGATGTCACCTAATACTGATTTAGTTCTGTGAATGATTACATGATAAAGCTGTAATCAGGGAGCCAGAGTTTAAAGTGTAATTTTCTTGCTCACATACGTGTCATTTGCTCCTGAAGGGATCTACTAAATAATGCTGGAACTTAATCGAGACAAAGACTTTAAATCTTTACTCCAACTTATAAAATGTATGGTTTATTCAAACCCTTTAATGACCTTTAAAATTAATATATTTAATTTTTTTTTAATCAGTAACAAAAAAAACACAGAAAATCACAGAAATCGCACACTCTCGAGTGGGTACTTATTTTGAATAATTACTAGTATAGCTGAATAAGTACTACATCCGCCATGTTGTCATTATCATGTGATCTACTAGCGTCAGTTGCGTCGCTTCAGTGTCATTCATAAATCCTCTCCCGTGGCCTCATGGGATAGTAAAGTGTCCATCGAATGCACACTTCAGAAGTAGTCCGTCATCCAGGTGCTCTTTTATGAGTACTGTGAATTCCGACACACTACTCTTGTTTTTCACCTACTATAAAGTAGGGAAGTATGCAATTTCGGATGCAGCTGTAGAGAATTTGAGTTTGTCAGGTGGTTCATCTAACAAGACTAATAGGGAAGCATCGGTTTGCAGTTCACATGATCTTGTGGTCATCAACTACAACCCACCAGGCTCATTTGAGATGTCTTGAAAGTAGGCGAGAGTAGATGACTGCGGTCAGTGGAGTGAAATACGTGCAGTCAAGAAATTCTCACTTCTCATAGTGTATCAAACTCCTATGAAATCATGTGACGGAGATGTGATTTAATTATGTGATCTACTCTCATGCGCTTGGTTGCTAAAAAACTGGATGTAATTTAAGTTCTGTTGCTTTAATATTAAATGAAATATGATGAACTCAAAGTACCGGTTATAAAGTATTCACTGATGTAAATCCCCCAGAATGCAGTGCGGGCTGAAATGTCCAGTGATCACGAGGAGAGGTGGCGTCCCGCAGGAGCGTCAGCTGAGAGCATCTGTGCCAGAAACACTTTCTAAAGGGATCTGCACTGACACACCTGTCGAGACCGTCCTCATCATCTCATCATTCCTGCAGTCCACCGACCACACACGACGGGTGAGTAACGTATGTGTGTGTGCCTGCTGCACGTTTATACAGTTAGAGAAAGAATTAGAGCCAATGGGTGGAGCTTGACGTCCAGCCACACCCAAACCCTAACCATAACCATAGACTGTAAAAAAAATATGGACGTAGTATCCGTGACGTCACTCGTAGTGTTTCTGAAGAGCATTTTTCAGAGCCGGCCGTCGCCATCTTGGCAGCGCGTCACTATCATGGCAGCGCGTCACTCCCAGATAAACAAAAATGGGCAGTGAGGCGGATTAGCTGAGGTGACGTGACGCTAACAGACAGCAGACAAACGGCAAGTAGTGACATCAGCGGCAATCCACCTGTCACTCGAGGACACGCCCTTAATTATGCATAACTTTAAGGCTTAATATAATTTAAATGGATGCGTTATAAAAAAATGCATATCCCTCACAGTTACATTTGTTTTTCTGTAAACATTTGTTTTTCTTTTTGAGAAAAGAAAGAGGGATTGACTCTCTTTTGGAGCCTGTCTCTAGTGGCCAGTCGGTGAATTGCAGTTTAAGTCACTTCAGTGTTGGATTCAAGAGAGAGACAGGAAGGTTGTCGCTTGATCATAACCCTATTCTAAACCTAAATAGCACAGGTGGAGCTGGACTAGCTCAAACTCCACCCATGATGTCCAGAGAGACGGAGCTGGACGTAACTTGGCTCTGCAGTGAGCACCACTTGGAAAAAATGTAACTCCTTTTGAAAGAAAGTCACTCTGTGACTCTGTGTTCACTCTGTGGCCATATTTGCAACGCAGCTGTTTCGGGCTATCTACTTGAATGGGGGAATCCTGTATTCTCAAAAACTGCTCAAATACTAACCGAGTCTCAAAAACATGTTGTTTCTTATGCTCAAATAGTGTTAAAAACGTATTTTTCAGGCTAGACCAGCCAATCAGCCGCGATGACTTTTATCAATCAGTGATTGGCTTTTTATTTAGATGGCCATTTTGCGCTTTGCACTTTCTCCCATTCATAAATAATATGAGTGCGGCGTCTTTGGAAAATCCACAAATATCTGGACTTCACCATCATCTACTCAAGCCAATCAGATAACGGACATCTTGGCCCTGTTTACAGCTGTATTTAGATGTGTTTTGGTCGATCGGATCACGAGTGGACGACTCTAAATACAGGAGTAAACGGGTCTAAAACGCTTTGAGCTCGTCCAGTTTCCTCCACTTCCAGAGTTAGTTGAAAACACATTCGACCGGATTGCTTTCGTAGTGTAAACGCTCATGTGACCGAATGTGTTCAAACAGCCACTAAAGACCGTCTTCTCTCCGTCTACTGGTCTAATGCGGGAACATTATGGGAAGAGCGACAGCCAGACGGGATTTAAACTCTGTCGACTGAAGACTCAAGTTTGGTTTGAAGATGAAAAACGTACGAAGCTCAATGTTCTCTCTCCATTCCTGATTTCTAACACACACTCACAGCGTTCGGCTGATCTCGCGTCTGTCAGAGCAGAAACTGAAGCTGATGTTCTCTGTGTGTTTCTCCGTCGTCTCCGAACGTGTTCATATGTAAATTACATGAGCTTATTGTCCATTACATTGAAAGATCTGAAAAACCCATACATTTACTCACCCATAGACCCTCCCCTCGAAGAAATCAGGACAGAAGTGTTTGAAAGTGGACAGAAGAGACGGATTAAAACACCAGGTGTAAACGGGAATGTGTTTCCCTCGTCTACTTGTGATCCGATCGACCGAAACGCATCTTAACACCAGCTGTAAACAGAGCCCTTGAGCCCAATAGCAGCATGTTCTAGCTTCAACCAATCACGCTTTGTTGGGAAACAGACTTGTTTTGAACTCCTCGACCTGAAAAGAAATGCATTATTTATTTAGTAATATTAAAGAACTCAGCCCATACAGTATATGCGTCTGTGAATGCCAGAAACCCTGTTTAACAGCTCCAGTGAAGAACTAAACCGCCCATAACGCTGAGAAGAGTGTGTTGAAGTGTTCGACAACACAGCTGCTCTGCCATCAGTACAAATAAAATATGTGCACTTATAACAAGTATAGAGTGTTTTGTTCTAATGCACACCACTGTATTTTGTTGTTGTTTTATATGCAAGTTGCTTCTGCATAAGGACATGATGGTCCAAATCACTAAGCACTGAAACTTACATAATTTATAGTCTTTATTTAGTTGAGTTGAGTTGAGTTTGAGTTTAGCACCTTATCTAAGAATTAACATTAGCTGCATCATTTATTTAAGGATTATTGTTTATGTTTAGATGGAGTGTGTTTTTGGTAGATAATAACATGTTTTTGTGGTTCTTGTGTATTGTGTGTATGATGGTATAGTCTGTAACAGCAGCTGAGCAGATGTAGAAAACACATGAATGGTTGTTGTAGTTGAGAATACGGTTTCATGTTTAAAGTCGGGATGAAAAGGAAGTTGCGCTAGTGTTTTCTTCCCTATTGTGACAATTAAGTTTTTAGTTAGTTAGTTTTTAGTTCCCTGTTTAACTCTAACAAAACCATCACCAGCTCCCTTTTTTCTTCTTATATCAGCTCAGAGAGCCGTTTATTTAAAATACAAATGAAGAAAATATTTGAAAAGTGTGAATAAGGTGTTTAACGTGTAGTTGAAACTGTATGTGGTGTTGATGGGATCGGTGTGACGTGAGCATCTCGTATCAGATCCCTTCAGTTACTGACCAACAGGTTTAATACAGGAGGAGTGATTACAGTAGGTGTAGGAGAAACTTCTGGGATTGAGACAAGCAATGTCCCAAAAAGGCAGCAACAAAAATAATCATATATACTGAATACACTACTAATATACTATTGCAACTCTCTTTACTTTGGAATTGCATTGGCGTGTCTTCAAAAAATACAGAATGCTGCTGCAAGAATGCTTAAGTCAGCCAAGACATTTGAGTCAATTACTCCGTTTTTAATTTCGTTAATAATCGAGATAGAACTACCTATAAGATCCTGTTACTTGTTTTTAAGGCCCCTTCTTATCTTTCAAGTATGCTGGCATTTTATAATCCATCTATATCTTTGAGATCCGAAAATCAAAATCTTCTCTGTGTTGTCAGAACAAAACACAAACATAAGGGCGACAGAGCGTTTTCCCGTGTCGGACGCCAGACTTTGGAATGATCTCCTTCTTTCTGTAAGGTCAGTAAAGTCACTACCGAAAATTAAGGCCATGTTAAAAGCTCATCCTGGGCATCTTCATAATGGGTGTTTTGATCATTACCTTGCCCATGTTTTGTGCGTTTTTGTTTTATTTCTTTTATTTCTCTCTCTGTACTCTTATTTTTGTGTTTTTTTGTGATTGTGAAGCACTTTGGGCAACAGCTGTTGCATTAAATGTGTACGGTGGCCCAGTAGTGCACAACACAACGAAATTTAAAAAGCAAACATAAGTTCACAACACTACGAAATTAAGCCACAACACAACGGAAATGCTCCCGACCACTAGAGGGCTCTTGGAGCGCGGTAAAGTTAGTTTTCCTTGTCACTGTTCTAAAGAGTCGGCAGTCTTAAAGGTGCCATTGCATGGATTATTTTATTATTTTAGAATGTTTCCTGGGGTGCCCTTATAATGTTAGTATGTTTTTTAGATCAAAATTTGTTATAATTTAGAAATAAAAGGCATTTTTCCTAGCCTGATTTTAGCCTCTGATTTGAACACTCTGTTTGAAGGGGCGTGTCTGTGTGAGACTTCAGTGTAAACGCCCACTGCTGTGATTGGCTGCTGAGAGACTTCAGTGTAAACGCCCACTGCTGTGATTGGCTGCTGTGAGACTTCAATGTAAACGCCCACTGCTGTGATTGGCTGCTGTGAGACTTCAGTGTAAACACCCACTGCTGTGATTGGCTGCTGTGAGACTTCAGTGTAAGTCTGTTGATCACGTGAATGAAGATCTTATCATTGCAACACAGTTTTCTGCACTCTCACTAATGATTTCTCCAATGCAAACATGATGTACGTACAGTAAGAGCTTCGTTGTGCAGTGTAACAGCTTCATTGATTTCATAACGAGTTTTGGCAAGTGTCCAGATAAACTTGCGCCGTGTGATTGACAGTTTGGGCGATTGGAAAGGGATTGTTCTTTGATCGCTATCTGTATATTAATCACAGTTTAAGTAAGATTATTTTCATCCTACTAAGAGAAACGACGTGAAGTTGATCGTTCAGTCACTGGCTTGATTTGCTGATGCATAAACAGTATTGAACGACTTTGAGAGAATTGATAATCTGTCTGAACTTGAACAATTACACATCAGACATTCACATAACCCACTGGTTCTTCAGAGGCTCGGATGAAGGAACTAAAAAAATACCTTTGTGTTCATTTGTACATCCAAACACTGAGCAACTGCCATGCTTCGCTCGTTTGCAAGCCATGATGTCTCTCGAGGAAAAATGATTCGGACGATGATTCGGCTGCGCAGTTCCGCCTGGCCTTGAACATGGGCTGGCATATGCAAATTTTTGGAGGCGTACATATTAATGATCCCGACTGTTGCGTCACAGTCGGTGTTATGTGGATTATTATGTCGGTGTTATTCGCCTATTTTTCAGGGGTGTTTTTCAAAAACGAGATTTAAATAAGGAGAAAACAATGGTGTTTGAGACTCACTCTATGTCATGTCCATGTACTGAACTCTTGTTATTTAACTATGCCAAGATAAATTCAATTTCAAATTCTAGGGCACCTTTAATATATCAATACCACGATTAGTTTTAACAGTATGTAACCATTGTATATCGAAATAAAATATACTTCAAAATCACCTACATGAATTATAGCTGCGTATTTATACTGGAGAATGCTTTGACGCGCCTCCACAGCGCATGATCCCTAAGGGAAGGCAATTCCACCAAGTGCCACCAACGTATAATTTATTATAATATAATTTGATAAATAAAAATATAAAAACCATTTGGTGAATTGCAAACTTACAGGAAGGTATTGGCACAATTTCACCTGTAATAAGTCAGTCTGGTCACTAGGAACCTACCACAAGCTTTGGGACATGAAAACAAAAAACCTTTAGGTGAATTACAGTAGGCCTAATGTTTTTATAGAAAACAAATTGTGTACTGTGCATACAGGGAGCTATTGAGACAATTTCAGCTGTTGTAAGTCAGTCTGGTTAATAGGAAATACAACCTTTGAAACATGATAAAAGAAAAAAAAAACTTACAGAAATTTTCTACAAAATAATTGTTTACTGTAAATACATGAAGGGAGGAGTTGGAAAAAAGTCAGCTGTAGTAAATCAGTCTACTACCAATACATCAAGCTTTGGATTTGGAACATTTCTGTTTTTGAATGTTAAAAGTAATTTTAATTAATACAAATTATACGTTTTAACAACTTGAAAGAATTGGCGGACGTTCCCTTAGGGATCATGCGATGATAGCGCGACAAAGCATTCTAGAGTATAAATGCAGATATAATGCGTGATTTTTAATTAATTGATATACAATGGTTACATACTGTTAATATGTAATATGTTAATATGTGATATATTAAAGTCCAACTGAAATCAAAATTGACCCTACTTTGTTAGCGCATATTACTAGTCTTGTGGTGAACAATTAATCCGTGCAAGTTAATACACAGAAAAAAATTGTTTGCCATCGTAATCTTTAATCAAAGTCTGAAAAGTTACTTCTGGTCTGGAATGGCGTTCCTTCTCTGATGATGTAGGTTTGACGGCTTGGGTTGGGAAACGCTTAACCACTCCCCTAAAACCGCTAGTCTGCTATGAGCAGAGATGGAGAGGAGGAGCGCTAGAGTAAAACCCTGCCCTCTATTCAATATTCCCTTTCACTGGGAAATACGTCACAACACTGGAGAAAAGTCGTTTGCAACTTCCAGTTCACGCAGACTTTAAGACTGCCGACTCTTTAGAACAGTGACAAGGAAAACTAACTTTACCGCGCTCCAAGAGCCCTCTAGTGGTCGGGAGCATTTCCGTTGTGTTGTGGCTTAATTTCGTAGTGTTGTGAACTTATGTTTGCTTTTTAAATTTCGTTGTGTTGTGCACTACTGGGCCACCGTAAATGTGCTATATAAATAAATAAATGAAATGAACATGTTGTTATAATGTACTACACAACACTGGGGTGCAAATAGTATCTGCTACTATTTCCACTAAGTATAAATACCATCTAACTAACACTTGTGTACAGTTGTTCTCGATTGCTTAAACACTTTAACCAGGCTTTTGAACTAAAATTTCAAAATCATAACGCCATTTATCAAAAAGCACACCCATTTCCCTAAACTATAAACACGATTCCCCTGTTTTGACACATCACATTTGTTGAACTTCCACTGCAAAACTACATACACAAATCATTTCTCATTGCCTACACCATGTGGTCATTTAGAAAGCACTAGCATTCAATATTGTTCACTCAAGTCAGCACAGCTTCAGCTCAGTTAGCACACAATTACCCAGGTGGAAACTCTAAAGTTATGTTTACACAACAACGATATGCTTAAAACGGAGACACTGCGTACAGACGACACCAATGTCAAAATGATCCCCATTCACACGGATCCACGAAAACGACTAAAAACGCTGTATTCTGCTGCCAGGCCATTAGATGAAACACTATAGACTGAACACGTAATACGCATGTGCATGACGTCATCGTCTTCAGAGATTCATGTTTTTGTTGTTTACACAGAGACCGTTTTCAAAAACTTGCACTTTGAAACCTGTTTTCAAAAGTTTGTGTTTTCAGACGCCCAAAACGCTGTTGTCGTGTAAATGAACGGCCAAAATGCATAAAAAGTTTTAAGTTTTAAAGCTACACTGTGTCATTTTTTAAGTTGATTCTTAGCAAAAAAACACTTTGTTCTTTCAAAATGATATGTGCTCATTAATGTGTAATTACTTCTACCAACTAATCAAGTGTTCTCATAAGCGTAGAATCTGCCATTTAGAATACATACGAGCGAGCCATGTTGCGCCTCCATCTTGAAAATACATTAGCCAAAGAGGGACATACCTGGAAATTCAAGCTTCGCCTTTCGCGTTATACACTCAGTGGCACCGTGACGAATGCGAGGGGGAGATTACTCGCGACTGCCGGCAGATTTGAAATAATACAGCCACTGTAGGAGTTAAAACGCCCTCGGAATGGGAGGGGCTAGAAAGTAATATTCAGCTGGTAGTCATAAACAATTTCACCGCTAGATGGGAGAAAATCCTACACAGTGTAGCCTACAAAGTGTGAACAGCCCCTAAGAGTCAAAACTGATCACACACCAATCAGAACCTTCAATAGATAGTTTTGGAACAATGGATCCAGAGAGACGTGATAGAAGAGGTCGAGGACGCCTGAGATGAGGAGGACGAGGACGAGGAAGGGCAAGGAAACCAGCAGTCTCGGATGTTTCCCACAGGAACACACTCCCTCATCCGGACTGAGTGGCAGAAGAGCTGCTGAGGGCTGTATTTAATAAGGGAAACTGCGAAAACGCCAGTAAAACGAATGATTATCAGCTTAAACTAAAGGTTGGACTCTATATAGTGTTCCTTACAACTTACCAAAGATCCAGTGATTCATGGATGTTGACATGCCGGCCGCCAGGAATCGTGTTTCCGGACATTTATATGAGCCTGATTGTGACGCCGGGGAAAAACATAAAGCAAAGCTAGAAGCTTTCAGTTGATGCGTATCAGGAGTGGATCAGGCGTGCTAGAGGATTTTATCTTGACAATATTTTTGTTATTGTTGTTTGGTGAATTGAACTGTACAGTACATTCAGGAATAAAAATGTGCAAATATATACATTTGTTGTGTCTTTTGTTGTGTTCATCATGTGGAAAGGCTTTGAGAGGAAGAACCACAAGCAAAATAGCTCATTACCGGTTTTTGCAGTATTGTTTTGTATTCCTCTCAGCAGTGTGTTAGGGCGTTTTCACACATATAGATCGTTTGTTTTGTCCTGAAACAGGGACTTTCAGTTTCTCTGAATTGCTAAAACACTCAATGCCTTAACTATGTGAACTTGTTTAATGTTTTACAGAAAGAGTGATTTATTCGACAAATTGGTTTAGGCTATTGAGAATTTGCTTCAGAGAATGGGATTTAGTGTTTAGCAATTCAGAAAAACTGTAATTTGTTACAATGTTGCATTTTCTTCTTGGTTCGGTCGGCTTTCACAAGGGAACCTTTCAAAGCAAAATGTGTTTATGCAAGTCACATGCGAGTACAACTGTCCTCTTTTTAATCAGAGTTTCCTCTGCGTCATCCATCAAGGGTCTCATTACACCCCTAATATACGAATGATATAATGCAGATAGTGCAGGAATCAAGACGTCATCAGGACAGCATTCTGGCGCGGAGAAGCACAATTACACAACATTTTACAGTTTTTCTCGATTGTTTACACACATTTTCTGAAAGCATGCCTCATATTCTCAGAACAAATCAAAAAACACACACATCATGGGCAAACCCCCTCAATTCTCCTGCAAAATGAAACTTTACATTCAAAACAATGTTATTTCTTCTCAAAATGGTATTTTGTTTTCAAATGACACACACAAACCATCATATGAATAGACATTTATAAGAACCAGTTGAACACTGATGTGCTCAATGTAAAACACTGATGAATGGAAAACACTTCTTCTCCATTCATCATAATGACTTAGGCCTTTTTTTTGTTCAGTGTTACACTTTCTACAGACAGTACATACATAAGTCAAGTCAAGTGTATTTATATAGCGCTTTTCACAATACAGATTGCATCAAAGCAGCTTCACAGCATTAAACCAAAATAACACAACAAGGTTGTTTCTAGTGTAAATTTATTGATTGATAAAATTAAATTAATATCCCCAAAATATCCCCAACTGAGCAAGCCAAAGGCAACAGTGGCAAGGAACCGAAAACTCTATCAAGTGACCTAATGGTGTCCTAAAACTCCATCAGGTGACCCAATGGAGAAAAAAAACCTTGGGAGAACCCAGGCTCAGTCGGGGGCCAGTTCTCCTCTGGCATTTATGAACTAGAGGCCAGATTGTAGTTTGAACAGTAAGATTTAAAATGTTATATGAATGCCTGGCTGAAGAGATGCGTCTTTAATCTAGTTTTAAACTGGGAGAGCGAGTCTGAGCAACGAACAGTATCAGGAAGGCTATTCCAGAGTTTCGGAGCTAAATGTGAAAATGCTCTCCCTCCTTTGGTGGATCTGGATATCCTAGGTATGACCAAAAGTCTCGAATTTAGTGATCTTAAAGAGCGCGATGGATTATAGGGCGATAGAAGATCCGTTAAATAGACTGGAGCTAAGCCGTTTAGGGCTTTATAAGTCAGTAGCAATACCTTGTAATTAATACGGAACTTTATAGGTAACCAATGTAGTGATGATAAAATCGGTGTTATATGATCATATTTTCTTGATCTAGTAAGAACTCTAGTGGCTGCATTTTGGACTAACTGTAGCTTGTTTATTGAGGATGCAGGACAACCAGCTAATAAAGCATTACAGTAATCTAGTCTCGAGGTCATGAATGCATGAATTAACTTTTCTGCATCGGAAACTGATAGCATATTACGTAGCTTAGCAATGTTTCTAAGGTGGAAAAAGGCTGTTCTTGTAACATATGAAATATGATTTTCAAAAGACAGGTTGCAGTCTAGTATAACACCCAGGTCTTTTACTGTAGAGGATAAAGTAACAGGACATCCTACGATGTTAAAATTGTATTGTGAGAGGTTTTGTGGGCGTTTTTTTGAACCGATAAGTATTACCTCTGTCTTGTATGGATTTAATAAAAGAAAATTACGCGTCATCCAATCTTTGATATCTTTAACACATTCTGTCAATTTGGATAATTTAGCGTTTTCATCCGGCCGTGATGAAATATATATTTGAGTGTCATCAGCATAACAATGGAAACTAATTCCATGTTTCCTTATAATATTTCCAAGTGGCAGCATATATATTGAGAATAATAGAGGGCCCAACACAGATCCCTGCGGCACTCCATAGTTTACTGGAGTTATGATCGATTTTTCTCCATTTAAAGAGACAAAATGGTCTCTTAAACATAAGTGTGTTGTAAAATATTTGAGAATATTGTTTTTATACTCAGAACCCACAAATACACCGTAACAAATATATTTTATTTTTCCCACAAAAACAATGTACACAGTGTATATCACAACCAACACAAAGTTGTACATGTACATACAGTGGTCTACATACAAAACAACAGAATCATTGACTGTATACAGTTACAGTAAAAAAAATTTTTTTTTTAAATCCATTGTTGACATCCATTGCTCCATTGAAGAGCTCACCTGTTGCCCTTTTATGCTAAAGCTCTGATTGCTAATTGTAAAACTGTGTGATGGGTGTTTGCCCATGTGATGAGTCGGTGTGTATATCTGAATGGCAGTGTGTTCCTTGTGAAAACAAGAGATTTTCTGCATGAAAATTGTGCCAAAAGCAGAGAATTGTGTGTAGTGTTTTGAAAAAAGTGTGTTTTAGAACTGCAATTTGAGTGTAAAGCAGGAATTGTGCTTGTAGTTTAGCAGGATTGGTTCAGGCGGTTGGTGCATGAGTTACATGTTGTGGTCATTGTGTCTCAAGTACCAGTATTTGTGTGTAAACAATTGAGAAAAACTGTAAGATGAAGAGCTGCTCAACTGTGATAACTAATGTGTTCTCATAGAATCACCACTGCGTTTTATATAGCACATTTCATGTTATTAATTATAATACCATTTGGTTTGTTGATCCATTGGGATTGCTTTCACATCTCAAGCGAACCGTCCCAGAGTTCGTTTGCAATCGGGCCGAGACCACCTCGTTCAGTCGATCTTTGAGCGATTGTTCTGGTGCGGATCCGAGCACGATTGCAGTGTTCACATACGCCTGAACGAACCGAACCAAGGGAGAAAATGCACCAGGTTGCGAAAGGTGTGAAAGCAACCTAAGGCCATTTTCATTTGAAAACGCATCTTTTTCTCTCCATTTTGGCCTTGCATCCACACTGACACTGTTTTCGCGTTGTAGTGTGGACTGTCAAAAAGGAGGTATTTAAAAACGATGATGTAAGTTTAGTCATGTGACGCATATTGTACCAATAGATATTCATGTCTATACCGGTGATGTGCCTGTTATGTGCGATTCACTTTCACACTGTTGCTAAAATGTTACTTTGCACACTCTTCATATCACAGTCCTGCAAAGATGACAGAAAATTCACTCACATTTGCTGTCCTGCGGCGAAACATGAGAGCAGTTTTAGCGTTTTAGACCAAACATATAATGGTGAGCGAGAGCGACCTGGACGATCAGTGAATGCTGAGATATTTAGCTAAATTGTGCAGTAACTTTATTATTTATCTGTTTTCAAATGTATCCGGATTAATGTAGACATAGCCTATAAAGGGCTGTTTACAAGACACCATTTTCAACTAAAAACTCTAAACTTTTTATGCGTTTTGGCCGTTCGTTTACACGACGGCGACGTTTTGGGTGCCTGAAAGTGCAAGTTTTTGAAAACAGTCTTCATGTAAACAACAAAAACGTGAATTTCTGAAGACGATGACGTCATGCACATGCATATTACGTGTTCAGTGTATAGTGTTTCATTGTGCGCAAAGTATAATATTTATGCTTTTTTATAATGAAAACAAAAAGGGACTCGAGGCATTTCTATCTCTATTGAGTTTATACTATTTTATGTTACCCCTGGATCAATCTTTTTTTTTTTTTTTCTTTTTTTTTTTTTTCACGTCTTTTTTTTTTCTTTTCTTTTTTTACTTTAATTTTGTTGAACTTGCTATTTGTCTACTTTTTGTAATTCTATTGTTATTGTAGATTAAACTGTACTTGCTGTTATGTTCAATAAAAAAAAAAAAAATAAATAAAAAAAAAAAGTGTATAGTGTTTCGTCGCCATCTACTGGAATACAGAATACAGCGTTTTTTCGCGGATCCGTCTGTACGCTGAAAACTCAAAGGAAAAACTTCTCCGTTTTAAGCATATCGTTGTCGTGTAAACGTACCCTAGGCTAAGACTATGTTGTAGTGTGCGTATTTTTGAGTGCTTGTGTGTCATGTCTGAGGGCAACGTTAGTTTTTTCAGCAAGATTGAATGATTTTAAGTGGAGAGCTTCATTTTGACCAGAAAATTGGAAGTTTATGGACTTTGGAAGAAGTTTGGGATTTGTGTTTAGAGTTTCGAGAAAAGGAGGCATTGTCTCAAGAAGCTTAAGCTTTCGAGAAAAACTGTAAAAGGTTTGTCTATTGTAGCAACAATAGGAGTCTGTGGTACAGTATGTGCCCGTATAAGTACACGTGTTTATGTGTGCGTGTGTGTGTGTGTGTGTGAGAGAGAGAGAGAGAGAGAGAGAGAGAGAGAGAGAGAGAGAGAGAGAGGGAGGTGGGTGAGAGTGTTTCTGCTTGTGTTCGTTCAGTGTTTGTCAGACAGGATGGTTCAGCGATTCAGTCTCCGCAGACAGTACTCGCAGGTAACACTTTCAGTGTGTGTGTGTGTGTGTGTGTGTGAGAGAGAGAGAGAGGGGTGGGTGAGAGTGTTTCTGCTTGTGTTCGTTCAGTGTTTGTCAGTCAGGATGGTTCAGCGATTCAGTCTCCGCAGACAGTACTCACAGGTAACACTTTCAGTGTGTGTGTGTGTGAGAGAGTGTTCAGAATACCTTTGAAAATGTTCGATTGAGGAGTATACACTGATCTATGAGAATGAGAGGGCGGCTTATATGTACATTTCTGAGAAGCAAGAGACAGAAGCAAAAGTCTCTATTTGCACACTGTGAAATCTCTTTCCAGAGAAACATTCGAGACATTAAAGAGATTTTTGAGGCATTGAAATGTCAACATCTGTTATGTTTGCACCTGATGAAGTTTTAACTTATTGACTGCATGTGTCAACAATCCCAGTGTTCTCTGACACAAAAGACCCTTTACAGGCTCAAACTCTCTCACCACAGAGACACAACAGAGTTTCTCTACTAGACATTTTAAAACTTTTAATGTATATGCATATCAAGTGCAAATCCTAACTTTGTTCATCCTCTCAAATTCAAGTCATGTGAAAACACTACTAAAGCAAAAGATCCAAAATGAACTCAAGATCTTCACTTACATGCATTTTGACCACACTAATAAACATTAAAAGAATGCCAGCTTTAAATCTGCAGGATTGTATCATAACAGTAAAATGGAGTAGATTGCATATTTGGATGCATTTGTTAAGTTACAGAGTGTGTGATTTAACCGACTCTCTCCTGTGATTACAGTCACAGACAAAACTCTGTTCCTGGTTCTCAGAGATTGAATGATCATTACCTTTGCAAACAGTGCTTCTTAAGTTGCATGCAATTATGCATAATTTATAGTTACTACTATAGTAACAGCATGTAAAGACACTGTTACTAAAACATCTCGAGCACATCCTCACTACTGGGAAGATTATTTTCTGATATCCTCTTTGCAGCAAAGGTAATATCTGGTTATTTCGGGGTCTGTGAAAAAGGGCTTTCCTGTTGTTCTGTCATTCCTCTCATTCTTTAACTTCTTGCATTAGAGTCCCAGGGCTCTTTTTTGATGAAGATGTTTCATATTGTGAATGAAGCATGACCTGCTATATACTTCATCCTCCTTTATGAGCTCATATTAACGGAGCTAAAAAAAAAAAAAGTGGATAAAAGTAGTGAATCTGTATGGGGTGTCACAATATATTGCAATACAAAAATGCAACTATATTGAGTTTTAGTGTCAGTACTACATTAAACTACTATATATGTTGAATATAATGTATAATAATGCAATGGGGGAATATTTGTGGCTCCTGATAATGCCATATGTCTGATGTTACCAGTACAAAGTTACCCTGGTAATCCAGAGTTCTCGTGAGAGCACAAGTTGAATTTGCTCAGCGAGTTGCTCTGGTGTCGAGTAATGATGCTCATTAAATATGACCTTGTATCCGAGCTGCACCAATCACATCGGGTTATCTGATATAGACGGGCCAGAGGCGAGATGACGACAGCGCTGTGACGTCGAAGTCATTAGGAAACATTGCAAGATGGCTATGGATGAACACCAGTTGTTTGAAACGGCTTTGATCGCTACAATGATCGAGTTAGACGTGGCTTTTTCTCTAAAACAGGAACAGGAGATGCCGCTCGAATCCTTCCTTTGCAAGAAGGACGTTTTTGCTGTAGACGTGTCCGCTGGTAGCTAAGCGTATGGGGTTTATTGTGATTGGTCGTAGTGTTATCCAATTGCGTGCAGTGAGATTTTCAAATGCATGCTTGGTGCCGCCCCTCGACCTGGCCGAATTTCATTAGTCGACACCAGACCATTAATCTTTCAGATTTAGGTCTGGATTTCCAGGCTAGTAAAAAGTGGACAACATTATTTTAAATATATCTAGTCAGAGTTCAAGCATACAGTATTCATCTAAAATAATTCTGTATTTTCAGCTTCAGAATCATGACTATTGTTATTCTGGTGTCTCTGTTGTCCTGTGTATTGGGTTTCCAGCACCAAGCCTATTCATATTCACCCAGTAATACCACATTTAGCATTTTAATCAACAGAAAAAAAATTGTTAACCTTTTATTACTGTAAATGTCTTGGAGTATCGCAATAATATCATATCGTGAGCTCAGTATCGTGATATTTATCGAATCGTGACATGAGGGTCTTGTTACACCACTAGTGAATACATACAAGCACCCTGGGAATACAATAGACCCAAACTAGAGAATCCACATTAATATGGATATTAAATACATTTCCACAAATACATATTAAATTGATATATTTTTAGCTGAGTCTTGAAGATAGACAAAGTTGATACATCACGAAGTGAAAGGGGTTGTGAATTCCATAATTTTGGAGCATTAACACTAAATGAACTTCCACTTACATTGGACAAACGGACACAGGAATGGACAAAAGACCATTATAACTGATGCATTGACTTGACTTTGACCTGAATGTGTGCTGCATGTGTCGTTTCCAACATGCTTTGCAAAAAGCAGCTACATCATTGATTGATCATAGAATGTGTGAGAAACTGAGGTATGAACTCAGTTCAAAACCACAAACTGTTTCCTGTTTCCTGTGTGAGATTCCACTGGCAGCTATTATTGTCGCTCTATGCTCATTGTTTGAGTGCAGTGATGAGCTAAGAAAACACACTATCAGTCATATCCATAGCACATAGTTCTCTTTAATGTCATCACCCTGTTTCATCTGCATGTTTAATGAATATTCATGACTAATTATTTATCCGGGTCAGACCAAGATCAGATGATCTCTGCATATTTGACCCTTAAGCACAGACAGATAATGCTCAGTCTCTTGCTTTGCTTCCATAACACAGAGCTTAAAGTCCCCCTGTGGTGAAAATCCAGCTTTTAATGTTGTTTATGTGTCTATGTGGTGTTTTTAATATGCTTTAAGACAAACCATGTGTAAATTCATAAGTCGACTCCATTGCTGAGTATTTCCTCCTTAAAACTGCAGTGAACCAAAGACAGTCTCAAAAACATGCTTTGAAATCGCTGGTGTTTCTGACGTCACAAACTACCTTGTAACCAATCAGATCAACGTGTGATCGTCAACCAGTGGATCTCTGAGCTGAGGGAGTGAGTGGAGGCGGGGCTCATTTGCATATTCATAGAACTGCGCATACTAAATGAGGCAAGGGTGTCGAGTTACATTCAAGATATTACAAATGGCTGTCCCTTCAAATAACGCCCTATTTGAGGGTATAGGGGGTGATTTCGGGTTCAGCCCTGGAATGACATGCGTTATCTACTTCTGCGGCAGGGCATATTTGGAGTTTCTGTGTGAGACACCCTCTGGCCTTCTGATGGAGCAGCATTTACCATTGATCACAGATCACTAAATTAATTGCAGCCTTTGCCAAATCGCGTGCGGTTTCATTTCAATTAATCGTACAGCCCTAGCACCAAGCTTGTTCCTCTGCCTGTCCCGTATCGACCAAGGAGGCCGTTTTTGAACTCTGTCTGTCCCTTATCGGCTAAGGAGGCAATTCTTGAAATCTTTGCCTGTCCTGTAACAGCTAAGGAGGCAGTTTCTGGACTCTCTGTCTGTCTTGTATCAGCCAACGAGACGTCTCGTAACCCTCTGCCCTTATTACCTGGTTCTTCAGTCCTGTCTTCACTGACTCCCTTCAGTCCTTCGACTCCCCCTTCGTTGGCTCCTCTTAGAAGCTCAGAGTCGCCTTGGACTCCCTGTTTGCCAGCTCCACCCTGGTGTGTCGACCCACTGGCTCCACCTCGAACCACCATCCCCATCACTCAACCTCGGTCCGTCAACCAGTCAGCTCCATCTTGGCTCCGCCTGGGACCATTGTCCTTCCGGCTTCACCTGGCTTTTCTCATTCCTCCGGCTCAGCCTTGGTCAGTCGTCGGTCTGAATCCATCATGGACTTCTGCACCTTGTCCCTCCACCCCTTTAGCTTCGTCCTGCTCCTCTGCCTCAGGCATCCTGACTCCACCTCGGCCGCTCGTCCCTGAGGCTCCACCTTGGCCTCCAGGGCCTTCGGTGTCACCCAGTCTCTTCAGCTCTTTGGCTCCACCAAGGCTCCTCCCTCCATCGGTTCCACCGTGGGCCTTCAGCCTGGTAGTATTTTTTGGAGTTACTCACTGGCTCTTCCCTCGTTCTGGGTTGTCCCCTCTATCACCCCGTGTCCTCCTCCGGAGCCCCCCTCCGCCCTCCTCTGTTGGACATTCAAGTCCCCCTGTGGTGTAAATCCAGCTTTTAATGTTGTTTATGTGTCTATGTGGTGTTTTTAATGTGCAAACCATGTGTAAATTCATAAGTCGACACCATTGCTGAGTATTTTCTCCTTAAAACTGCAGTGAACCAAAGACAGTCTCAAAAACACGCTTTGAAATCGCTGGTGTTTCTGACGTCACAAACTACCTTGTAACCAATCAGATCAACGTGTGATCGTCAACCAGTGGATCTCTGAGCTGAGTGAGTGAGTGGAGGTGGGGCTCATTTGCATATTCATAGAACCGCATAAACTAAATGAGGCAAGGGTGTCGAGTTATATTGAAGCTGTTTTAAGGTATGAAGATTTTTTTTTAAAAAGCTTAAATATGTAATTTTGGTGATCAAAGAAGTAGTTTTAAGGGATATAATTATTGACTACAGGGGACTTTATGATGCATCTAAAGTAAAGTCTGTTCTGGGTTTGAGATTTGTGTAAGTTGCTATCTTGTTTGATTTTTACAGTTTTTTGTTCAGTTTTCTGTTAGTTCATGTTTCTTTTTTTTCTTAGTGCATTAGTTGCATTAGTAGTTCATCGGTTTTTGATTTGCCCTCATGTGTTTCAACTGTGTCTTGTTAATTAGCTCGTTTTGTCCCTAGTGTTTTTCTGTGTTTATATAGCCCTCATTTTCAGTTGTTCTTTGTCAAATCTTGTCCATTTTTAGAGTGGCTGTTCTGTTTATTGAGTTTTTGTTTCCCTGATATCCCTGAGAAGTGTGATTTACATGCATTTTTTTCATTAGTTTTCATTAAACTAATTCCAAATAGATCCAGCTCTTTATTTCTTTAATTTGACATCTCCTTGACAATTAACAAATGATTTTTTTTTAGCTAACTGAAAGGTAGTGCTTACATCCATTTCAACCTGAGTTTAGCATTTCTGTAACACTTTATTTTACCGTGTCCTGTTACACGTTACATGTGCTTATAATATAACAGTAAATTATGCATAATCACATGCAACTAAACCAAAACCAAAACCTAACTCTATAATAAGTACATGTTGTTCATTGATATTATTCAGTACTTAAATGTGTGTGTGTGTGTGTGTGTGTGTGTGTGTGTGTGTGTGTGTGTGTGTGTGTGTGTGTGTGTGTGTGTGTGTGTGTGCACTGAAAAAAATTTGGAGTAGGATTTACTTGAAAAAAGCTAGGCAACTTTTTCCACTCAGAAAATGCTATTAAATTTACAAAGATTTGCCAAGTAAAAACCTAAACATATTTATCAGTAGCTTTAATTAGAAATCTTTAAGTTAAATTTACTTGGAATATGGAATTAAGTAAACTTTACTTAACCTAGTTAAGTGAATGTAACAAAGAAAATAAGTAATTTTAACTTGGCTAGTTAAAGGTTGATTAATATCGATTTAGTTGAAATTTCCTTTGCATTACATTTGACTCAAACAATAATATTGAATTATACCAGTAATTTATAGTATGTGCTTTACTTAGATTATCTAAGTAATTTATACTACATCATGTCAGATGTTAAGCATCATGTGAATGCAAAGACCTCAATACTTGGTAGACAATACACAATGACGGTAACATTTGATGGATCATTTTTGTGTTTGAATGTGTCATTTTGAGCAGAAAATTTACTCGAAATGTCACAAAATGGCAAGTTACTAATCCTGACAACAAAAGCAATGATAAACAGTGTAAATACAGCTGGAAACCAGTGAAAAATGAACCTCATTAATTATTCAAGGTCCAGTGCATGATGGGAACCCCAGTATCAGAAAAGTTGAGTTATTTTTACTTAATTTTATTGAATTGATATTTACGCTTTCATTTCTACTTGCTTGAATTAAGTACTGATATGGAATTTACTTAGTTTTTTAAATTCTTGCCTGAACTAACTTTTTCATGTAAATTACATTGTTTTTTTTCAGTAGTATTTACTTCACCAAAAAATCATTTTTTACAGTGTGTATAATCGTGATATATATTCCATTTGTGATAGCGAAGTGTGTGTGTGTGTGTGTGTGTGTGTGTGTGTGTGTGTGTGTGTGTGTGTGTGTGTGTGTGTGTGTGTGTGTGTGTGTGTGTGTGTGTGTGTGTGTGTGTGTGTGTGTTCATTGATGTGTCCGGCTGAGTCATGTTTCCTGTTTTTTACTCCTCTTATTCTCTCAGGATTGTCTTATTTTGGGATGTGAGGATGTTTTCACACACACACATGCATGTTTGTTTCACAATATTAGTGAGAATGAAAGAAATAGAAAGTAATGGTTATACAGAGGTGATGATTTCTTCCCCACCAACACATATAAAGCACCACATGATTTGGGTGATTAATGAGCCTTTCAAAAGTGAGAACCACTTTTAAATTTCCCTTATGAAAGTTAACCATGGTTTTATTATAGTAAACGTGTAGTTGTTTTTTGGCTTCAAATACCATGGTTAAACTATGGCTAGTGAAGCAAAACCATGGTTAATTTGTGGTTACCATGGTTTAACTATATTAAGCATTGCTTTATTTGTAGTAAAACCATGGTTAATTTTTGTAAGGGTTCCTTTCAAGTCACTTTTTGACATGTTTCACTATATTTGAACAATTTAGTTTTTAGTTTTTTGGACAGTTGGACATTTCTGCTGATAGTGTAGTGTACATTCATTTGTTCGATGTTTTAAAACAAGATCATCCACAAATGTCCACTAAGGGATTTTGTTTTGTCTCATGTAAAGCTCAGCTATATGTCGCCTTTATGAAAACCCATTTTAGCCACATAAGAAAAAAATCATGTTTTTGTTTATTTTAATTATGACATAAAAAGGTGAAAGTCATGAAAAACTATGTCATAATTATGAGATGAAAAGTCATAATTATAACAAACAAGTTGATGATATAAAAACGTAAACGACTTAAAATGTAATGTAAAATGTAAATGTAAATGTCATGGCATTTTATAGGATGAAAAGAAAATTATGACAACTTTCTATCTCACAATCTCGATATTTAATCTAAGTTATGATTTAGTATGTCATAATTTCAACTTTATCTCATAATAAAGATTTACCAAAGCATGATTTTTATCTTCTTACGTGGCTGGTAGTGTGAGCTAGTTGATTGTTTTGGTGAAGACGGCATCGCCCTCTAGCGGGTGTGTGTGTGGCTGACAGTCTGTGAATGTCCATGTACTGTGTGATAGTGTTATTTCTCAGCATCTGTCCGTGAGGAGTGTGTTTAAACACAGCATTGAGTTCATTCTAGTCCTGTTGTGTCCAGGGTTAGGGCTTGTTCGGTGCTGGTTTTGGTTATTAGGTTCACATAGTATCAGTGTCACGACTCTGAATGTGTTTATGAATGGCAGCCTACCTGACATTTGCATATATTCAAATAAATATTGTGTATATTCATGTGATCTGCAATAGATTTGTATGAATGATTTATTTGTTCACATACAATTTAAGATCAAATTGTGCCTAATTTGAACCTATTTAAAATAATCTGTGGTTTAATTGGCATGTTTAAATTGTTTTAGACACCTGTGTGAAATATGAATGCTCAAAAAAGTGGGTGTGCACGCATGTGTCTGTGAGTGTGTGTTTGTGAGTTTGTGAATGTGTGTGTGTACTTGTACAACTATTTTTAGACCATTTGAGTGAGGACAAAGAGAGTAAAGTGAGGACATGTTGGCCGGTCCTCAGTTCCTGAGAGCCTTTAAAGGCCTGTTTGAGGGTCAAGACTTGGTTTTAGGGATAAGGTTATAATGAGGTCAAGGGTCGGTTTAGGGTCAGGGGTCGGGTTAGGCACTTTTGTGATGGGTAAGGTTAGGGTAAGCGGCTAGAGATTGCATTGTGTCAATGAATGTCCTCATAAAGATAGATGTACAAGAATGTGTGTGTGTGTGTGTGTGTCTGTTAGCTCTGAGAAAAGATTGTTTGCACATGACATTTTGATATTCCCCTATCCATTGTAATGGCACTCAGGCATTTTTAAATGTGCTTTAAGTGTCTAAATACCTGCAGTTCTTTCATCAGCTGAACTGTTTCATTTCCTCACCACAGAGATGTGTTCCTGGTATCAGTTTTGCTTTATTGGCTCTAACCAAGAAATGTTGCGTGTTATTTTACTGATCTTTGCATGACTGGTTTTATTTTAGCTCGGGATGTTCTGTATTCTACTGAGAACATTTCATGTTTCTGCTTAAAATAGTCTAATCCCTGAGATGTGACTCCATAACAAACTCTAGATCCAGAAACACACCAGACGTTGTTTTGGTTTAATGCTCTAAATCTAGATGAAGATAACAGTAGGGTGAATCTCTCAAAAACACATCTAATAACTCCTGTTGCATATGGGCATAATGAGTGTATGAGTCATTAATTGGTCCGATCTCGGATGAACACTCAAATAAAGAGGGATGTTACGTAAGAATGCACTCTGATAACCTGTGCAGAGACACACACCACCGAGAACACACTCGTTCTGGATCTTTCTGGCCTGTCTTCAGTCTTCAGTCTGTCCAGCTCATGCACGATGTCCCTGTAATTCAAATCTCAAAACAGTGTTTTATTAAAAATGTAAAAATGTAGGGGTGTGTGTGTGTGTCCTAGAGTTGTTCAGAATGAACTGGTTCTGCAAGTGAGAAGAAACGTAAATACCCGCAGCTCATGACATCATCTGTTACATGAATAAAGCAATCTGTTTGTTAATGCGGGAAATGTTTAAGGAATGTGGTGTGTATGTGTGTGTGCGCGAGCGTGTGTGTGTGTGTGTGTGCGCGAGCGTGAGTGTGTGTGTGTAAGTGAGCGTGTGTGTGCGAATGTGAGTGTGTGTGAGTGCATGTGTATACTTAATGTCAGAACATATTTAAAGAGAAGGAATGGATCTCTAAGTTTGTTGAATGCAACATTTGTATTCATGGTGTTAAAGGGATCATTCATGGATTTTTAAAAAAATTATTTTAATGTTCCTTGAGGTTCACTTATAATGTTAATAGTTTTTTTTACACAATATATATATATATTTGCAGAAAAATGATTAACTCTCCTTCTGAGCCTCTGTCTGAAATGATCAGTTTTTAAGGGGCGGCTCCTTTAAGGCTTGTCAGTAAACAGCCGCTGTTATGATTAAACTGTGCCTTGTTTACAACAAAATGACCCGAACAAACATACAATCTTACTACGCGATCTGGGATGCCGTTAAAATAAACCATCCACTTGTATCCCGACGCTTGGATCCTTCTGAAGTCTGTGCAGAGACTCAAACCAGCTGTTTAAACTGGACGAACGCTCTTTCACTCCTCCGTTTGTCCTGTCGTTGGCAGACTCAAGTGTGTGAGAAACTGAACACACATCTATATACTGTCTCAATGTAGACAGCATCAGTCATTATAATCTGAACACACATCTGTATACTGTATCAGTGTAGACAGCATCAGTCATTATAATCTGAACACACATCTGTATACTGTATCAGTGTAGACAGCATCAGTCATTATAATCTGAACACACATCTGTATACTGTATCAGTGTATCAGCATCAGTCATTATAATCTGAACACACATCTGTATACTGTATCAGTGTAGACAGCATCAGTCATTATAATCTGAACACACATCTGTATACTGTATCAGTGTAGACAGCATCAGTCATTATAATGGCTTCTGTTTGCTTTTAACATAACGTTCACATCCAGTGTAGGCGAATGTCAGCCGTTAGTGGGCGGGGCCTATTGTGTGATGATGTAAAATGATTCGTCGATGTCTTGTTCTGGAGGCGGGCATATGCAAATGACATCACAGATCACGCAATATCAAAACAAGCTGTTTTTGGAGCTTGAATAGATTAATGCTTTGTTTAAAATTAGATTTTAAGCAATGAAACTTGCAGGATGTTTTAATGGTACAAATACCTCTTATATGTCATTGACATATATAGAATATTACAGTGATTATCATAAATGATTTACCGGTGCACATCACATCTTGAATCAGAATAACTTCCTCTTCTCGGGGGCGGGGCTATAACCTGTCACTCACATGAGATCAGCCAATAGCAAACCACAACCATCCAACCAATTCCCCACAGACACAATCAAGCCCCGCCCACATTTGTTCTTGTTCTGGAAGCATTTCACTCAGATATACGCCACAATAGAGAAGAAAAGACAGCTAAATTTCCCTTTCATAATAACTTTAAGGTTCATTATTTCGGAAGTATAAACTTCATTTGTGCTACAGACATTAATGATACCTTAAATCATGCAACTTGTTAAAGAAAGTTGTGCTGTGACTTACAAAACAATCTTACAGACTTACACTGAAGGTTGAACTCAAATATGGAGTAATCGAGCATTTAGACACAATTCAGCAAAAAAAAAACTTGAAAATCTAGTTTAAACCATGTGCTGTGCTTCATTCACTGGACACAGCCGGTTTCTCTCCCGAATACACTGACTGAAGAGTCTGAATGAGGCCTAGAGTTACATAAGCCTTTTCTCACTTAAACCACAGATTCAGTACATTCTCTCTCTCTCTCTCTCTCTCTCTCTCTCTCTCTCTCTCTCTCTCTCTCTCTCTCTCTCTCTCTCTCTCCATTCAGAAGAGTTTTGGCAGTTTCTCGTCCAGCCCTCTTACGCACCCCATTACACACACACACACACACACACACACACACACAGTGGCTCAATACCTTTGTGTGCAGCAGTTGTGTGGAAATACAGTGTTTAGTATGTATTGTTTTGGAACTGAAAGCAAATCCAGTCATTAGCCTGGACACAGTGGATGGTTATGATCGGACTCTGTGATTGGTTGAGGTTGGTAGGTCAACATAACTCATTGGCTAAGCTCTTGAAACCCGTGAATGAATTCACTCATTAGTTGTCCAACACTGTTTTGTTGGCCAGAAGATTCCAGCCGAGACAAAACCCTTCTCATGGGCTCTGGCTCTCTCTCTCTCTCGCACACTAAACCTTCACGCTGAGCTTTTGGGGGTTTTCTTTCCGCAAGATTCCCGGCATGAATTCAGAACACTCGCTTTTCCAAATGCAGAGTTTCCATTGACATTTCAAAGTACTGTAAGAGTCCAGGCCTGAGTTATTATATTCCATCTCAGTTTTAAGAACGTCTCTCTCTCTCATGGACAAGATATCCTTTGCTCTTGTTTAAGCTTCTCTGCATGTTGTAATGGAATAGCAGAGATACTCCTGACGCTCAAACCGAAGCTTTGACCCGAGTGAAGTCTTGTCAAACCGGCTCAATGATTTCTCCAATGGACGTCATTCTCAACCTGATAACGCCAGACTCCTCGCCATCCACCTCCCCGACCAGCACCGTGAGTCCAGCGTGTTTTCATAAAACTTTTGCATTCCGCAAAATCGGAATATTGAAATGTGTATCAATACTCTTATGAAGTATGCCTGTATTTCAGCAAACTGCAGTTGATCGATTTATTGGTTTTCATGTTGAAATGTTTTCACCCAAAAAGTCATAATTTTCTGAGCCGTTCCAAACCTATGAATTTCTTTCTTCTGTGGAAGAACCCAGTTAACAGGGAATGTTCTCAAAGTTATGAACTAAAGTTCCTCCAGTAACATCAACAGAACGTTCTTTCAAAGTTATCTGGTATTTATAATAGATAACTCCATTTTTGTTCATTTTCATAAATCATGCTTGTGCATTCTAAGTAATATCAATCAAACTTTAGTTGGGTTGTTTTGATTAAGTAATAATAAATCAATAAAAAAATACAGGTAACTTACAAAATTAAAGTTCATTGAAACTGTTTTTTATATATAGGCCTATTAAAAGTTTGTTTTTTTGACAAAAGCCGATAACTCCACATTTCATGTTTCAGAGTTAAACAAAACCAAGTAATTGCTATGATATATAATAAAACACTCGGTTAATCTTTGTAACGTTAATCTCCTCAGCTGACATAGACGCCTGACAAACTTTGTTGTTGTGATTACATGCAATCCAGGGAGCTGTTCCCTCAACACTGTGTGCTGCTTTAGCAAGGATCCCTGAAAAAGTTTTTTATTTTCCTTTTAAAGGAACACTCAACCGTTTTTTCCCTTATGTTATTCCCTTAACTAAGACGAGTTGATACATACCTCTCTCGTCTCAGTGCGTGCTCTCAATCGCTCTGGCGCGCGGTGACACTTTGATAGCGCTTAGCTTAGCCCAGTTCATTCATTAGGATCCAAACAGAGATGAAGTTAGAAGCGACCAAACACCTCCATGTTTTCACTATTTAAATACAGTTACACGAGTAGTTACACGACCAAGTATGGTGACACAAAATAAAATGTCACCATACAATTGTGTCACCATACTTGGTCTTGTAACTACTCGTGTAACTGTATTTAAATAGTGAAAACGTGGAGGTTTAGATCAGGCATATTACTGGGGTCCTAAGCCTCAACACTTCACCACACCGGCTTTTGTGACAAAACGTGTTTAGGGTTCGGAACGTGCTATATGTAGAATAAAGCACGGAACACTGGAAAAACGTTCTTAAAAAACGGTTTCCAGTCCTTTATTCCGATTGGTCAAAAGCTGTGTTTTTATTCACGATACACAACACCCCTAGCAACCACTCTTAGCAACGTAAACAAATGTTTGTTCATTGAAGCTTATAGACTTTATCAGAGCCCGTCTGCGGAGAGCCTGGCCACTCCCTATTAAGTCCTATTGTACCGAATTTTGGTTGTAGTTCCACCAGAGTTCCACTGGGGGCGATCGCCCATGAGTGCAAAATGAATGGGAGTCTATGGGGCTAGACGGCTAAATTTGTCTCTTTCACCCGATTGCCATTGAGAAATCTCAGATTTGATTGTAGGTTTTGCAAGTTCAACATGGGTTATAGGTCGAAAGTTGAATGAACGAGTAATTATGTCCTTTCGATTTCTTACAGGTTGAGTTGTTGTTGCCCATAACACGCTAGCATTCTGCTAATGAACACTGATTGGTCAGTGAAGGACTGATTACGACCAGAGATACCGCTTGATGGCATCGTGTGTGTGTGTGTGTATTTTCGGCGTGTATTTACCTGTGTCAGCTGTGTTGTGTGTTTGCCTGTGTCAGCTGTGTTGTGTGTTTCCCTGTGTCAGCTGTGTTGTGTGTTTACCTGTGTCAGCTGTGTTGTCGATGCCTCGAGTGAAAAGAAAGTGCAGAGCGCGAAAGCACCAAAGTGACTGAAGGACTGCCGTAAAGCAGTATCTCTGGTCGTACGATGTGTATGACGTCATTGACATTTTAAAAGACTTTTTAAAGCAAATAAGTGACTCTAAAAAATCTAACACCCAGCAATGTGTAATTTCTTTGCATCTCCTTTCGAATACAACATTCAAATTACTATACAAAAAATGATATCCTGAGAAAAGTGGATTTTGAGGGGTATAGCGCCATAGACCTCCATTCATTCTGCACTCGTCCTGTGAGCGCCCTCATGTGGAGCCAGAGTGGAACTGCAACCAGTTCAGAAGCCGGAAGTTTACTGAGAGTGGAACTTCTCCCCTTATTAGACATTCTCTGACCTTATGCACCAGAAAAACAAGTGCACAGCCATCATTAGAATATTGTCTTTGAACTTCCGTTCTTGCGGTCGCTTTGTATATTTCTATGGCATCGCTGTCAAAAAAAGAGTAATTCGCTGGTGAAGTGGATTTAATTATTGTAGAGTTAACGAAAGTTATCATGAGTGATAAACAGTAATGTTTAAAGCAGATGTCTTAACAAATGTCAGTATACCGGGAAGCTTTTAAAACGAGCCGTTCATTCATAAATACGTAAGATTGCTGTGAAAATACAGACCGGAAGACAAAAGACATCGAGCGCAGCGCTGAAAAGGGGCGGGGCTACAGGAGGTCTATATAGTATAGAGACCATAGACTGTAAAAAATATGGACAAAGCGTCTGTGACGTCACCTATAGACTTTCTGAAGATATGGGCGGCGCCATCTTGGAAAATCTTGGGAAATCCTAACCCCGCCCACCTTCTGGCCAATCCATATATGGGTAAAGGACGCAGTGCGCGTCACTCAGCTCGCTCTGCTACTCCGGTTATCTCTGTGTATTTTAGGCAACGAAATATGTTATAAAACACCATACTAACCCTTTTCGTTTTCATTTAAAGAAATCTTAAACATTATAGCCACACAAATGTGGTTCAGGCAACGCGTATTGATTATATTCACTGCATATAACGTTTGCCTATTTATAAAAAAACAAAATATAAAACACAAACCTGCCTCTTTTCGTTTTAAATATAATATAAAAATATTAAACATTTTAATATGGTCCAGGCAATATGTGCATTTGTACTAAACAACAGATGTTGCAGTAAACAACATTACAGATCATCTTCGTTGTATTAAAATTTAAAATGACAAAACTCAACCCAGTCTTTTTTTGTTAAATTTCACTTTTATCAATATTAGCTATTATAAAAGTATAAGTAAAAGGTACAATAAGCTATACAAATAAAGCAAACAATTCAGTCAAACATACAAAGTCAGCGCTCTAGTCTAACCATACAACGGTAAAGTTATAAAGTTATGAAACTTCCCCTCAGCCAAAACGATTGGCCAGGGAACAAATTATAGATTCACAAGACCAAAAATCGCCCGTTAGATATACACAAAACAAATTATATCTCATGTTTAACCACTACAGAGACGCCAGAGTCCGCGGCAAACCTCAGAAGGACTAGCCGAGGAAAGGCTGCTCCAGGCGGGGTACATGACGCCGAGCGACCGGTCATCGCTGGATCTCACAACTGGATAAAATTTTCATAAATCTTTAAATAAACCACAGATTTGAGCTTTAAACAACTACATTCTCGCCTGAAAAACTCTTACAACTACATTTCATGATACAGAAACAGTAGTATTATATTTCAACTGTGTTAAAAAAATGGCGCTTCTTATGTTGTCATTCTCCTTGGCGCAGCCTATGCTCGTTATCAGCTGTCAATCAAGCTGTCAATCAAAGTTAACCACGCCCTTATTTGTCATACATTTTATATCTAAATACGATCTAAACTAATGAGTTAGAAAAAAATTCACCCCCCTCACAGTTGTCAGGCACTCGGAAGCTATCGAAAAATACAATAAAAGACCATGGGACCAACCTGTAAAAACATGAATTTATGCTGTGAAAACTGACATTTTAACATGGGGTCTATGGACATTTGCTCCCTTTTGGGACCTTCCTCTAGCGGATTTTCGATGTATTGCAGTTTTTCGCACTTCCGGGTAGGCTACATTTTTCAGATTAGAACATCAAGTAAGTGGGTGTATCTGTAGTATTAGATATTGCATTTTCCTTCAGGTCAGTCATATATTCGAGAAAAAGAATCCGTTTGAATGTCGGCAGCGATATCTTGTCCTTTTAACAGTTAAGGGGTTTTCCCGCGCCCTGACACACACGCTAGTCATTTGTCAAAACATTTGCTTGTCAAAACAATTTCAGTCCTTTCAAAATAAAAGTCTTCTCTACTGACTGACTCACTCATAAAGACAGTCTTCGCCAAAATCTAATGGAGAAATAATGTAACTTCTGTTGCTGTTCATGGTCAGGGACTATTTTTTTTCACACAAGGAGTGATTTTACTTGTGATTTTTAGTGATTTTACATATTTCCTCGTACCTTATTGCTTACAACACATTTTTGTTAGCTGGGAATGGCTCTCATAATGTTCAAGCTGCTCTTTTCTGTGAAAGTGAATGATGACTGCATTTGAAGAAGATGACAATCACAAATGTTCCTCTGTATGACTTCTGCAGTCATAGGACAGTTTTGTGGAACAATAGACCAAAATTGAATCTATTATTTACTGGAAATCTTCCCCTCTGTTGTGACTCACAAATCTCATTCTTAATCACAGATTAAAAAAGGTGATTCAATGTGCTGTACATTTCCACGTCGTACACGGTTGGAATTACACACCAGCAAGTAAATCAAGAATATCAGACACACTGATGTGAATCTTATTAAAAGCTTATAAGAGACTTTCACAAGTGCTGTTTTACACAATTACTTGTGAGAGATCCTCTTGTAGTTCCTGACCCAAGATAACCAGGAATTTATTCAGTTTCACAACAGTAACATTAATATTAGCAATGGCAACACTTGTGTACACATGCAATAATGGCATAAAGGGCAGTAGTTTGAAAGTTAAGTGCTATAAAGTTTTTGCACGACTAATCCTTGTTTTTGTTTTTGTGTGTGTGTGTGTGTGTGTGTGAGAGAGAGAGAGAGAGAGAGAGTGTGAGTGTGTGTGTGTGTGTGTGTGTGTGTGTGTGAGAGAGAGAGAGAGAGAGAGAGAGAGAGTAACACGTCCAGTGTAACATAGTCCAGTTATGTAATTGTCCACTGATGATGAATAAGGCATTGTTAGTGGCACCAGTCTCCCTTAAAGCAACAGTAAAGAGGATTTCCACCTTTCTCAAACTGGCCTTTGTGTAAATATAAAGGGCTTAGACTGGCATAATGAACTAGATAAAGAAACAAGAAGTACAGATAGAGAGAAATGTAAAAAAAGAAAAGAAAAGCACAAGTAATCAGATATCTCCATTGTGTAATTTAATTAATTTTGAATGTATTTTGAAAATCCCATTTTCTATGACATGTTTGTGATTAGTGGATTACCACTTATGTTTGCTATAGAAACATTTTTTTATGAAAACCTTTTTAAAATGGATTTTTCATGCTGTTTCATAGTTACTGAATAAGGATTATTTGTGTGTTTTTTTACATACAGCGTTTAAAAATAGCATTTTCTAGGAAAATAAATTAGTTAGTAGTTGAGTATTTAGATTTTTTTTTTAAATGAAAATACATTATGACCTTTTATTCTATTTAAAAATTTTAGACAATAGACCTTATTAATTTTCAGTCCTGTAATTTCCATGACCGTATATGAACAGTGTTATATATCAGTGTTCTCACTAATTTACTAAATATGCATAATATATGTATTGATCTGAAGGCAAATGTAAATACTGTACACATGTAGCATACACCTGAGTGAGAGCTTCTGATCCGAGATTGAAGTGGGATTATGGGATTGAAGGCCAGAACATTAAACTAAAGCAGCCTCAGTCCAGCAAATATTGACACCGACTGCCTCTGGAGATCAGATCACATCATTCAGACACTTTTACTTGCATAAATCCACTATAAAGGGGGCTTATGTCAATCTAGCATCAGTTGTTAATTTATTTAAACATGCACATGTGTGATGCCTCAAAATGCTGCCTATATAGGCAGCTCACTGGGTTTAGAGGGAGTTTTAAGAGTGGAAACCAGTTGAAAGACTCTGCATTGTCTTATAGTCCAGTCAGTTTATGAAAAAAGGTTGAACAAATTGCAACAGAAGCAAACTCAACTGATTTTGTATCCTCAATATGTCCTGAGTAAGGAAAAAAAAGTCCCGAAGAATCTAATTAGGGGAAAGACCCAAATATAGCCTATTCATACTTTTTCTTACGTGAATAGGGTAAAAATGTTAACCTTTAGATATCACCATGAAAATTACTGAGTTGATCACTTACATCAAGACAAACAAAAAATGTATTACAAGTTTTGTGAAATTGTTTGTTAACATGGACAAACGGTGCATAATCTAATTACGTATGTGCTAATTTGCATAAATACCACAACAGATCTAACATTGGGTATAGCCAGGTGAAAATGTCTCTAAAATACTTAATGTTAAGGTCTGAATGGAACCCATTTAGGCTACCCATAAGCATTAATACATTCTTCAGTTCAGATGTAAATTTTCCAGGAACCTCCTTTTCTGTAATGGAAAGATGCAGATCAGATCAGGAACCAACAGAATTCATTGTAGAATTGAAACGCTCATCATTCTTTGAATTCTACACACCCCCTGCTCCCTATTTCTTCTTTAAAATATTTGAGCGAACTTGATCATGCTTACAGCTTATTAATAACAGTGCTCATCTTTAGTCCCCCTGTGGTGAAAATCCAGCTTTTAATGTTGTTTATGTGTCTATGTGGTGTTTTTAATATGCTTTAAGACAAACCATGTGTAAATTCATAAGTCGACACCATTGCTGAGTATTTCCTCCTTAAAACTGCAGTGAACCAAAGACAGTCTCAAAAACACGCTTTGAAATCGCTGGTGTTTCTGACGTCACAAACTACCTTGTAACCAATCAGATCAACGTGTGATCGTCAACCAGTGGATCTCTGAGCTGAGTGAGTGAGTGGAGGCGGGGCTCATTTGCATATTCATAGAACCGCGCATACTAAATGAGGCAAGAGTGTGTAGAGTTACATTCAAGATATTTTAAGGCATGAAGGAAAAAAAACGTTTAAATATGTAATTTTAGTGATCAAAGATGAGTTTTAAAGGATCCAATTATTAACTAATGGGACTTTTAAATTTAGAATTTATCCCAAGTTCAGCAGAAAATATTACAAAAAAAGGTCAGATTGAACCTAGCTGTATGTCAGTCTTGAATTACTGTAAAAATTTCATATTTTCACATCCTTCAAAATCATTTCACTTTATTCTGAAACGATATGTGGCTAAAACAGTTTGAGTGCAAGCATGGTTTAACCTCTGACAGAAGACATGCTTTATTGTTTACCTGGATAAATGTGTGTTCTTTTGTCACACAAGAAGTAGAGCTGCACGATTAATCGTTAAAAGCTTGCAATCCCGATTCAAACGGCCTCACGATCTCATTCCTTAATGACAACGATTCTATTTATTAAACCTTTAACAAAATCACACCGGAACAGTCAGATCTGAAAGAAAGCAGTTAGGCTATATTGAGGTATGAAACAGCCTCACAAACAGTCTTTTCAACCACACAGTATCATTATTTCCATCTTATAATCACTCAGATTATCACAGAAGTGCTGGGAAAAAAGTTAATAGTTCAGATATAAACACTGATGTCTACAGTAGAGATCAAAATAGAGCAAATCAGCTTTTGAAAGTAACTTGACGCTTCAAATAAAGATTGTATCAATTACATCGTTACACCAGTAGGTGGAGACAAGTGACTGTTAAAAAAATATGTGTTTGTCATTGAATCATTCATTCAAAAGATTCATTCAAAAACACTGATTCATCCAGTAATGAAACAAGTGATGTATTTTTGAGTGATTCATTGAATCATTCATTGAATCATTCACTCAAGAGATTCATTCAAAAACACTGATTCATCCAGTAATGTAACAAGTGAGCCTTTATGAGTGAGTCAATGAATCATTCACTCAATAGATTCAAATCAAAAACACTGATTCATCCAGTAATGAAACAAGTGAGCCTTTATGAGTGAGTCATTGAATCATTTACTTAAAAAACACTGGCAGCCTCCAAAAATCTAAAAAGTAATTACTTCACGACCACTACAAAACGCCTCGGTTACGACTGTAACCTCGGTTCCCTGAAGAGGGAACGAGCGTTGCGTCGAGAATGACGCTATGGGGAACGCTTTGCGTGATGACGTCTTGAAGCACATGTAAAATCAGTCCAATGGTGTGGCGGAACGTCAGAGGCGGGTGACGTCACGTACCAGGAAGCTATAAAAGCCGGCCTGAAACAGAAAACGAAAGCTTCGTATAGTCTGAAGTCGGGCTGACAGGCATGAAGGAGATATGGCAGGGCGACGCAACGCTCGTTCCCTCTTCAGGGAACCGAGGTTACAGTCGTAACCGAGGCGTTCCCTTTCAAGGGAACTCGCGTTGCGTCGAGAATGACGCTATGGGAACGTCTATACCAACGCCTCCATAGCTACAAGTGTCTGTCCCGTGTGAAATCTGGTGAGCAGCACTAGGAAGACAAAACATGAGACCCTGGAGCAGAGTCTAGATCCAGAGAGTAGAACCTGACGAAAGTGTGCGGTGAGGACCAGCCTGCCGCATCACAGACGTCCTGTAACGATACTCCTGATATAAGGGCCTTAGAGGCCGCCATACTCCTTGTAGAATGGGACCGGACAGCCATAGGAGAAGGCTGCCCAGCCGCCTCATAAGCAAGTGAGATAGCCTCGACCAACCACTTGCTCATCCTCTGCTTAGACACTGGACCTCCCTTGTTAGGAGACCCAAAGCACACAAATAATTGATCACTTTTACGCCACAGGGCAGCTCTGTGGACATAAGCGTCTAACGCCCGAACTGGGCAAAGCAAATTATTAGCCTCCTGGTCCGCATTCTGAAAAGGAGGAGGACAAAAGGCCTGCAGAACAATAGGTCTGACCACATTAGTGGGGACCTTGGGGATATAACCCGGTCTCGGATGTAGAAAAGCTTTCACCATACCCGGAGCAAACTCTAAGCATGATGGAGCAACCGACAATGCTTGAAGATCCCCAATTCTCTTGAGAGAAGAAATAGCGAGAAGGAAAAGAGCTTTCAGAGTTAAAAACTTCTCAGGAACCTCCTCAATGGGCTCAAAGGGGGCCAGGGAAAGGCCTTGCAGCGCAACGGACAAATCCCAAGGTGGCACCCTAGAGCGAACTGCAGGCCTCAGCCTCAAAGTGCCACGAAGGAAACGAGATACCAAGGGGTCTTTCCCCACAGACATTCCACCCAAAGGAATGTGGTAAGCACCTATGGCCGCCACATAAACCTTTAAGGTGGACGGGGTCAGACCTGCAGTGAACCGGTCCTGCAGGAACTCCAGAACTGTACCAATTGGGCAGTTGACTGGATCCAACCGACGGTCACTACACCAAGAAGTGAAGACTCTCCACTTCAGGGCATAAAGTTTCCTCGTAGAGGGAGCTCTGGACTGTAGAATGGTCTCAACAACCTCAGTTGAGAGACCTGACTCTATGAGCTGGGCCCCCTCAGAGGCCAAGCCCACAGGTTCCACAGTTCTGGGCGGGGGTGAAATATCGAGCCCTCCGCCTGGGACAGAAGGTCCCTCCTGACGGGTAGCTCCAGAGGAGGCCCGTCGAGGAGCGACACAAGATCGGGAAACCATACTCTGCCCGGCCAGCGCGGGGCTATAAGAAGCAGGCAAACCCGGTCCCTGCGAACTCTCTCCAGAACTCCCGGGAGCAGAGCAACTGGGGGAAAAGCGTACAGACGTAGCCTCGGCCACGTCTGCACCATAGCATCCAGTCCCAGAGGAGCTGGATGCGTGAGGGAGAACCAAAGTGGACAGTGAGACGTCTCTCGAGACGCAAACAGATCCACTTGAGCTTGGCCAAACTCCCTCCATATCAGCTCCACCACCTCGGGGTGGAGCCTCCATTCCCCGGGCCTCGGCCCCTGTCTCGACAGAGTGTCTGCTCCTATATTCTGGACCCCGGGGATGTAAGCTGCCCTGAGTGACAGTAACTTCCCCTGGGACCACAAGAGGATATGGCGTGCCAAGTTGGATAACGGGCGCGAGCGCAAACCCCCTTGGTGGTTGATATAGGCGACTACCGACGTGTTGTCCGTGTGTACTAACACATGGTGTCCCCTGAGATCTGTGATAAAGCTCCTCAGAGCCCGGAAGACAGCTAACATCTCTAGGCGATTGATATGCCAGGAACGATGATGGTCTTCCCACAGACCTTGAGATGAGCGACCCTCCAGGATCGCTCCCCAACCCGTGAGGGAAGCATCCGTCGTTAGCAGTTTGCGACGACAAGGAGCTCCCAACACTGGGCCCTGGGACAGGAACCAAGGTTTCTTCCACATAACCAGGGCACGTAAGCATCGCCGCGTGACCTTGATTGTGCGAAATGGGTTGCCCCTCGGGGAAAACCCCCTGGTCCTGAGCCACCACTGCAGGGGCCTCATGTGCAGCAGTCCAAAAGGTATCACGTTGGAAGCTGCTGCCATGAGACCCAACAGTCTCTGGAACTGTTTGACAGTGAGTAGCTGGCCTAGCTTTACACTTTTCACAGCTGCAAGGATGGACTCTATACGTGGCGGTGACAGGCGCGCCTGCATCGACACTGAGTCCCAAACCACGCCTAAAAAAGTGGTCCTCTGGAGTGGAGAAAGCACACTCTTCTTGGCGTTCAGCCGTAACCCCCCAAATAACAAGGACAGATTTCAACACAGAGCGCGACTGAAGACTCAGAAAGCTTTCGTTTTCTGTTTCAGGCCGGCTTTTATAGCTTCCTGGTACGTGACGTCACCCGCCTCTGACGTTCCGCCACACCATTGGACTGATTTTACATGTGCTTCAAGACGTCATCACGCAAAGCGTTCCCCATAGCGTCATTCTCGACGCAACGCGAGTTCCCTTGAAAGGGAACTAATGTCAACCTCAAACCGAATTAAACATTTAAAATTAATTCAACATTTTAAATAGACTGCAGCAATTAACATTTTGTCAGAACATCTAGTAAATGACATGTTATTTGGTTTAGTTGTCTGTTCAGAATCAAAACAATTCTATCACTAGTCTTAAGAAGTGTTTTGTCACATAATAGGAATGATAAAAGTGATCAAATAAATACTCAAATTAATACTTAATGTCCATGTATTCAGCAGAATAAGGTTCAGTCAGACAGACATTATCGTGAATATTATTTCCTGCGGGGTTTTCTCATAATGACCGTCTAATTACTCCTTACATAATACCGCCTATTATGACTTTAATGAATTTGACCAATCTAATTGCTTTAATTTGTTTGTGTGCTTGTAATGGGCTTTATGGCTCCAGAACTGGTAGAACTGGTCAGTCGTTGTCACGTGATCACCGGAACCAGACGAGCCGAGATTACATCACAGATTACCAGAGCTAGATCCGTCCTGGACTGTAAACACACACACACACACACATAGTGTTGAAATCTGATGCTGTCTGGTTCATTCAGTATAATAAATCTTGTGGCAATATAAGCTTTATGCAATGCAACTTTGTTGTTGTTTTTGAAAATTTCTCTGCACTAGATTATTTTTTGATTGCTTTATTATAACTTTGTCATAATGTGGTGCATTGGCTAATTCACAGGTACAAAACAACAGCAACAACCAAACATTGTTAAAATAGCTTAATGTTCTTTTTCTCTTTTTCTTTTGGCCAGATGTTGTTAATATTTCTGCTTCTCTTTAAGGTGATTACAGAGTGTTGAAATTGCAGTCAATTTAAAATGTTTAGTTTTCCTATATTCATTATTTTCTAACTCTTTACTTAAAGCCTTTATGTATAATGCATTATAAAAGTATTTTTTAATGCCGTCATTATGCATTGTAATGCATTGAATGGTCTCGTGAATAATTGTAACTACAGTTATAAAACATTATAATACTTATCCAGTCATTGAACACCTTCACTGTAAACCCTAACGCTCAAAATAATTAATTGGTTTGAGTAGGACTAACTTAAATTAAACTAATTAGTTCAGTCAAATTAACTGTTATGAGTATTTAGCACTTTCTTTTTCTTTCAAGTTCACAGAACTGATATATTTTAAGTAAACTGAACGGTTTCATTGTTTTGAGTTTTCTGAAAGTATTTTTTTTAAATTTAGACGAACTTAAGTTTAACTGAAACAGCTGGGATGTCTATTTCCCAGCATGCTTTGCCGATGGCACTCGAAACGGAGAGTAAATGCTAAAATTAAGTGTAATATAATGTTTGTTTTTGTGCAAGATGAATGTTAAAGGCAGGGTAGGTAGAAATGGTCTAAAAATTTTATTTTTCAAATTTGTTTAAACTTTATGTACATATCAATACATAATTAAAATGTAAGTACTCTGAAAAAGAAAGTATCAAAATCGAGTGTCTGTAGACCTCTCACGACTGTTTTAAAGACATCTCATTATTTCCATTCACTCCACCCCCTCATTTCTGTGCTTCTTCCAAAGCCACGTCCCCAAAACACATGAACGCGCGACTCCGACCGCTGAGCTAGAGGACGCATTATTTACCTGAGACAAGCGGAGGGGAAGGGGCATTTTTTTGCCTGGTTTGCCTTCACTAACTGCATATGCCGGTACTGTAAATTTAGATTGCTCTTTCTCTGCCATTGTTTTGGTATTCCTAGGTTCAGTGCCTTCTTCTTCTTCTTCGATAGATTTTATTGGCAGCTTGCAAACATAGTGCATTACCGCCATCTACTGGACGGAGGTGTGATCAGGTTCCGTGCCTCTCGCACTCCTCAAATCAAACGGTCGCGCGCAAGTGGGTAGGTGCTGTGTGGCAAAAGGGTGGTTGCCATGGTTGCGAGAGAGTGACAGTCGCCTAAGCCAATCCTTTGATTCGTCCCGAATCGAAATAATGAGCTGTGTTTAATACAGATTAAACGGTCTAGAGTCACTTGATTTTTATACTCTTTTTTTCAGAGTTCTTACATTTTAATTATGTATTGATATATATAGAAAGTTTTAACAAATTTGGATCTTTAATTTTTAATAAATCCTACCTACCCTGCCTTTAAGTGGGAGATTTGATTAATGTTTTGTTATGCTAATTTAGAAGAATTTCTGTTAATGTTGGTTTTAGGATAGTTATCATGATGACAAGTGGTGCATGAGCTTGATTAGAGAGCAAATAAAACTTTATATGGCTTCACTCATACAGCAAGTGCTACTGTATAACTGTATTACCACAGTTAACATGTTAACAAATTATTATGTTAACAAATTAGCTTGTTAAAACTAGATAATTTTATACCAATATATATTTATACTTATGCTGTCCGTGAGGAGGGCTCCGAGCTCGGAGTTCGGCCCAAACCCAGAATACATGAATACGGCCCGAATTCATTATGAATAACTTTATAATGCATTATACAAAAGTGCTTTAAGTAAAGTGTTATCCATTATTTCTATAATGAATTTATAATCTCCTATAATTTCTGTAAGGAATATACACTGTTCTAGCTGCTAAAATCCACTTTAAGATAATTATTGCTCCTGTGTAGATAAATAAATTACAATTACAAATTTAGTAACATTTAGTGATCGTTCTTCTGAATGATGCATTCAATTTGTTCAGTTGTTCACATTGAATAAATGAATCTATGTACTATTATTCGATATCGCAACAGTAATAATCACATAAAACCCCTAAGAATACATTAAATGACATGGACAGTGTTGAAATTGCAGTCAATTAAAAATGTTCAGTTTTCCTATTTTCACTATTTAGTAACACTTTACTTAAAGCCTTTATGTATAATGCATTATAAAAGTTTCATTTTACAAATAAAATGGAAAAGGATGACAAACAGAGGAAAGTAGATTAAACCTCATCAATAGTTTCACCAATTTTCTGGATCTGTCGCATTTTTTGATTTGAGAAGTAAGTCAAGTAAAACGTTTTACTATTGTTTTTAATTAATATAACAATAACAATATGGAAATACAGAGTCATAAAACACTTTCATCTACAAAAAAAATAAGAAGTTAGTAAAACTTAGTGATAGTTCTAAATGATTCGTTCAATTTCTTCATTTGTTCACATTGAATAAATGGATCTGTGTACAATTATTCGATATCGCAACAGTAATAATCACAGAAATAGGCTACCCTAAGAATACATTAAAATACTGATTCGAAAACCTGCACATGGTCTAGTTGAATTCAAGAATCAATTCGGCAGGATTCAAACGATTCACTAAAGAGAATCGATTCTGATAACGATTCGTTCGCGAGCGCTGTAGGGATGATGTCATGTTTAAAGCTCCACGCTGGTTCGAGGCGGTGGGAGGAGCTTAATAATCCGCCAGTTCAACGGTGGGACGAGCTTAATCCGCCAGCTCAGCTGCCAGTGACACTTCAAAACCAGTTTGGGGAGTTTCTGAGAGAGGAACCGGCGGAGCGGCGTGTTTCCCGCAGAACTCACTCGACTCTTCAAATGAAGCGGTGTTGTTTTCGCTCGAGCTCGTTCAGAGAATGCACTGGGATCAGCTGTTGCGCGAGAGCAATGGGAAGGTGAGAGGACACAAATATCATCTTTAGACATGTTATATTAATAGGCGAGAGTCTAAACACTGAGCCGTTCATTAGACCGCCGGGGAATGTAAAGTTTGAAGCTGTGTCTTCCAGGGCTCAGGATGTTGTGGTGAGATCATGAGTGATGTGTCACTGATTGGTCATGCTGCACCTGTGTTGTGTTGTCTTTGTGTAGTGTAGTGTAGTGTAGTGTAGTGTTGTGTTGTGTTGTCTTTGTGTAGTGTAGTGTAGTGTTGTGTTGTGTTGTGTTGTCTTTGTTTCCCTTTATGTCAACTTGACTCTCCTTCTTGAGTAATATCAGAGCTACTGAAATGTGCATTTCAATGCATGCTTATAACCTTAACCTTTAATACAAAAAGTTACATTTCCGTGGTTTATATAAAATATTGGTGACACTTTACAATAAGGTTAATTAGTTAGTTAACATGAACTAAGAATGAACAATCCTAGTTCATATTAATTTCAACATTTATTAATACGGTAATAAAATCAAAGGGTGTATTTGTTAACATTAGTTAATGCACTGTGAACTAACATGAACAAACAATGAACAGCTGTATCTGTATTAAACATTAACAAAGATGAATAAACACTGTAACAAATGTATTGCTCATTGTTAGTTAATACATTAACTAATGTTAAGTAATGAACCTAATTGTAAAGTGTTTCCAAAATATGTAATAATTATTGCATACTTGCGTTAAATCAGTAATTAATGAACATTTAGAAAGGTAGGCATGCGGTTAAGATGTTTTTACACCCCTGGATTTATGTTGATAATTACTCATAATATTTGAGTCGTTATTACTGTTGAGTCATTATTACTCATATATAGGTCAGATACACAGACAGATCTGGACTATATGATCAGACAGGCTTTTTGAGAGTTTCTGACCTCAATATTCAGCTCATTTTGTCTAAAGCGATTGTCAAACTATGAGGTCGACACATCCTGTACATCCTGTACTGAACAATGTTTTTGCTAGATGAGTATCTTTGTCTTTTTTCTCTCTTTTTTCCATTAAAAAATGTAATTTAAACAAGTTTATCTGAAACACAAACTTGCCCTAAAATACTGTTTTCAGTTCTTTGAATGTTTACGTAGTTAAGAAAGATATATTTATATATATATATGTATGTATATTTACAGTATACAAACACATACACACACACACACATAGCACATGTGTGTGTTTGTATACTGTATTGTATGTTTGCATATGTATAGGCTATATATACAGTGGTGGCCAAAATTATTTTTAATGTTTTAAAAGAAGTCTCTTCTGCTCACCAAGGCTTCATTTATTTGATAAAAAATACAGCAAAAACAGTAATATTGTGAAATATTTTTACAATTTAAAATAATAGTTTTATATTTGAATATATTTTAAAATGCAGTTTATTTCTATGTTGGTAAAGCTGAATTTTCAGCATCATTACTCCAGTCTTCAGTGTCACATGATCCTTCAGAAATCATTCTAATATGATGATTTGATGCTCAAGATGCATTCATTATTATTATAAGTGTTGAAAACAGTTGTTTTCAGAATTATTTGATGAATGGAAAGTTCAGAAGAACAGCATTTATCTGAAATAGAAAGCGTAATTTTCGAGATTCGGACAGTGACCTTTTATAGCCTCTTCATGCTGATTGCAGAAGCGGGCGATTGCTTCATTGCGTCAGCAAAAAGTCACGCAAAGCCCCATTTTCCATGAACTGGCATGACCTCTGTTCCTCCCGTTCTCTCCTGTGTGTTCCTGCAGATCGAGAGGCTGGAGGGCGGCCTCTCTCAGGCGGTGTCGTACGGGGCCGATGGATCCGAGGACCCCAGTCTCGACCCCCAGCGCACACGCCAGGCTATAGCTCAGCTCCAGCAGAAGATCCTGAAGCTCACCGAGCAGCTGCGCATCGAGCAGGCGTCCCGGGACGACAACGTGGCCGAGTACCTCAAACTCGCCAGCAATGCCAACGACAAACAGCAGAGCACCCGGATCAAACAGGTCATTATTATTTCACCTTTTCATTGCATCTTACACACTGTTGTCACACTACTTTTCTGTGTGTCTTCAAAACCTGTCTGGAAAAGGTCCACATTTGACCCCAGATGAACAGAAGGCAACTAGAAATTGCATGAAAATAACCCTAACCCTTTATTAGGCATGCCCCATCTGTCTGTATTTCAAATCTTATTTATTCACTCTGGCTTTTAACACTCCATAGTTTGTCATCCTGGGTTCCTCTTTTATTCTATTGATTGCTTATTACTTATTTTGGCTTGTTTGATATGTATATTATTTGTATTTATTGAGTTTCTTTTACTCTTTGTAAACAATTTACACCAAAAATTTGGTTGTTTTAAACATGCTCTAGAAATAAATGATAAATGATTGATGAAAATAAAGCTAGTTTTTCATGAAAATGAAAGAAGGCATGAAATAAAAATTAAAATCATGTTATTGATCTTATTGTGAACAATAATCTGTACAAAATCTACATTTAATTTAGTAAAAATGTTTTTGACTTTTAATGATGACCACAGTGATTTAGTCAGTATAAGCCCCGCCCCTGCAAGCTCACGCTCATCTGCATACAATTTCGAGTGCCACGCCCACATCTCAGCATCCAATCAAAAACTGATGCACAGAACCAAGTCCCGCCCTTCTTTTTTTTTTTTTTTTTTTAATTTGTTACACGGATGTACATCACAAAAAAGATTTTTTTCTCAAATTTTCATCACCGTAATGCAATAACTTTTCATTCTCATTACTATAATAAAAAACGATGTATTAAAATGTTTACATTTTGGATATTGGTGTATATATTGCATAGCCTGTCAAAGTTTAATCCATTTGATTCAACATTAATGCTTGATTAATGCTTGTCAGGTGTTTGTGCTATTTCTCTCCTTAAGTTATCGACTGATAAAATTGTCTTTGTACTCGTTTAAACTACAGTTGCGTGCATCTCTTAATGCTCTCGTGCAAGCGCTCGTCTATTGGTGTTGCGTCTCCAGTACTTTGTTGTCTCAATCGTTTATTTTTCGACTGTGAAACAGTGGGCCGGGTTTATAAATAAAGGTGACCTGACTTAACGACACTTCAAGTGTTCGAGAAGAAGAACCAGAAGTCGGCCGCGAGAATTGGATGCGATTAATCGTTGCACAGCACTACTAAAAACTGGTGATTGACACCGTTTCTTATACTCGCCAACACTGATTTTAAAGTGGAATGTTAATTTTAGACCCTGGTTAGACTGGTTTCCAGCTATAAGTGTGATTGGGTCCCTCACTCTCCCTCCATCTTTTAATCCTCATCCTTGTCTGTGTTTTGATTGTCAACCCCACAACGACTCCTCAGGTGTTCGAGAAGAAGAACCAGAAGTCGGCGGCGAGCATCGCTCAGCTTCAGCGTAAGCTCGAGCATTACCACCGGCGCCTGCGCGAGGCGGAGCACAGCGGCGTTCAGCGGCAGCCCAAAGATGTGCTGCGGGACATGCAGCAAGGCCTGCGGGACGTGGGCGCCCGGGTCATCACGGGCCTCAGCGAGGGAGTGGTCGACAGCGTGAAGGGAGGCCTGTCCAGTTTCTCCCACGCCACACACTCCGCCGCCGGAGCCGTGGCCTCCAAACCCCGCGAGATCGCGTCGCTGATCCGCAACCGGTTCGGGAGTGCGGATAACATCAGCGTCCTCGAGGACAGCGTGACCGAACCCGAACGCTCTCCGGGATCCGCCGCGGGACTCCTGCAGAAGTTCGGGAGTGACGAGGACTGTTCGAGCGCGGCCTCGAGTGTGACGGGAGCTCCCGGAGGTCCTCCGAGCTCCAGAGGGAACACACTCGAGAGGGGCCGCGGCTGGGACATGTTTCTGCAGGAGGTGCAGGAGCTGCGGGACACTCAGGCTCGGCTGGAGGAGACCCTGGAGACGCTGAAGAGCGGGTGTCTGAAGGAGTGTACGCTGATGATGCAGGCGCTGCAGGAGGAGAGGTTCAGGTACACACACACACACACACACACACCACACAAAGCCAATCTGTGCTTTATTTAAAATGTTGTGTGCTGAGATGTGTGAAACGATGCGTGTGTTTATGACACTGCAGAACAGTTTTCCTAAAGCACTGCCCACACTTATCCCGCGGTAATTATTGGGGTCGAATCGATCACCGCTCTTAAATATGGGGGTGATGAGTCCTTCAGACCTGATCTCAGGGAAGTGTCCAGACCATAAAACCAGATTAAATAATTTGGCTAGAGTTTGAATCATGATGGGACTGCTGAGTTTAAGCATTTCGTTATTAATGTGATCACTCACTCACTCACTCACTCACTCACTCACTCACTGACTCACTGACTCTCTCTCACTCACTCACTCACTCACTCACTCACTGACTCACTGACTCTCTCTCACTCACTCACTCACTCACTCACTGACTCACTGACTCTCTCTCACTCACTCACTCACTCACTCACTGACTCACTGACTCTCTCTCACTCACTCACTCACTCACTCACTCACTGACTCACTGACTCTCTCTCACTCACTCACTCACTCACTCTCACACACACTCACTCACTCACTCACTCACTCACTCACTCACTCTCACACTCACTCACTCACTCACTCACTCTCACACTCACTCACTCACTCACTCACTCACTCTCACAATCACTCACTCACTCACTCACTCACTCACTCACACTCACACACTCACACACTCACTCACACACTCACTCACTCATTCACTGACACTCACTCACTCTCACACTCACTCACTCTCACACTCACTCACTCACTCACTCTCACACTCACTCACTCACTGACACTCACTCTCACACTCACTCTCACACTCACTCACTCACACACTCACTCACTCTCACACTCACTCACTCACTCACTGACACTCACTCACTCACTCACTCTCACACTCACTCACTCTCACACTCACTCACTCACTCACTCTCACACTCACTCACTCACTGACACTCACTCACTCAATCACACTCACTCAATCTCACACTCACTCACTCACTCACTCACTCACTCAATCACACTCATTCACTCTCACTCACTCAATCTCACACTCACTCACTCTCTATCACTCACTCTCTATCACTCACTCTCTATCACTCACTCTCTATCACTCACTCTCTATCACTCACTCTATCACTCACTCTATCACTCACTCTATCACTCACACGCACACTCACGCTCATGCACACGCTCACGCACACTCGCTCACGCACACTCACTCGCTCACGCACACTCGCTCACGCACACTCACTCGCACACTCACGCACACTCTCACTCACTGACTCTCACTCACACACACACTCACTCACACCTCACACACACTCACACCTCACACACACAGACCTCGGGTGCGATGTGAGCACAGCAGGAAAGCCAGTGCAAGTGTGCTTATTTATAACTATAGATTTGCTTCAATCATACACTCACAAATATGCAGGGATAAAAACAACCCAGCGCTGGGTCAAAAAGGGACAAACCCTTTCGATTAGTTTTTTCCAAACATATTACTGTCATAAGTGGACAGGTGAAGTGGTATCGGCACACACAGAACCGTTTGCATCTCTTTCAAACCAGCGCCGTTGAGTTACTGACTATGAATGATTATCAGCCCAAACTGGGTCAAATCAACCCAGCATTCTCAACCCAGCGTAAAAAATAATCAAGTGCCAACCCAACATAGAACCAGAGTTATTTCACATGCAAAAGTAACAAAAATGTCCTGATAGTCAAACATTCAAATTTATGAATTTTTGCACAGAACAAATTGTCCCATATATATTGTGCCGACAGTCAAAACGGTCATCGATGTTGATAGAGGTTTTGCTTTTTTGTGTATATCATGGTATGTAAATATATGCGTGCTGTTTTCAGTAGAATTATCAAGACATCAGAACTCGACTCTGAACGGTGGATTTCTGTGGCACTGAATTGTAATATTTTCATTTAGCATTTTCCCCTCTCTCTCCAACTATACCAGGAAACAGATCCGCAACTCATTTGTTCAGATCAGTCACGACTCACGACCCACCGGATTTGTGTCCTGAAATAGCCTCAACAAGGACGTTTTCCTCTTACATGGTAAAAGATTGAGAAGGAAAATTAGGAGAGGGAAGAAGAGAGAGACAAAGAGAGAGCGAGAGAGCTTCACCTATGAATGGACAAAAATATTTCTGCCCTAAATGTCCAGCTCGTGGTCAAGTGTTTTATATTAATAACTGCTTATAATAACAGAAGCACAAAAATAGCCGAAATATCAACATGCTTTGAAACTAATGGAATATTAAAGGAATAATTCCCCCAAAAAGGTTCAGTCATTGTTCACTTGCCTTCATGCTGTTCCAAAGCTGAGTGTGCTCGTGTTTTCAGCAACGTGACGTAGTCCTGGGTTAACTTGTTCATCATATCATAAATCATATTTTTGTTGAGCTTAACTTTGAACAGTTATTTCATGGAAAAGAGCTTTGTGGAGTTTGGAATAACATGAATGAATTAATTCATGTTTTTATTTTCTTCTGTTTACTGCATTTATATAGGAGCCCACTGCCGCTACATAAGAAAACTCATTTTTGTAAATCATAATTATGACATAAAAATCTGAAATTATGGTATACTAATGTATGTCGTAAGTCTTGTCAGTGTCTTAAGTCATAATGATGACATTAAAAATGTCCATAATCCTTAACTTAGTGTCATGAATAAGTATGCCATACTTTTCTTCAGTCAAAATAGAAGATGGCCCTAGAGGGTCATAATTTCAACTTATGTTATATGTTTGTTATAATTTGGACTTTTAATTTAAAAAAAATTGACAAAAAGTCATTATTATTATGGTATAGAAAATCATTATTTCTACATTTACCTTATAATTTCAATTGCATCTCATAATGATATGTTATAATTTGGACTTTTAATAAAAAAAATCTGAAGTTGACATTCACATAAAAAGTCATGATGATTATGGTATAGAAAAATCATAACTTCTACTTTTTTCAACTTTTTAACCTCATAATTCTGACTTAGTATGTCATAATTGTTGCTTTTTTATGTGATTATTCAGATTTCCCAAAGCATGTTTTTGTTCATACAGTATGTGTCAGAAACGGGCTTCATGGACATAAACATCATGGACGAGTGTTAAAGCGGTTTACAAACGAATCCATTAGTCAGCAGTTTCAGTTTGTGGCGTCGCCTTTGAAAACTTCCCTTTTCACAGGAACAGTGAAGCTCCGTCACTCTCTAACAAACACACATTGTTTTAGAGGGGTTAATACGTCTATATGAGTACAAATCAAGTCTCAATCACTCTCACACACACACCACAGCTCTATCACTCTCACACACTCACACCACAGCTCTATCACTCTCACACACTCACACCACAGCTCTATCACTCTCACACACTCACACACTCACACCACAGCTCTATCACTCTCACACACTCACACCACAGCTCTATCACTCTCACACACTCACACCACAGCTCTATCACTCTCACACACTCACTATCACTCTCACACACTCACACCACAGCTCTATCACTCTCACACACTCACTATCACTCTCACACACTCACACCACAGCTCTATCACTCTCACACACTCACTATCACTCTCACACACTCACACCACAGCTCTATCACTCTCACACACTCACTATCACTCTCACACACTCACACCACAGCTCTATCACTCTCACACACTCACACCACAGCTCTATCACTCTCACACACTCACACCACAGCTCTATCACACTCACACCACAGCTCTATCACTCTCACACACTCACACACTCACACCACAGCTCTATCACTCTCACACACTCACACCACAGCTCTATCACTCTCACACACTCACACCACAGCTCTATCACACTCACACCACAGCTCTATCACTCTCACACACTCACACCACAGCTCTATCACTCTCATGTTTGTCTACACTGCCGTTCAAAGGTTTTGATCCGTAAGATTTGTAATGTTTTTAAAAGAGTCTCTTCTGCTCATCAAGGCTGCATTTATTTGATTTAAAAAAACAACAACAAAAAAACAGTGATATTGTGAAAAGTAAAGTGTAATTTATTCCTGTGATCAAAGCTGAATTTCCAGCATCATTACTCCGGTCTTCAGTGTCACATGATCCTTCAGAAATCACTCTCATATGATGATTTGATGATCAAGAAACATTTATGATTATTATCAATGTTGAAAATAGTTTTTTACATTTTTATTTCAGGATTCTTTGATAGATAGAAACTTCAAAAGTTCTGAAATCTAAAGCTTTTGTAACATTAAACACTACCGTTCAAAAGTTTGGGGTCAGTAAGAATTATTATTTTATTTTCTGGGGAAAGAAATAAAATGAATCAATACTTTTATTCATCAAGGATGAGTTAAATTGATCAAAAGTTACAGTAAAGACATTTATAATGTTACAAAAGATTCTATTTCAAATAAATGAAATATAACTTTCTATTCATCAAAGAATCCTGAAAAAAAATGTAAATAACTGTTTTCAACATTGATAATAATCATAAATGTTTCTTGATCATCAAATCATCATATTAGAGTGATTTCTGAAGGATCATGTGACACTGAAGACTGGAGTAATGATGCTGAACATTCAGCTTTGATCACAGGAATAAATTACACTTTACTTTTCATAATATTACAGTTTTTTTTGTTGTTGTTTTTTTCAAATAAATGCAGCATTGATAAGCATAGAAAACATGAAGAATCGTACCGAACCCAAACTTGTGAACGGCAGTGTGTGTGCGTGTCCTCGTGTACAGTGCGTGACTCAGTGTGTGTGTGTGTTCTTCTGTGGTCCTGTAGATGCGAGCGCTTGGAGGAGCAGGTGAACGATCTGACGGAGCTCCACCAGAACGAGATCCTGAACCTGAAGCAAGAGTTGGCCAGTCTGGAGGAGAAGATGACGTATCAATCCAACGAGAGAGCCCGTGACCTGCAGGTGTGTGTGTGTGTGTGTGTGCTGGTAGATGTGGACTGGCACAGAAATGCTCGTCAGGTTTCTCCCCGAGGAGGTTTAAATCAGGTTATTGATCACAATAATACACACTAGACTGCCCTCTAATGGCGAGACGGAGCTTGTACAGTTGATCAGACGTGTTCAACATCAACTAAAGCTGTGCAGAATATGAGCCCTCAAATGTTGGTAAAGGAGAGATTACTTTTACCTGTGAGGAAATTATACATTTTGACTTAATCAAGAAAAATCGGTAACACTTTATTTTTAAAGTGACTTAGTTACTACATGTATTTACTATAGTAATAACAGTAAATTATGCATAATTACAAGTAACTAACCCTAAACCTAACCAGAACTCTAGTAAGTACATTTAGTTGATTATTATAACTCAGTACTTATTTGATTAAGTATAATGCCACTACGCCACCTTAAAATAAAGCGTAACCTTTTGTTAATATTATTTAATGGACCTGAACTAACTTGCATTGACTAACGTCAAAAATTATTGGGACCTTTTTGTAAAGAGTTGAAGGCCGTATCAGAGACACTTTTAATATTATTATTCCAAACTATTTTGTTCCTCAAATATTGTGATTTTATAAGAATAATTTGGTATTGATAGTGAATCAAAATTAGTGAAATGCATACAGAAATGTGCAGTAGTGTGTGTGTGTGTGTGTGTGTGTGTGTGTGTGTGTGATGGGTAGGTTTAGGCGTAGGGTTAGTGTGTGTGTGTGTGCGTGTGTGTGATGGGTAGGTTTTGGGATTGGGTTAGTGCGTGTGTGTGTGTGTGTGTGTGTGAGATGGGTAGGTTTAGGGGTCGGGTTAGTGTGTGTGTGTGTGTGTGTGTGTGTGTGTGTGTGTGATGGGTAGGTTTTGGGATCGGGTTAGTGTGTGTGTGTGTGTGTGTCTGATGGGTAGGTTTAGGGGTCGGGTTAGTGTGTGTGTGTGTGTGTGTGTGTGTGTGTGTGATGGGTAGGTTTTGGGATCGGGTTAGTGTGTGTGTGTGTGTGTGTGTGTCTGATGGGTAGGTTTAGGGGTCGGGTTAGTGTGTGTGTGTGTGTGTGTGTGTGTGTGATGGGTAGGTTTTGGGATCGGGTTAGTGTGTGTGTGTGTGTGTGTGTGTGTGTGTGTGTGTCTGATGGGTAGGTTTAGGGGTCGGGTTAGTGTGTGTGTGTGTGTGTGTGATGGGTAGGTTTTGGGATTGGGTTAGTGCGTGTGTGTGTGTGAGATGGGTAGGTTTAGGGGTCGGGTTAGTGTGTGTGTGTGTGTGTGTGTGTGTGTGATGGGTAGGTTTTGGGATCGGGTTAGTGTGTGTGTGTGTTTGTGTGAGGGGTAGGTTTTGGGATTGGGTTAGTGCGTGTGTGTGTGTGTGTGTGTGTGTGTGAGATGGGTAGGTTTAGGGGTCGGGTTAGTGTGTGTGTGTGTGTGTGTGTGTGTGTGTGTGTGTGTGATGGGTAGGTTTTGGGATCGGGTTAGTGTGTGTGTGTGTGTGTGTGTGTCTGATGGGTAGGTTTAGGGGTCGGGTTAGTGTGTGTGTGTGTGTGTGTGTGTGTGTGTGTGATGGGTAGGTTTTGGGATCGGGTTAGTGTGTGTGTGTGTGTGTGTGTCTGATGGGTAGGTTTAGGGGTCGGGTTAGTGTGTGTGTGTGTGTGAGAGGTTAGGGTTAGTGTGTGTGTGTGTGTGAGGGGTAGGGTTAGAGTGTGTGTGGGTAGGTTTAGGGGTAGGGTTAGAGTGTGTGTGTGTGTGTGTGTGTGTGTGTGTGTGTGTGTGTGTGTGTGTGTGAGATGGGTAGGTTTAGGGGTAGGGTTAGTGTGTGTGTGTGTGTGTGTGGGTAGGTTTAGGGGTAGGGTTAGAGTGTGTGTGGGTAGGTTTAGGGGTAGGGTTAGAGTGTGTGTGTGTGTGTGTGTGTGTGTGTGTGAGATGGGTAGGTTTAGGGGTCGGGTTAGTGTGTGTGTGTGTGTGTGTGTGTGTGTGATGGGTAGGTTTTGGGATCGGGTTAGTGTGTGTGTGTGTGTGTGTGTGTGTGTGGGGGTAGGTTTAGGGGTCGGGTTAGTGTGTGTGTGTGTGTGATGGGTAGGTTTAGGCGTAGGGTTAGAGTGTGTGTGTGTGTGTGGGTAGGTTTAGGGGTCGGGTTAGTGTGTGTGTGTGTGTGTGTGTGTGTGTGATGGGTAGGTTTAGGGGTCGGGTTAGTGTGTGTGTGTGTGTGTGTGAGGGGTAGGTTTAGGGGTAGGGTTAGAGTGTGTGTGTGTGGGTAGGTTTAGGGGTCGGGTTAGTGTGTGTGTGTGTGTGTGTGTGTGTGGGTAGGGTAGGTTTAGGGGTCGGGTTAGTGTGTGTGTGTGTGAGGGGTAGGGTTAGAGTGTGTGTGTGTGGGTAGGTTTAGGGGTCGGGTTAGTGTGTGTGTGTGTGTGTGTGTGGGTAGGTTTAGGGGTCGGGTTAGTGTGTGTGTGTGTGTGTGTGATGGGTAGGTTTAGGCGTAGGGTTAGTGTGTGTGTGTGTGTGTGTGTGTGTGTGTGTGTGTGTGTGTGTGTGTGTGTGTGTGTGTGTGTGTGTGTGTGAGGGGTAGGTTTAGGCGTAGGGTTAGTGTAAGGGGACGGAATATACAATTTGTACAGTATAAACACCATTATGTCTATGAAGAGTCCCCATAAACTGTGTGTGTGTGTGTGTGTGTGTGTGTCAGGAGGCGCTGGAGGCGTGTCAGACGCGAGTCTCTAAGATGGAGCAGCAGCAGGTGGTTCAGCTGGAGGGCCTGGAGAACGCCAGCGCTCGGACGCTGATGGGGAAGCTCATGAACGTGTTGCTGGCGCTCATGGCCGTCCTGCTGGTGTTCGTGTCCACCGTCTCCAACTGCGTGATCCCGCTGATGAAGACCCGCAGCCGCTCCGTGTCCTCGCTGCTGCTCTGCCTCCTGTTCGCCGTGCTCTGGAGGAACTGGGACTCGTTCTCAGGACACACCTACCGCTTTCTGCACGTGCCCAGATGAGCCGACCAGTTAAAGAGGAACTATTCTGCCCTTTTTAAAAGTCTTGATGTTGTTTCAGGCTCTAGAACAGGTTTTCCTGCTTGAATGTTGATTATTTTCCTCATATTCTCCATTGTTGCGGCTCCTCTCTTCCCAGTCTGTCAGAAACGCTCTGTTTACTTCCTGTCTCTATGAAGCCCCTCCTTCTGAAAAGCACACTGTGCTCTGATTGGTCGGCTGGAGCCGTGTGTTGTGATTGGTCGAGCGCGTGTGTTTGGGAAATGTCCCGCCCCTTACCATAACCACCAGTTTAACACACTACTAACTAACTCAACCAGGCCCCGCCCCTTTATTCTGCGCATTAATTATTATAATGAGGAATATTGTGACGCGTTCGTTCCCGGAAGAAAGGGCGTTTCAGGAGTTCAGAAACACTGACACTGATATAGAGAAGAACTGGAGCTTTTTCATGATCAAACATCACACACTAAACACAGATGGACATGGTGAAGAAGCATCTTTAAACCCCTAGCGATCTTCAGAAGAACTGCTGGTTTCAGACTGTTTTTCACAGTGTTGTTCCCCATTGAATGCCTTTGAATCGGTTTAATGTTGTTGTTTTTGTGTATTTCTAATATAATTTAGTTGAATGTAGCATTAGTTCCCACAGAAATGAATAATTTGCTCAGTGTTGTGAGTGAACGACCGCACACGATTCTGAGCAGGTGTTTTATGTGCAACAGTAACTCGAGATGACGAACAAAAACCGTGATCTGTTGTCGGATGGACAATCTTCCGTGTGAAGATTCTTCTGTTCAGCGGAAAGAATAAAAACATGAGGGAGAGTGAAGAAAACCACGACACGACTCTGAGACTTGAACTCTGAACTTAGGCGTGTTTGACCTTTGACCTGTGATGGACGCCAGTGTTACGGTGCTTTCCTGACTTTGACGTCTGAAGGACACCGCAGAGACCAGCCTGTGTGTTTAGGTTATTATTTTCAAGAAGTTGATTTTCTCTTGTATTATCTGATGTAAAAACACTGTTTTAAATGAAGTATTAATTTATTGAACATTGCACTGTCTTACTGGACCGGTGACCGCAGAGAAACACAGTAACAGCAGCTGTTATTGCTTATCTGTGATGTGTGTAATATCAGTATTTTTGATATTATGAGGGAGAGATTGTTGATGGTCTGTAAGTTCCCATGTGTACTGTAGTAACCGATCGATCGGGACTGTTGTTAATAATTCAGCGCGTTGTATGTGTTTGATAATGAGCTCTGTTTGATCTACTCACACCTCAACTCATGCAGATCCTCATGGATTGAGCACAGCCGTCTAACTGTACGATAGTGATATAATAATGCTCAGGGGAACGTGCTCTGCAGAAGCTGTATTACGAGTTTACGTGAATGATGATTTAAACCACTCTAGTGCCTTCAGCTCATCTTCTGTAAGACTGGATGACATCTTTGTAATAAAGATTATTTCTGACTAGCAGTGTTGTTTTAGTATCACTAGTGCTACCATTGTTTGTGTTATATTATGAATATTTATAATATTTTTTGGTTGTCTTTTCTTTTTAAAGGATTAGTTCACTTCATATTTAAGATTTCCTGATAATTTACTCTCCCCCACGTCATCCGAGATGTTCATGTCTTTCTTTCTTTGGTCAAAAAGAAATGAAGGTTTTTGAGGAAAACACTCCAGGATGTTTCTCCATTTAGTGACTTCAATGGGGTCCAACGGGTTGAAGGTCCAGATGTGAGTTTCAGTGCAGCTTCAAAGTCTCGACACGATCCAGCCGAGGAATAAGAGTCTTATCTAGACAAACCAGCGGACATTTATAACAAAAATAAACATTTCTATACTTTTTAACCACAAATGCTCGTCTTGTACTAGCTCTGTTGAAAGATGAATGCGGAAGAACATACCTAGTGTTTACAAAGCGAACGTGCAAAGACTCAGTCAAACGCCATTTACAAAAAAAACAATAAAAATAATAAAACACAAAACAATTATTTTGGACTATTTTGAAATTGGAGGAGAAATTGAGAGGGAGTTTTTCGCTCTACATTTCTGAACCGTAACGCGTGTGAGCTTTCAACGTGATCACGTAACGTGTGTCGCATCACAGCAAGTGCAAGACGAGCATTTGAGGTTAAAAGTATATAAATGTTTATTTTGTTATAAAATTTTCGCTGGTTTGTCTAGATAAGACTCTTATTCCTCGGCTGGATCGTGTCGAGACTTTGAAGCTGCACTGAAACTCACATCTGGACCTTCGACCCGTTGGACCCCATTGAAGACACTATATGGAGAAACATCCTGGAGTGTTTTCCTCAAAAACCTTCATTTCTTACACATGAACATCTTGGATGACGAGGGGAGAGAAAATTATCAGGAAATGTTCATTCTGAAGTGAACTACTCCTTTAAGAAGTCAGTCCCATTTTATATTAGGTAAGTTATCTTTATTATGTACTTACATAAGAAAATAATTATTGTTCGGTTCAAAATACGTATTGTGTTTATATGTTGTATTGTAAAATACGTGTGGATACAACTAAGGTTAGGACAGGTTTGCTGGTTTAGCTGGGTTTTAAGGGTGGGTCAACAGTGTAATAGATGTAACTCTAGAAATGAATTACATGCAGGTATTTTTAAAATACAAGTACATTGTAAAATCATGCATGTTCACAATAAGTGCATTGTATCAAATAGTTCATTTAAAATATAGTTATATTTATTTTTGGTTGAACTGTGTTTGGGTTTATTTATATATATATATATATATATATATATATATATATATATATATATGTCCAAACATTATCAGCTGTGTGACTGACATATCTCGTTAATTACAAGACCAATGAAATATAAGAACATTGAAAATACATTAAAAAATAAACCCAGATCCAGTTTGATCAGCTGAAGAACCAAAGTATGATCAGTATTGAGGCCTGTGAGCACTAGTATTGCATTGATATGTTGATGTGTTTAGTAACTGCTTCTGCTAGAGAAAGCTGTGAGAATAACATGTTCAAACACCCACACTTGCGGTCTGTGCACTTGACCACTTGTCTGCTTGCATGATGTTTTGAAGTGTTCAAGTAGGTGTGAAGACTACAAGTGTGGGAAAAACTTTTGTTTACCCAATAATTAGACACACTAATAATTGTGTTAAAATGCAAGTGTTAACAGAGCTTTCAATACTTTGCATTTTAAAATAAACTTGTAAATGTCTGTCCATTATCCCATGTAACAAGACAATTTATAATTGCGGTGCTTCTAATTCAGTTGTGCCGATGCAAATGTACAAAATACACATAGCCTGCTCATCTTTGCACCAATGAAATGTGCAACACTTTATGTTTTACAACCAAATTACATGTAATATCTAATTAATTTAACTTGCAGTGATGCATGATGGGATACGCTTAGCCTCGAACACCTCTCCGAAGTGGTGTCCGAGATAGTGTGGGTTTAGTGTGCGTTGAGGGCACTGTGCTTTGGCATATTTCACACATGGGACATTCTTGCGCTCTTACTTCCCGTTGCACGTACACGCTCTCAAGTGGCCAAGACAAGTGTGGGTATTCAGACAGACCCACAGTTTCCATCATTTATAAAAAGTGCGTATGCAGAGATAAGAGTGTTTGTATGCTAAAATCCACTCCAACGTTCCCATTTATAAAAAATAGTCTTTGAAATTGAGATGGTCCACATGGACAACACTGTGACTGTTGCGCACATCAACCGCCAAGCTGATGTTGCAAGTCAGAACTCGCACGCCATCTCCTTCTCTGGAGTCCGTTTACATCCCGGGAAGCTCAATCATGCGGCCGACACGCTCTCATGACAGCTCACGTTCCCTGGAGAACGGACACTCCACCCCCAGGTGTTCCAGCTGATCTGGAGTCGATTCTCGGATGCACTGGTAGACCTGTTTGCCTCCCAGGAGTCCTCACACTACCACTTGCTCTGTTCCCTGACCGAAGGGACCCTCAGCACGGATGCACTGGCACACATTCACTGCGTTCCCCCCAGTGAGCCTTTCTCGCACAGATACTGTACAAGGTCAGGCACGACGATGAGCAGGTCTTACGCCTTACTGGCCCACCCGGACCTGGTTTTCGGACCTGATGCTCCTTGTGACAGCTCCTCCCAGGCAGATTTCCCTGAGGAAGGACCATATTGCACCCGCATCCAGACCTCTGAAACCTTGTGTGAAAAACACTGTCATTCTGATGTTTCATTTTTTAATAAATCATCAAACTAAACACTGAAGATTTAGTGAAAAGAACATACAGTGTATTTTAAACCCTAAAGATCACCTTATGAAGACTTCAGATGCAAAAGCCTCTAAGTGCCAATTTTCTTCTAAACTGAGCATTTTTATCAAGCTTGTATGTTTATGTTCAGTTATTTCACTGTAATGGCAATGAAAATTATCCATAAATTGTCATTAAAGTGAAATTACTGAACTTAACCATACAAGCTTGAAAAAAATGCTCAGTTTAGAAGAAAATTTCAGATGGCACTTAGAGGCTTTTGCATCTGAAGTCTTCTAGATTAAAAAGTTCGTTGAGACAAACTTTAAGTTGGCTTGAGAAAGTTTGGACCATACAGTTTGAAAAAAGTTTAAAAAGTGTTGGCGCTTGCAACGCCAAGGTCATGGGTTCGATTCCCAGGGAAAGCAAGAACTGATAAGAATGTAAATGTGTACTTGAAATGCAATGCAAGTCGCTTTGGATAAAAGCATCTGCCAAATGCATAAATGAAAATAAATGAAATACAGTGTATTTTAAACCCTAAAGATCACCATATGTTCACCCAAAAAAAATATTTTCCCACCTTGTTTCAAACCTGTTATTTTTTTCCATTATACACAACTGAGAAGTTCACTGTGAAGTTCACACAATTTGTGCGTTATATTCCAAGTGGATCGATAGCTTTGAGAGGATCAAACTTAAACGCGTGTTCCTTATAAAGATGTGTTGCAGAAGATTTGAAGTCAATGGCGCCAAACACAACTGACCTTGACGCACCACATTTGAATATGCAAACGTAGGAAAAAGGAGACATTCAGTCAATAATTACTCACATTTTTGTGAAATTTAATTTGAAAGACTTGGAATATAGTTCAGTTATCCAACCAGGAGGTATTGCTGTGAAGCTTTTACCATAGTAATTGCTTCATTTACAGTATTGTGAGTACAATTCTTGACTCAAATGGTGAACGTGTCCCGAATGGGTCTGTTCAGTAGCTTTGACCAGGTGGACTTTGGCTGGTTAGTTGATTAGGGATCTTCAAAGGTTGAAGAGCCACTGTCCAGTCCGTGCATAGATTCGGAGGAAAACACTTGGGTCGGTAATGCCAGCACATTGGGATCTTGCCGGAAATTTCCCAAGACAAGGTTTGCTAACTAAATGAAAAGATCCAAATGTATAAGCGTAAAGCAATCGGTCCACATAAGCCAACAGACACTCCCGTTTAAAGGCACAGTTACCTCATTGATTCATTTTTCTACATGATGTAGTTTTGTTGGGCTCATTTTGAGTTCTTTACTATAATACTGAGACGTAGATCATTTCGTCAGCGAGGTCCTCTTCACGTTTGCTGCTCGTGTCCGTCTCCTCATCGCTGTAGTCGCGAACACTGCTCTGACACAAGCCCGTCTCTTCTGCCTCCGGCCCGTGGCCTAGCGTGACGCTCAGTAAGTTGCTAGCAGCACTTTCCATCTCATCAATTGTCATTTCACAAGCATCTGCAATCTCGTGTTTTGTCACCGTGACAAACTTTGGATCCTTCGCATATTTGCCCAATCCCCCAGATATCATCACCTACAACAAAAGGCATCGTGTCAGTTTTGATAAGTTTGTCACTTATCACTACATACAAAGCCCAAGATCTACACAGGATCATGAAATGAAAAATAAGAAAACTAATTACAATCAGCAAAACAAGCAACAGACAAATTAATATCCATAAATGGAAATTAAGTCCATAAAGTCCTTCCAGTCAATATTCAACAATGGAGGCGAGTTTTACTTGCAGTCCAGTCTACAGATGTATGATATAGTGTAAAAGATATACAGTATGTCATGATTTCCCCATGATTTACTCTCCTTCAAGCCATCCTAGGTGTATATGACATTCTTCTTTCAGACGAATACAATCAGAGTTATATTAAAACATATCCTGGCTCTTCCAAGCTTTATAATGGCAGTGAATTGCAACCAACAGTTTGAAGCTCAAAAAAGTGAATCCATAACCTGGGTGCCAGCCGAACTTAGCCCCGCCCACAACATTTGAGGTCGGTAAGTTCGGTCTGGACTTGATCCGTTGTGGAGCGACTATGCTCGAACCAGAGCTGTTCAGACCAATCAAATTGTCAGGGCGGGCTTTATACGATGATGGACAGATGATCAACAGTAACGTAATCATCCACGTCACCAAAGAGCGCTTGGGTTGAATTCGTTTACAACAAAGATGGCTGCTGCTGGAGAACTGAGATGTGTAGATTCTGCCATCGCGTCTGTTATAGAAGATATCGACAGCGCATTCATTTTCAAAGAGGAACAGAGAACTGCGATCAAGGCATTTGTCGATCGGAAAGATGAATGAAGAACATACGTCACTTACTCCTTTGCTCTGATTGGTTGTAGGTCTATCCAATTGAGTTCAGAGGCATTTTCTTTCCTGGTTCGGTTGAAACACGCCCCATAATCACAGCCCAATGGAGCAGATCAGACTCACATTCTGACTAGAATCTGAATATGACGACGTCAGGCTAGTGAATCCATCCATCATAAACAAAATCCACACGGCTCCGGGGGTTAATAAAGGCCTTCTGAAGCAAAGCGATGAGTTTGTGTAAGAAAAATATTCATATACATACTAGCTTCCGGCTAAACGAACATACGGATTCGCCTAAAGTCTAAAGCGCAACTTATGCGAGTAATGCGACGCACTGCTAATATTTACTCTACGGCCATGACGCTCTACGCTACTTCTGACACAACCAGTAAGTTGCGCTTTAGGCGTAAGTACACTGCATATGTTAGTTTAGCTGGAAGCTAGAATTTTACTTTGTAACATGTTAAATATGAATATTTTGCTTCAAACTGTTGGTTGCAATTCACTGCCATTATCAAGCTTGGAAGAGCCAGGATATTTTAGTATAACTCCGACTGTATTTGTCTGAAAGAAGAAAGTCATATACGCCTAGGATGACTTGAGGGTGAGTAAATCATGGGCTGATTTTAATTTTAAGTGAACTACTCCTTTAAGACAAACAGGACCAAACACATGTGTAATGAGGTCTCTCACCGCTTCCACCAGGCTGTGAGCGCTGCTGCGCTGCTGCAGGTGATGGCCACTCAACCGGGGGGGAACCTTCAAGAGGGAGGGGGTGGGGGGACGCGTGGACCAATCAGAGCCGTGCTGGGAATTCCAGAAGCCCCTGTGAACCAATCCGGGAGTGCTGCTGGCGCTGGGCGTGGCCTGAGGCAGGGGCGTGTAGGGAGGGGGCGTGGCCGGGGGCGTGACCCACGAGCGGATGGAGCGGGTCGGAGAGAGTCGCGATCGACTCGATTCTTGTCCGGTCGCCGTCTTCACCTGTGGAACCGCGAGGACAAATATTAAATAAATAATACATAAATAAATAAATAATAAAGCTGCTGAGATGTTGGGTGACCAACACTTGAGAGCAACCCTCCAATATCAACACTTTACACACATCTGTTTTGAAAAAAAAAGTATGGGTAACACTTTACAGTAAGGTTCATTAGTTAATAACTACATGAACTAACAATGAGCAATACATTTGTTACTGTATTTGTTAATCTTTGTTAATGTTAGTTAATACAATTACAGCTGTTCATTGTTTGTTAATGTTAGTTCACTGTGCATTAACTAATGTTAACAAATACAACCATTGATTTTAATATTTGATTTAACAATGTATTAGCAAATGTTGAAATTAACATTAACAAAGATGAATAAATTCTGTAGAAGTATTGTTTATTCTTAGTTCATGTTAACTAATGTAGTTAACTAATGTAACCTTATTGTAAAGTGTTAATGTGTAAATTAATAATGAGAATACTGAGATATTGGTTGACCAACACTTGAGAGGAACCTTCCAATTTCAACACTTTACGCACATCTGTTTTGAAAAAAGTATGTAAATGTGTAAATGAACATGTAGGTTCATAGATGAGTTTGTGTTTGAGTGAGAAAACAATATAATTTGAGTGAGAATTCATATCATTTGAACAATATCACTGAATGCATTTTGTGCCAAAGCATGTTGGGTGGCCAACACTTGAGAGCAACCTTCCAATTTCAACACTTCACACACATCCAGGGTCTGAAATTAACACCCGCCAACCCGCCAAACACGGGTAAAAATCAGCTGTGGTGGGAAACGCTGTCAAATCACGAGCCAATTTGGTGTGTTAATCATTATGTTTACTCACTTTGCTGGGGAAGTTTGTGTAAACCAAATCTGCGCAGGTTTAGCGCAAATAGTAAACTCGTGAGTCGTCACGATATATTAAATACAGTGTATTGCGCAGAATCTGCTCATATCTGGCTCACTTGAACACACACGTCACTACACAACAAATAACGGCGCGCTTGTTCATTTGCATTGAAGCAATAGCGAAGATTAAACAGCATTTGGTTAACAGAAAAGACATTGGCTGAATCCGAAATCGACCCCTAATCCCTCATTCACTATTCCCTGCGTTAGTCCACTAATACTGTTCACTTGAAGGAGTGAATGAAAACGAGTGAGCGAATTCGGACAGATGTTGAACGCGTACATCGGTTGTACACTCGTTATTGCAGTGCATTGTGGGATTGAATATGAATATATATGGTTTCGGACACCACTACAAATGGCTGTCCCCTCAGATAACGTGCTCTATGAGGGTATAGGGGGCGATTTCGGATTCAGCCATTGTTATTTTCCAATATCCTAAGTTTTTTTGATGTACTGAATTGATATGATTGATATCTATCCACCTAAAACACATTTTTTGGTGATGAGGATGAAAGAGGAAGAGAGGAGATGCTGGATGACGGGATTTAGTTTGAATTGTTTGGATTTTGTCCCATCACCGTCTTCACCTGTTGAACCGTGAGGATAAATAATAAATAAATAAATAATGAATAAATAATGCTGTGAGATGTTGGGTGACCAACACTTGAAAGCAACCCTCCAATTTCAACATTTTACACACTTTTGTGATGCGAGTTTGCTCTTAACGTGTTTACTGTAATGCACGTTCAGTGGAGGATTGTTCACTAGGACACATTTCTCAATACTTTTTCAAAACTCTTCACACGGTTCTCCTTACCAACTTTCAGCTTCACACAGCAATAAATGTCATATCCAAAATGCACAAAAACACTTCATACGTCACAAGTCAACTCATTCTTCCACAACAAAGGTTTCATCCAACAAACACACAATCAATGAGCAAAAAACTAAATAAACACTAACAACAGGCAGAATTATACAATTTCTTGTGTAAAATTTCTTTACAAAACAAGAATGACATAATAATTCACTGCAGTTTATGCTACATGATCAATGTTTACATTCCAGCACAAAATTATTCCCAAGTTTCCACTTTTGTATAGATGGTAATGAAACTAAAACACTTCATTATCAGGTGTTCAGCTTCATCTAATTGTTGTGATAGTATTTAATTTAGTGCAGAATATATTTCAGTATGGTTTTACTGTAGAAATGTAGCAAATTGCTGTCTTAGTTTTGTTTGTATTATGATCACTGTGTGAAGAGATTTGAAAAAGTGACCAAAGTATTGAGAAATGAACCTTAGCGAATGTAAAAACTGTAATGTCACCTGTCATCCTCCATTCTACCATTGTTCTTAATCTATTATGTTGGTGATAGAGACAGTCTATATGATATGATATGATATGATATATGATATTGTGACCCTAGACCACAAAACCAGTCTCGAGTCGCACGAGTATATTTGTGGCAATAGCCAACAATACACTGTATGGGTCAAAATTATAGATTTTTCTTTTATGCCAAAAATCATTAGGATATTAAGTAAAGATCATGTTCCATGAAGATATTTTTGTAAATTTCCTACCTTAAATATATCAAAATTTTATTTTTGTGAGTGAATGCAGCACAATCGTGAACATAAATGAACAATTTTAAAGGCGATTTTCTCAAAGTTTCGATTTTTTTGCACCCTCAGATTCCAGATTTTCAAATAGTTGTATCTCGGCCAAATATTGTCCTATCATAACAAACCACACACCAATGGAAAGCTTATTTCTGCTTATTTCTTCAGCAGATGATGTATAAACTTCAATTTAAAAAACTTTACCCATAAGACTGGTTTTGTGGTCCAGGGTCACATATGATATGCTATGTTATGATATGATATGATATGATATATGTTATGATATGATATGATATGCTATGCTATGCTATGCTATGCTATGTTATGCTATGATATGATATGCTATGTTATGCTATGCTATGATATGATATGATATGATATGCTATGCTATGATATGATATGATATGCTATGCTATGCTATGCTATGATATGATATGATATGCTATGTTATGCTATGCTATATTATGCTATGCTATGCTATGATATGCTATGCTATGCTATGATATGATATGATATGATATGATATATGATATATGATATGATATGATATGATATGATATGCTATGATATGATATATGATATGATATGCTATGATATGATATGATATTTGACAGCAGTAATGTCATGTCTGGTTTTGCGATGATCACCTGATGCTGTGGCGGTAGACCTGTGGGATGCAGGGGAATCTCATCTTGACTGTTTTGTTTGCGCAGACACTCGAAATTGAAAGCGGTCTTGTGAGAGGCTGTGTGAAAGAATGCACATACATCATTATATGCGCATTTATTACAATGGAGGAACGTTCAATAAACTAACAACAAAGATTGTAGCTGTTGCAAGTCTTTGCCCAGAAGTCTAAACATGAACAATGTTCAAAATTCTCTAATAATCTCTAACAAACAAACAAACAGTTAAATTAATGCTAGCTCTCAGCTAAACTAATGCTAGCTCTCAGTTAAACTAATGCAAGCTCTCAGTTAAACTAATGCTAGCTCTCAGTTAAACTAATGCTAGCTCTCAGTTAAACTAATGCTAGCTCTCAGCTAAACTAATGCTAGCTCTCAGCTAAACTAATGCTAGCTCTCAGCTAAACTAATGCTAGCTCTCAGCTAAACTAATGCTAGCTCTCAGCTAAACTAATGCTAGCTCTCAGCTAAACAAATGTTAGCTCTCAGCTAAACTAATGCTAGCTCTCAGTTAAACTAATGCTAGCTCTCAGCTAAACTAATGCTAGCTCTCAGTTAAAAGCAGTTTGAAAGCCAATCAGTGCGACACTATTAAAAGAGTATTATTTATTTTCTTGTAATATCTCACATTGTCGTTTTGATGACCTCTGAGACTGCTGGGATATGAGCTGCTCATCATCGTCACAGACACATTCACACACATCCAGTTGTCGAACTGCAGAACAGTCACTCAGAGTGTCCTGAAAGTCTTTGTACGACCTGGCAAGAGAATCAAAGAGAAGATAAAGATATTTTGATATTACTGATACACATTCTGAAGAGTTTTCAAGCGATACCTGTCTCTAGCCAGCATGAAGTCATCCTCGTGAAGCTCGTCTCCGCTGTAATACTCCGTAACAGAGTTTCGGTCTTCATCACTGATGTCAGCATGACTGGGGTTTTGCACGTGGATAGTCGGATATCCGACAGCACTAGAGCAAGGCCTGCAAGACATGGGGGGGGGGGTAACTTTGCTTTTAATTTATTACTTAAAGCTCACTTGAAGTTCTTCGATACTACATCAAAAACTACAAGCCTAACTGATAAAGTTCAAGCATTATTAAAAACAAGTGAACAGTCAGTAATAAAATATGAACAAATACACAAATTCTAACAATAATTAAGCCTAAATGTAAAATAACACTATTTGTTCACTGTAGAAATTAAATATTGTTTAATCTTTGTTAAAGCTGTATTTTGTTGTTTTATTAACATTAATGACACAAACAGTAGGAATATTAGGCTGCTGTCACTTTAAGACTGTCAAACATCTGGTTTCTTTCTCAAATGTTCACTTATGACAGAACCAGGAGAATACTTGCCGAGACGGGGATTTAGACATAATTTTGTGTTTATGTGTCCGTTCCAGGACAAGAATCAGTTCGGTGAGCGCTATCTGAAACGTGCCTCTCTCTCTCACTTAAAGCTCTAGAATAAAGTTATTGTTATAGTTTTTGATTGATTCACTTCCATTGCACAGATCATTAGTTATTAACGTAGGGTCCGCTTACAGGACACCGTCTAACTGAAAACAGAAAACTTTTAATGAGCTCCGGCCGTTCATCTGTGTTTGGTGAGTTGGGGATGGGTAAGCCCAGATTTTCTTGGTTTTTGTTTCCCTGTGGTGATCTTGTGGTCATGTGACCTCTCACCTCTTGGAGTGAGTCCTGAGCTGTGTTTCTCCATCACTCCTGAGGTTGAGGTAGGAGCTGAGAGAGGACACCAGGCCCCTGGAGGGCCGACTGTGCCAGCCGTTGGTGAAGACGCCGCCCGCCGGCACACTGGCACTGTTGATATTAGAGTTGGACGATCTGGTGTCTGACTGGCAGTAAAGAGGGAGCGGGAGCTGCAAAGGACGCTGGGTAACGCTGGTGCTGTACTGATCTCCACTCGCATGATTGACCAGACTCCCAATCACAACTCCATTCCTCTGCAAATACACACAACAGATTCAGCAGGATTCCCATCGATTCCTTAATTTTTCATCAAATCAAATTCATTAATCTTTTAATTATATACACTGACTTGTTTGATATATGTAGAGATCCTTATAACAGGATTTTATAACAGCATTTAATTTGATTTCATATATTATTTTTCAAGGTTTTTGGTGTTGTTTTAAACATAAAACCCAAGTTATATATTAGAATTTTTAAGTGTCCATTTTATGCTCATTTACAAGATCATAACTTTATTTTTGTGGTCTGCTAGAATACATTTACACCATTTAAAGTTCAAAAAACATACTGTACATTTCTGAAGCGCCTCTTTTTACCCTCCGCCTGAAACGCTTTGTTTTAGTTCTTGTCTTCTCTGATTGGTCAGCTGGCCCAGTCTGCTCTGATTGGTCAACTGGCCCAGTCTGTTGTGATTGGTCAGCTGGCCCAGTCTGCTCTGATTGGTCAACTGGCCCAGTCTGTTTTGATTGGTCAGCTGGCCCAGTCTGCTCTGATTGGTCAGCTGGCCTAGTCTGTTGTGATTGGTCAGCTGGCCCAGTCTGCTCTGATTGGTCAACTGGCCCAGTCTGTTGTGATTGGTCAGCTGGCCCAGTCTGCTCTGATTGGTCAGCTGGCCCAGTCTGTTGTGATTGGTCAGCTGGCCCAGTCTGCTCTGATTGGTCAACTGGCCCAGTCTGCTCTGATTGGTCAGCTGGCCCAGTCTGCTCTGATTGGTCAGCTGGCCCAGTCTGTTGTGATTGGTCAGCTGGCCCAGTCTGCTCTGATTGGTCAGCTGGCCCAGTCTGTTGTGATTGGTCAGCTGGCCCAGTCTGCTCTGATTGGTCAACTGGCCCAGTCTGCTGTGATTGGTCAGCTGGCCCAGTCTGCTGTGATTGGTCAGCTGGCCCAGTCTGCTCTGATTGGTCAGCTGGCCCAGTCTGCTCTGATTGGTCAACCATTTAGTGTATGTGTCGGAAACAAAACACCCCTTACTATAATAATTTTTCAGCTCCCGAGGCTTCATCAGCAGCTGTAAGCAGTATTATATCTATAGTTACTATAGTCTCAGCCTCAGAACGTCTGATGCATATGGCACACGAAAAACACTTCAGGAGTTTTGAATTCATCATGTATAGGATGTCCGGGAGACGTGTGTGTCGTGTTCTTTAGCGGTCCGCCCCGATGCCAAACCCCCTCATGGAAAAGGAAAGCCGTCGTTTTTTAACAGAAAATGAGCATTTATCAGGATCAACTAAACTCTGGATTTTCAAAAGTATGTGAAGTTTACGGCATAGACTCTTTAAAATACGTCCAAGAGTTTTACACACTGGTCTGTTATTGTAGGGTCATCGACGTTACATTTTCAGAGGTTTGTCAGCCCATTAAATTTCATTTGATTAGATTTACGCTTAAAACAATACTATTTGCCAATGGAGTAAGAAAAAAAATGTTAAACAAGACTGAAGAAATGTTGATTGAATGATTCCACTCAATTGGTTATGATGAATAATGAAGATGCTTAAAAAAACCACACACACACAAAAAAAACATTAATTATAATTATTAAATTAAATAACTAAAAGTCTTCTGATCCAGTTCTGTTACAGTTTTTATATTTGTTTACACTACAAATCTAAACGAATTCAAGATTTGTCAAGAATATTAAGAGTATAAGAAAAATAGTATAACCATTCTATAATCTGTTTCAGTTATTTAGTGACGTCTTGGTTATCTTACCCCATATATATTATGTACACATATTTTGATGCTTTTATGTTGCTTTTGAAAAAGGTATATATTTTATCAGTTCACACATTCCCTTGGAATCAAATCCGAGACGTTTGGTCTGCAAGTGCAATGCTCTACTATTTAATAGAGCTGCACAATTCTGGTTCAATTGAGAATCATGATTTTTTTGGTTTCAAACAGAGATCACAATTCTCCCACAATTCTAACCAGACAACTAAACAAAATAACATGTAATTTACTAGAGGTTCTGACAAAATGCTAATTTAAAATGTTAAATCAATTCGAATTAATTATTTAAAAAACAGTTGAATGAATGATTCAATGACTCACTGATTAATCCAGTTCTGAAACAAGTGAACGTATCTCTCCAATGAATGATTCAATGACATACATTAAGTCACTTGTCGCCACCCTGTGGCATAACGATGTAATTGATACAATTGTTATTTGATATAGTTGTAAAAAAAAAAGTAATAATTTTATTATTATTATTATTGATATAGTTCTGTGAACACAGATCTGATGTTCCGGTGTGATTTTGTCAAAGTTTTAATAGACACTGGCGAATCGTTGTCGATCAGGAATGAGCGAGTGGGAGTTTGAATTGATTTCGCCATCTTTTAACGATTAATCGTCCAGCTCTGCTGTTTAAGTCAGATGTGCGCTGATAACCACTGAATCGCTTTACCCCGTAGATCTCTTCCTCCTCGTGAAGGTTCCTGAGGTCCACGAGTCCTTCGTCCTGGAGATCACATGATATGGCTCGACGGATCTCAGGCCCGATATCATGCAGTGTGCGCAGACCCGCCTGCAGAAGAGTGACATATTTAACATTATCATGATACAGGAGAAGTTTTTACAGAATTATGTCCACATGAGTATTTCCATGTCTGTGGGCAGCGTTTAATGAAAGCACTGTTTACTTCCCACTCATCAGCCTCTTTTATTTTTAAGCATAATTGCAATTAGCCACAAAGTAAAAAAAATAAAAAAGGTAATCGCGATCTCACGCAATCTCTTTGGACTCGCATTTCCGAGTTTATAACTCACAATTATGACTTTATTCTCAGAACTGTGAGATATAAGCTGGGAATTGTCTGTTATGAAGTCTCAAAGACACAATTGCTTGAAAAAAGTCAGAATTGTGAGATTAAAAGTCACAATAATCTTTTTTATTGCGCGTAAACAAGCTTCCATAGTTGTTAAAGGAATAGTTCACTTCAAAATGAAAATTCTGTCATAATTAAGCCACCCTCAAGTTGTTTCAAACCTGTATGAATTTCTTTCTTCTGCTGAACACAAAAGAAGACAATACTAGGAAAAAAAATTGCATGGAAGTCAATGGGGTTCATCAACTCTCTGGTTACCGACATTCTTCAAAATATCTTGTTTTGTGTTCAGCAGAAGAAAGACATTCATACAGGTTTGAAACAACTTGAGGATGAGTAAATGACAACAGAATTTTCATTTTGAAGTAAAATTTTCCTTTAAGGCAAAATATCAGTATTTCATCATTTATTAAATCATCTTCTGCTGTATGTTCAGTTACTGAGAAATCTACTCAGTAGGCACATTAGTCCAGCAGGATTTAGTGTTTTACACACACACACACACACACCTTCAGTAAAGCAAGTGTTAAGTGTGTGTTCACCTGTAGAGCGGAGGTGGTGTTGAACAGCGGCTTGCCTCCCACAAGCCCTTCCTCCTTACGCTTCCTGAATTTCCTGAAGTAATCTTGAATCAGGAAAGTGGCGTAGAACTTCCCAACAGTGATCTCATCATCTAAACACACACACACACACACACACATCCATGTACTTACACCAAAAAAACTAATTGTTAGGTATAATGTGGTTATTGTGTTGATGTTGTGCTGCTCTTGAGGTCTGATACGGGTGATGTTAGGACAGGTCTGGTGGTTTAAAGGTGGGTTCAGAGGTCAACTGAGCAATTATAGATGTGATTACAGTAATTAAGAACAGGTTAGGCGATATATAAAATATCATTAAGCTGATCTAAATACAATGTGAGTCTTTGAGATGATATATATATATGGGTGTTTCTACAACTACAGTACAGGCACTTTTAGCGAAATTTTAGATTTATTTAAAAAAAAATTATTATCTGATGCTTCATAAATATAAACTTAGTGTCATTACACACCTTGACATGAAAAATAATGAATGAATAATGATTTAATGTAAAATGATGACGCATTTATAGGTCTTAACACCATTTTTGCTCATGTATCAGACCTTACTAGCTGGCAGTTATCTGCAATATTATTGAGACAAACGTGTGTGTGTGTGTGTGTGCGCGCGTGTATGTGTGTGTGTCTGTGTGTGCGTGCGTGCGTGCGTGCGTGCGTGTGTGTGTGTGTGTGTGTGTGTGTGTGTGTGTGTGTGTGTGTGACCTCCAGCAGGTGGCACCACTTGGTCCAGCAGTTTCATGCTCGTTCTCTTCCAGATCTTCTTGATGACGGCTCGTAACTCCTCGTTGGCTTGTTCCAGATTGCCTGAGAGAGACACACACACACACACACACACACTCGTGAGTAAGATCACACATTCACACCAGCACAGACGTGTGAAAGTCTTCGCTTTACCTTCAGTCTTGATCTTCAGAGCCGTTCTGACCAGAGCGAACAGGGTGGCGTTGAACATG